>NC_056748.1:557457769-557512769 GCF_019279795.1 Protopterus annectens
CGATTTAGGCATTCTACAAAAAGGCCTCACTGAGACCAATGATTGGTGCCAGAACCATGGCATAAAGCTCAATGCCAAAAAGTGCATTGTCATTCCCTTTGGGAAAAAACTCCATTCCCATGAACTACCACATCAGCGGTACTCCACTAAACACTGAAGGTGTGATAAGAGATCTGTTTACACAGCTTGACAGCAGCCTCTCCTTTGATAACCACATTCACACTGTGGTCAGAAAGTCCATCTATGTGGCACATCTCATTACAAAAGGTTTTTCCTTCATAAAGAAGGAGGTCATAATCCCTCTCTACTCATCCCTCATTAGACCTATTATAGAATACAATGCCCCATTTGGCATGTACCTCACTAGACGACTACAACAACTGGAAAGTTCACAAAAATGCCTCACTAAGAGGATCTTAGGCCTTAAACACATGCCTTACATGGACAGACTCAAAAAACTCCAGCTATACTCTGTCTCATATCACTTGCTTAGAGGCGATCTCTGCTTGACCTACAATGCCATGTCTGACCCAGAGCTGTTAGATATGCTACATCTAAAGAAATCCCAATCTCTCCATGCCACACGCTTCAGGGACCTAAACCTCATTACCTCAATAAACAGAACATGCTGGAGGGACACGTTAATAACCCAGAGACTCCCCATATTCTGGAACAAACTTCCCATTCACATCAAGCAGAGCACTTCACTGGCCCTCTTCAAGAGAAATCTTGACGAGTGGATAGGCAATAGAAACTTCACCCTAGGGATCACTTCAGTGGCCCTGCTCGATAGGGGCACTGGGAACTAACATCGGGAAGCATGATGCCAGGGAATCTTTTGGGCTAGGCTTGTATAGGCTCCAGGGCTGTTAGCCTAGTACACACCAATGAACCTATGAAGCTAAATAAATAAATTTAACATTCCACCTGAACTGTATCCCTCCTGCCTCATTCTTTAGCTGTCAAATGCCTTCTTAAAGATCTATGGATTCTTATTCCACCTGCCATTTTGAAAGAAGTACTTTCTGAGGTCTTTGCTATAGTTGGACCCTACAATATGCTGCATGTGTACCCTCATTTTTCTTTTTGTCCAGCCTATTTAGGACGGCTCCTTTATATCTCCCTAACACTCCCTTGGGTACTCACTTTTTTATCTTATCCACCCTTCTTTCTGATCTTTGATGAAATGAGCCCCAGTTCCCTAAGCTGTGGTCAAAGCTTTTCTCTTCCGCTACTCACACCCTCTTAGTCTTTCCTCTGGACTTCTTCCTGGACCCTGATGATCTTCTTCTTGCTGCTTCCAGAACTGATGCTCTGCTCAATGTGCCATGGCCTGTGCACAGTTGACTGTGAATAATATTTATTTGATTCTGTAGACTATTCCTTTGAGAATACAAGCCAACATTGTTTACTGTTGCCACAGCACTCTCACTCTGGGCCTACTTATCAAGTCAATGTATTAAAAATACTTATGATCATTTTTTCTGATGTTTTCCATCATCTCTACTTTCCAAATGATACTTTATAACAGGGTTGTTTTGGCTCAAGTACAGTAATTCATATTTTTCTGTACTGAGCCTTAACTACTATCTTCTTCCCACTTGGACAATATTTATAAATTCTTCCTTGGACTTCCCCACAAGTCCAAAACTGCTTGGTCCTACCCCCATCTCTTAAACCTTCCTAGCAGCTGGCCACACAGGACCAAGTTAAAGACCTTGGTGATGTCCATGTACTCCACATCTACTGTTACTCTTCTGTCAAGTATTTCCCAAGGACCAGCCATAAAACTGGAGCAAGTTCAACCAGCAACTTTTTCTGGCTGCAAATCCATGTTGGCTGTTATTATGGAGATTATTATCCTTGAGGAAAACAGCCAGGTTTCTGTCAGGATGTTCTTCATGCCTTCCCTCTCATTGCTAGTTCAGCTACCTAACCAGTAGTTGCTCAGATGTTTTGTGCTTCTCCTTGTAGAAGGCTACCACTCTTGCTGCCTTCCATAATTATTTCTGCATTGGTAAGTAATTTGTTAAAAATGTCCATAACTGGATTATCTATTGTACTATTCAGGTATCTTTAGGCACTGGGAGATAGCCCATCTTGGTTCTATCCCTTACACTCTCTTATTATCAAGTTTACTTTCACCTCCGCCTCTTTCAGTGTGCAGGTTTCCAGCCATTGTTCCAGCTATTCTTGTATAGCTCCCTACTAGCACAAAACCCTTAAATATGTTTCTTTCATAAAGACTAAAGAAACATTTATCCATGTCTCCAGTTACTTCCTATCTTCCATGACCTCCCTGATCCTTGCTCAGCCTATAAATAAATAAATAACATGCATCTCAAACAATGTCATAACTTGGCCAACAAACTAAAAACAAATACATGAAAAAGCGGTCCATAAATGCTTTGCAAGGATCATATATTAACACAAACACTTTCGTGCATAGTGCTTTATCATGTTCTGTACAAAAGTGTTTGAGCTCAAGTATGACTATATGCTAAAGTGCTTATAATGATGCATGATAATCTGTATGATGAAGGAGTTCTTGAGTCTAATGAAGCACTAAAAGTAAAGGCCCTTACTTAGACTAGCCAAATCTGTCCTTCCTTTCCTTTTTCTGCAGTACACCTAAAAACCTCTGTTCTTCTTCTTCATGAACCCTTCTGCCAATTCCTTTCTGATTTTCACTCTTGCTGCCCTCTCACCCTTTGTTGTTCTTTACCTTGCCTCCTTGTACCGTGCCTCCTCCATTTCCCAGCTCCCAGCTTTCTTTTCCTCAAATTCATATATCACCCCATTGTCCTTCTCTTCCCTGCTCCTCAAACTGTTGTACATAACCCATATTTCTTGACCCATTCTGATAGTCTGTGTAACCCTCATACCTCTCAACTGTCCAGATCTTCACAGAAAGTCCAGATTTGTACCTCATATTTTTGGTCTGTTCCTCAGAAAATACATGTTTTTCTGGCAATCACTGAGGACTGAGGTCATTAAATAATGATATGTATTTGAGTTTCAGATTTTATATCCTTTAGAAAACGCATGCTTGTCACAAATCCTGTTATTCTAGCAACTTTCTAGTTTGTAAGAGCAATATTTAAAATCTGTCCCAATTTTTTGGCCTTTGTCCCACTAATATTGTAGGCTTTGTCCAGATGTTTTGCACTAAGAGGTTGATCGGTATGGCAACCCTCAATTTGTCTGCAGTTTCTTATCTCTATGTTGACCCTTTCTCATAGCTCAGCATAATACACTCTCTTAAAAATCCCATACTATTGTCTTCTTCATCTATGGTTTCTTACCCATTCTCTATCTTAAAACTATACTGTAGTTTAATCATTGTTGGTTACTGCTGTCTTTATATTTCTAACTCCCTTTCCTATTGATTACAGTCATGTCTTGAAGTCCACTCATTCTGACATTGCCTCTCAGTATCACTTAACTTGTTTGCCTAAATAGCACATAGGATGCTCGTCACCCTGTAAGTTATTAGCACTGCTCCTAAACCTACTTCTCTAATACATCTATCAGCCATTACTAATGTTAGTTCAGAACATATGCCTTTTTAGTTTACTAAAAGTTCTGCTCAAAAGATCACAGCACCTCAACAGGACATTTCCCATGTCTGTGATCTGTAAAAGGAGAGGAAATAGTTGCAAAATTAACGATAAACATTCTGCAGTACCCCATTAGTCAAAGGAAAGTCTTGCACTGTCATTTAGTGAAGGGTATAGGACGATTCTTTATGTCTCTTATTTCATCTAGCTGTTGTCTTAGGAGCCCCCTCTTACAAGGTATATTAACACCTAGCTTCCACCATACTAAGTTTATTTTTATTAGCATTTGCAGTCAAACTTCCTTGCCTTATAAATTGTAATACAGCCTGTAATTTTGTTAAAAAAGACTCCCAATCTTCTGAATGAATAACTATAACATCAAAGTATGCTGTATCATATCAGATGAGAGGCTTCTGTATTTTATCTAGAAGCCTCTGAAAGGTAGCTGGATCTCCATGTAGGCCAAATGGTAACACTGTATGTTGAAATGGACTGTCAATGATTACAAAAGCTTCCTTTCCCTTTGGAAGAGGGTTAAGTGTTATCTGCCAGTATACCTTTATCAAATTTAGTGTTGGTGAGTTTCTGGCCTTTCCTAGATTCTCTGTCAACTCATTAATTCAGAACATAGGATAGCTATCAAACTTTGAAATGCTATTCAGTTTCCTAAAGACATTACTGAATCTCATAGCTCTAGCAGGTACAGAAACCAGAAACCAGCACTCCTGAGCTGCTCCATTCACTTTGTGACTCTTCTGTCACATTTACCTTGAACATCTTTTGGATTTCATCAGTTACTGTTTCTATTACTCTGGTACTCTTTAAGCTTTCATTGTAACCTCCATTACTGATGTTATCTCTGTGTTATGTTTTATCAGTTTCTTTCCGAGTCATTTCTGAAAACATTTCTTTATTTCCTAACAGAAATTCCCTTACCACTTTTCTACTCCTAACAAGGAATTGCACTTCAGACAGAGATTCCCTGGTTCCTTTTGTATGAACTTCAGTTTGTAAGCTCAGTACAGAATTTTCTACCTCTTTCCATGACTTCCATAGATTAACATGTTATATTTGCTTTATCCTTCTCTTTTTCTGCTGTCTAACCACATACTCAACTGCATTTACTCTGTCGATCACCTTCAATGGCCCTTCCTACTTAGTCAAAAATATGTTCACAGTGCAAGGCACTAATAGTAATACTAATGCCAGATCCTTTGGGTTAAAGGTTAAATTCTCAAAGTTAGAAAATTTTATTGTAAACTTATTGCATCTCCTAGGCTTTCTGCATGTACTCCTTTACATTGGCCACAACCAGCTTTAATCTATTCTATAATGCTTTTAAATTGCATATGATCTTATTCCAAAGTCACCTAAGCATGTTAAGCAATCTTCTAGGATACCTGCCTGCACAAGTTCATATGGGATATACACAGTGAAAGCTTGTGGTGCCTCTCTGACTGGAAACACCAGGTGGGTAACAACTGGTTCCAGTTATTATTGTGTCAACAGTTTTCCATGGCATGAATCGTAATGTTTTATTGAGTCTCTACTAATCCCTCAGTATGCAGGCTGTAGATTGACATATTTTAATGTTTATATGGCTTATCTGTAAGTCTACTAACTCAGTCTACTTTCTTCACTAGCTTTTCTTATGGAGGAATGTACTGCTTCTTCTTTCTTTATGTCTACCCCTGCAGAAATATTTCTAAACAAAAATCCCATTCTATTTTACTTTCTCTGCTATCTTTGCAAACATCTTGATTGTTCTCCTTTCTTTTAGGTTGCTATCCCTCTCTCCTAGTATGAGTTGACACCATCTTCTAACTTTCTTTTTATTCTCTGTTGCCTTCTCTCTGCAAGGATTATCTCAAAGAAAAAACGTATTTTATATCTTATCTCATTTCTTATGCACAGATACTGCTCCCTAGAGTCTGCCTTTATCTGAGGGTTTTTTTAACTTGTTTATACTAACAGGTTTCCATGGTTACTTGCTTATACTAACAGAAATAGATTCTGAACTCTTCGTTCTACTGCCTGACTCACTTTTACTACTCTCTTTGTTCAGAGGATCCATACTTGGGTGTCATAAATATAACCATTTTCTAAGTCTCTGTGCAGACATCTGTCTTGTACTGATTTTTACTTCAGTGTTTTCTATCAGTTCACCTTCAGTGCCTATAGTAACATCCTCCAGATTTGCATTTCTGACAGACCACATTATTTTTTACTGTCTAACCACAAGACAACTCCAGCCTATTTTGTAGATTCTACAGCAATCCCCTTCTCTTGGTTTTGACTTATGACATTTGCATGAATGGTTATATGTCTTGCTCTCCCTCTATCAGTTTTTCCTATTAAGCATATCAGCTTACCACACTGTGGCTGTGTATTCACTTTTCTCCCCCTCATTTCAATAATACATTAAAGAGAGGAAAAACTTTTCCTAATATTACATCATGAATCAGATTAGGTGGTTACAACCACAAGGTGTTTGAATGTCTACACATATGAGGGAATATTCTTCTCTGTCACTGTGGATGCATATTACATCTACTTGCATTTTGGTTGCTACTAATTTATGCTAACATACAAGGGGACACTTGACAAAGGTAATCATGTTGCCAGAGTCTAGCAGGACTTAAACATCTCTTCATTATAGAAATACATACACTTTACCAGCAAAGATTTAATACAATGATATAATGTTGATGCCATTATTCTAGCTGTAGTCTTGTTTCACTACATAGGGGCAACTTCATTTATAGCATACATTTCAGTTTTCATATTTCTGCTAAAATGTTGCTAGTATTAGCAAAATACTACTTAGCAACATGTCTCCTCCCAATATAATTGAAAATGTGTTACTGCAGCTTTAGGCTTAGAGTTTGTTCAGGCTTAAATAATGTGGTATTAAAGAATAAGCATTGTTCCAAAGCTCCCAGCTTATTAGAGTTCTTTGTATAATTTTGCAGTACCCATTTTCTTATATCACTAGGTAAAGCTCTTTTAAGTCTGTCTAATGCTAAGATATAATTTTCAGTTTACTGTTGCTATCAGATTCTACCCATATGCCTCTTTGACCTTACTAGCTTGTCAGCACTGAGTCAAGTTATAAAACGTTATAGCTTGAATTTCAGAGATTATTCAAACCTTAGCCAAATTTTTTTTAGCTTATCATAGTATGTCTAATCAATTACTCCCATGCCAAAATACATTTTAATGTCTCTCTTATTAGGTAGGATGACAGTATTTTTACCCAGTCTGCTTAATACTAGTTCTCTTGAGTTGCATAACACTCAATACCTCCAGGTATGATTCCATGTCATTCCCTTTACTTAGTTTTGGCAGGCACACATCTGATGTTAGTGACTACATTTTCAAGTGCAGCTAATTGTTTCTGTATTTGCATCAGTTTTTGGTCATTCTCTATCTTAGACTCATCAATTATTTTCAACAAACCATTTATGGTTGAGGTCACAAACCAGGAGACAGCAATGAACAAACACACCAACTAAGCAGCAGAAATGCCTACATTTAATTCCACAAGGAAACAGCAGTCTAAAACTTTTATTCACTTTCTTTGCAACAGAGACTTTGCAAAAAAAGTTATATGGCTAGTCTGTGTCCCAGTTGTTTGTGCACACACCAGCAGTTTAAGTCCAAAGAATAACAGAGCTATTGGTTTGCAGAAAACATACTTTCATTTGATTCTCCACAAGGCAAAACAAAATAAGTTCCCACTTTGCAAAAAAAAGTGCCTTATGATGCTCTCCACCATAGGCATACAGCATTATGTAGCCTCTCTGACAAATATAATGTTCTCTAAAATTCCCAGGTTGTAGATCTCACCCAAGCTGTAATTCCAGCTCTGTACTGCAGGTATCTCATCCAGTTATGCTTCTCAAATAAGCCACATATGAGCTGTCACACCCCAAACATCTAACATCTTCAAGAAGGCTCCTGCTTACACCTTTCTGAACCTTTGAATGAGGATTTAGCTTTTTGATTTGCTGTTTGTAGCTACCATCTTTATATACAGTAGTGACAGGCAATTAGTACCATTCTATCTAATGTATGCAATTATCTTAGGTGCTGTTAGACTTCCCCAAGACCAGTAATTTCTAAAACCAAATTACACATTTGCATCTGCAATATATTAGTGATGTTGATTAGATGATATGAAAACTTTTTAAGGGGTGTGGAGATCAAATGTTCACAAAGCTGTCCATACTAAATTGGAGAGTTTACTGATATAAGCAGGTCATGTAAAGTTAAAAGGCATGGAAACAATTCTGCTGCATACTGAGATGTAATACATAGTATGGGTATTTCATACAGTTCATAGTTTAAAGGTTAATGTTTGTTGGTTCTGCTAATAGAGAATGGCATCCATTGTGGAAGCAAGGGAAAGAGCAGAGATAGTAAAGTTACACCTGATATTGTTGTTAACTTGGTACACCACAGTGCGCAGTCAGCATGCATGACTGCTGCTATAGGAAAACTGCATATATCAAAGAGAGAATGTAACAGCTGTAAATATTATACCATGGTGGTTCTTGCCCTATGATGTGCCAAACTGCCAAACATGTTCTAAAACTGAAATGATGCAATATAAGTAGCACAGCGGTAAAGGGAGTTTTGTTTTAAATAGTGTAAATAGTGGGCTGAATTCTAAAAGAACTTAGGCATGGATTAAGACACTTAGTCTTTGTGTTACTCCACTCCTGTCCTATACCTTCATTTACAGTTATGGGAGAATTGTATATTACTGCAAGGGTTTAGCATTGTTTATTTATTATACTGCATTTTTATTTTTCATAAGCAGAATTACATGTAAAACGTAGCTTTTTGTATTTTTAATTAAGTCTGAGGCCTCAGTCTTGTAGCTTCCTTCACATCTGTGGCAGGACTGTGATCTACTGCCAGATTTGAGCTTCATTTAGTCTAGTCATTTTTACAACATTTTTCAATAAACAGCATTATTGGTAAATTTCTGCATGCTCCAGTGCCTTAGCCTGTGGGTGGATTGCAGCAATTACAGCACTGTGAAGTCTCCTCCAGGATGTGTGTTTCAGTATTTTTATAGCTGTATCATCTTCTTTTGGCTTTTACTGGTTAGAGGTCGCCACAGCGGATCACCTGTTTCCATTTCTTCCGGTCCTCTGCATCTTGCTCTGTCACACCAACCACCTGCATGTCCTCTCTAACAACATCCAAAAACCTTATCATAGGCCTTCCTCTTTTCCTCTTACCTGGCAGCTTCATCCTTAGCATCCTTTTCCCAATATACCCAGCACCCCTCCTCAGCACATGTCCAAACCATCACAATCTCACCTCTCTGGCTTTGTCTCCAAACTGTCCAACCTGGGATGACCCTCTAATATACTTATTCCTAATCCTATCTACCCTTGTCACACCCAGTGCAAATCTTAACATCTTTAACTCTGCCACATCCAGCTCTGACTCCTGCCTTTTTGTCAATGCCTTTGTCTCCAACTCATATAACATAGCTGGTCTGACTATCCTTTTGTAGACCTTCCCTTTCACTCTTACTGGTACTCATCTGTCACAAATCACTCCTGACACTTTTCTCCACCCACTCCTCCCTGCCTGTACTCTCTTCTATACCTCTCTTCTACACTCGCCATTACTCTGAACTGTTGCTCCCAAGTATTTAAACTCATCCACCTTTGCCAACTCTACTCCCTGCATCCTCATCATTCCTCTATCCTCCCTTTCATTCACACACATATACTCTGTCTTAGTCCGGCTGACCTTCATTCCTCTCCTTTCTAGAGCATATCTCCACCTTTCCAGGATCTCCTCAACCTGTTCCCTACTCTCACTACATATCACAATGTCATCTGCAAACATCATAGTCCACGAGGACTCTTGTCTGATCTTGTCTGTCAACCTGTCCATCACCAGTGCAAATAAGAAAGGGCTCAGAGCTGATCCTTGATGTAATCCCACCTCTACCTTAAATGCATCTATCACTCCCACTGCAGATCTCACCGCTGTCACACTACCCTTGTACATATCCTGTACCACTCTTACATACTTTTCTACCACTCAAGACTTCCTCATACAATACCACAACTCCTCTCTAGGCACCCTGTCATATGCTTTCTCTAAGTCCACAAAGACACAATGCAGCTCCTTCTGACCTTCTTTGTACTTCTCTGTCAACACTCTCAGAGCAAACATTGCATCTGTAGTGCTCTTTCCTGGCATGAAACCATACTGCTGATCACTAATCCTCACCTCCCTTCTTAACCTAGCTTCCACTACTCTTTCCCATAATTTCATGATGCAACTGATCAGTTTTTTCCCTCTGTAGTTACTACAGCTGTGCACATCACCCTTATTCTTAAAAATCGGTACCAAAATACTTTTTCTCCACTTCTCAGCATCCTCTCACTTTCCAAGATTTCATTAAACAATCTGGTTAAAAATTCCACTGCCATTTCTCCTAAACACCTCCAAGCTTCCACAGGTATGGCATCTGGACCAACAGCCTTTCCATTCTTCATCCTCTTCATAGCTATCCATATCATATCATATTTTTATAGCTGTATTTACCTGCTTATAGTTATATTCTAGTGCCTTTCTTTTAACTTGCCACTGTTTTTCCCATTCTTTGAGTCTGCCCCAGCCTCTACTGAGATATTAAGCTAAACATTTCTGAAATTCTAACCAAATAAGATTTTTTTCCTAACTCTCCCACACTTATCTAATTGTTTTTATTAAAAAGATGTGTATCTGGTTTCCACCCCTTATGGTAATCTGACTTTCAACATCTCTCCCTCCCCTCTTTCATTGCTGTCTGATGTGTACCCTATTTAAGTACATTCTCACCCATTCTTTTCCATATATTCATAATATATGCCCACTCAAAACTCATTAAAAGCAAAATCAAATTCCATACATACACCTACACCCAGTGGAAGCCCAACAGCAAATCCCATAAGATAAGCGAATAGATTGCCCAGGACTCTTGTCATAGGGTACTCTATTCCACAATACAAACATACAACATGTTCCAGGCAGATCATGGAGAAGATAACAGTTAGTTGCTTATCTGGTGCCAGGATGTGCCAAGTTATGCACACAATCAAGTCGCTACACCACAACTGCCAGTTTTGGGCATTAATGACCTGAGACATACTTCCTTGCACTATATGGAGAAAGACATTATTAATGTCTCCAAATGTGTTTCTCAGGCAGGTATGTGCCCTGCATTGAGCAGCATTCTACCATCACCAAGGATGATGCCGTAGTACAAAGAAATGATGATTGACTTCAATAATTAGCTTAGTTCCTAGCATGCATCTCAAACTCTTAGAACAAGAAATATGCCTAAAATAATGAGGGGGGGGGGCAAAAACCCCAAAATAGGGACAAAGTTTAAATATTACTCTTATAAACTTACAGAGTTGCTAGAATAAAAGGATTTGCATTAGGACTAATTTTTTAAAGGATATGGAGTATGAAACAAATATATGTCATTATTCGGTGACTTCAGTCCTCAGTGATTTGCCAGAAAAATCACAAATTTTATGAGGAGCAACCAAAAATATGAGGCAAAAATCTGGGCATTCTGCAAAAGTCTGGCCAATTGAGAGGTATGGTTTCTGGTGTCTTTCCAGGAAGATTCAATATTAGCATGGAAGGACATGGTTAACAAACTACTTTGCTTTGCAAAGGATGGCCTGCACCTGTCTCCACTAAGCTTATGAATATTGGCTAAACTGACAACCCTTCCAAATTAGCAAATAAAAGCCAAAGAAACCTAAAAGTCTCCTCACTCTGGGGAATATAGGCATCTGTGCTGTTACTAAGACATGGTTTAAATCCACAGAAAGTACTCCAGCAGTGCAAGGATTAAGTGCCTTCCACACATTTAGACCTTGAGCTGCACAGACAGGGACAAAGGTGGAGGAGTCTCAACCTACATTAATGACAAGTATAACTCTATATTGGTTACAAAGGACAATGCCCTGGAACTTATCTGCATGCACATCATCATAGACAAGGTCCCACATCATATCTTAGCAAGCTATAAGTCACCCTCTATGTCCCACAGCTTGAACCTAGACCTACTGGAAACACTCACCATCAAACCAAATATCATATTCATGGGAGATTTTATACACTGCCTCATAGTCATAGTCACAATGCCTGGACCTTATTAGCACAAATCCCCTAGACCAGATAGTTCATACTCTCACCAGAGGTTCAAACATACTGGACCTAGTACTCAGCAATATGGGAGACCACTACACCCCCAGTGGCATCTCTTCACTGGTGAGGTCAGACCACAAAGCTGTCTCCTTTGAAATAAAAGTCAACTCAGTAACCTCAGCAAACCCTGTAACAGTTACAAACTATTCCAAAGTAAACTACATCTTATTAAGCTATATATTTTTTTCAAAATGTAATGCCCCTCCCACCCCTGAGTTAACAGCAACCTATGCAGAATTTTTCACAGAGACCCTGGCTGTACAGAGGCTGCTGTATCTACTAGACAAAAACCTAAAACAAACTCTAAAAACAAAACAAATTCTAAAAACAAATCACACTGGTGTAACCTTAATAGGGTATAAAACAAAAGGAAAAAAACAACTATGGCTAGAATCAGGAAGAACAACTCCCATATTGATAGGAGCTTTCTAATTTAACTAAACAGGAAACTAAGAGGACTAGATAAGTCCAACAAGGCCAATTCTCAGGTCAAGGTAGCCTCACAGGCTAAAGACAACCACAAGGCTTTCCACAGTTATGCCTGAAACCTCAAAGGCAGCACAGATTAGTGTGATGAACTGGTGGTCAATTGTGCCACCTTCACTGAGCAAATCAACACAGAGAATTTTTGTGGCAAATTCAGCTCAGACTTCACCCTCTGCTCTCCTCCTATGTCTCCCCCCATGAAATACCTACTAGCATAACCCCCACAACTATTAACAGGGAGCAGGTCCTGGTGAGGTTCACGAAGTCCAAAAACACAGCCTTTAAGGGCAACAAAAATATCCTGTGATCCTGCTTAAATATCATGAAACATAACTTGTCAGGACTGCTTGAGTCATTTTTCAACTATAGCCTCAAAACAGGAGTTGTACCAATTGAATGGATGTCTACAATGATTATTTCACTTCATAATGTTGGACTATCAACTGATCCCAGAAGCTAAAGACCTATTAGTCTGACTAATCTAATATGCTAAACCACGGAATGAATATACATAGAAATGATCAACAAAGACATAGGCAATGGACCCAATCCAGTTTGGCTCAAGGGCAGGTCATGGCCTACTAAACCTGGAGAGCTGCTTTGAGAAGGTCACCAAGGCAATGAATAAGGTAAAATGGTGCATGATTAAAACTCAGTGCCAAGGAATGCATTGCAGTGCCTTCTGAGAAAAGTGCCACCCAGGGTAATTACTTAATCGATAAGATACCCCTGAGAGCTGAAACAGTAGTCAGGGATCTGGGAACATATGTAGACAGTAATCTGGCCTTTGACCAACATGTGGCCAAAGTAGTAAAAAAAATTTTGATGTTGCCCAACTCATAAGTAAAGACATAGTATCTAGGTACAAAGAAGTCATAGTGCCATTTTATTCAACCCTTATCAGGTTAATCACTGAGGACAATGCCCCCTTCGCCTTCACCTTAAAACCCCGCCTCTACACTCGGTCTTATGTAAGTTACTGAGAGGTAATTTATGCCTGGTATACAAGGCATCTTTGGATCCAGCTCTGATGGACCTTTTACACATCTGAAAAATGAACAGCATCAGAACCACTAGGTCCATGGATTCAATTTTGTGACATAAATAAGACATTTTGGTGAGACAGATGTGTGTCTCAGGATCCTCAAGCTCTGGAACAGGCTCTCCAGCCATGTGAAGCAGAGCCCATAACCCTATTTATGTGTAAACTTTTTTTAAACAGTTTTATTGAAGTAACACTTGTGACATAGGCAAATATACAATTATATAAAAGTAATCAAACTGTATTAACAAGTTCACATTTACAAACATTATACTTCACATATATTAATGCATATCATATAACCTAAGCAACATTACATAAATTATTCAGTTCCTGCTCTTTTTTATTAAACAAGAAATATCTTAATTAAACCATCACTTACAACATAAGCAAAAGCAATCATACATTTATATAAATTAAGACAAACCACACTGACACAATCCTAGTTGCAAGCATTTTAGAACACAAACCACACTGACACACTCCCAGTTGTAAGCATTATACATCACTTATAATCTACCCACTTATTTCCACTCAAGCATTACATAACACATTTAAGTCCTGCATTCTTATAAACATCATTCCTCCCCTGTATGTATTGTTCCCACAATTCCCATTTTTTTCCTATGAAATTTGCTCCTACCGTTTTCTAAATATCCCATTTCCAGTTGTTTTATCTCTATTACCTTAACCAATGCATGGGAAATCAGAAATTCATCCTGGGTCTGGCTGCCATATCTCTGATAGACAGACCCCTCACATAACCTCTAAAAACTTCCTAACATACCCCTCATAATAAATGTCCATGATACACAGGGACAGAATTAGGTCACATTGCATGGCTAAGCTTATAAAGGCCCTTGTGGTCGTTAGCCTAGTGTATACCTATGAATCTAGGAACCTATAAAAGCTGGGACCCTCAACAGTTTCCATTTAACATAGGCTGTATTCACCAGACCACCCTACAGATGGAGCTCCTGCAGTTAGTGGTAGACTTTATACTGCAGACAGGATCTATACCTGCTATATCAGGTCTGCACTATAGGTGGACTTGTGGAGTAAGGCAATTTTGGTGAGATTCAGCAGACCCCTAATTCCCTGGTAAGTTTACATTCTGATAGGCATAGGTAACGACATCCATTAACATATTATAGAATCTCATCATGCTTTTTTAAGAAAGATAGCTAAAGTTTTTTTTTGTCTTAGGTAGATTGGCTTTCCACAGGAACTGCTGTTGAAGGACAGGTATTTTGTTAAAATGATATATAAAAGGAAGGCTATAGCCTTGCTAATTAGAAAGGTTGACTTGTTGATGCAGGCACAGGCTGGGTCTGGAACAGCAGCTAAAGAGAGTCCCCAGGATTCATGAAGCTCAGCGCAAGGACGGCGTTAGCCTTGCACTGACCATGCGGCGTAGAGATGGCGCAGTAGCACCACATGCATATTAATGAAGGCGCACTGCTCAACGTCCACATGCATAGGAAACGTGCGCGAGTGCAGGGGGAGTGTCTAAGCGCTGCACGGAGGCATGAACATGTCGGCTGCAGACGAGCAACCTAAAATGTTGACTAGTACAGCCTACCTCTAATAATAATCACTCCTGTCAGTGTCCGTGGATACTGAAATGTATGCAAAGCATACAAGACAGTTTTGCAAACACCAAAATAAAAAGTAAACACAAAGGCACGTAGCTGAATACTGAGTCCACATCCCTTGAACAAATGACATTTAAAACCCCGTGCCTGTATTCCATTGTAGTGTTGATTGTTATACCAAGTGGAAATGAAATGCAGTGTGTTAGCGCGCCACTGCCCTGTGCTAAGCCTAGCCCAATGGTTAGGGTTACCACCTGTCCCACTTTGTGAGGGACAGTCCCTCTCTGGGCAGTTGTGTCCTTACCAAAACTATTAAAAATGTTAAATGTCCTGTGATTGTAGGACATAATTATGTCCCATATTTTATGTAATAGTTCCATAAAATAGTTAATTCTGTATCTAAACTACCTGAATCTCACAAGAAACAGAATAAGCAACTAAACCGCTAAACGAATAAGCTGTCACATAGGCATAAAAGTAAAGTACTCTCCTTTGTACTGACTGTGGGCATGCTTCGGCATGTAAAATCTGATGTGTGTCCCAAAGATGTCCCACTTTGGACATTTGAAAAGGTGGCAACCCTACCAATGGTCAGAGCATTCGCTCAATATCTGCCTATTTGTGGTCCAGGTCATCCCTGTCTGGACGGCCCAAAAATGAATGGGTATTACCCAGGTCTACCTATCATGTCATGAAAGATAGGTATTTACGTGTACTTATGTGCATGAAGTACAGCATGTGGAAGATCAAATATGCCAGGGTTGTCCTCACAACCATATTGGTACCAGAGATATGTAGAGTATGCAATGTGTTCTGTTGTCTGTGCCATGAGCCATCAACAAGAGAAGGGATGGATGGTGTGTGTGGAATATGGGGGGAGGTGATGGGTAATGTAATAATTCACCAAGGGGAGACTGGGTCGGTTGCACAATAGGTGAACTGGAGGTGTACAAGGGAGCAGTGGGTGAATCAGAAAGGAAACCAAAGAACAAACATCCACATCTGCAATACAACCTGACAGGCCATACTGCAGAACACAATCCCACAAACATATGAACATTAAAATGTGCGATACACATGTACAGAAACATTACCGGCTCACACCCACATAATGGTCTGGCCTGAACCAAGCCATCCAACCCCAACACACCTGGATACATAATTGAATACCCATCATCCCCTCCACAGCACACCCCCCCCCCCTTGCTGAACGTCCACCAAAAACACCCATACACGGGCTGCTAGCTTGGCGCAGCCATATCTGCACATAGTGACCCATACCCACATCTAGTAGGCAGTTACACCCTAGGCAGTCTCAGGCTTGCAAACTAGGTATCCCATGCATGCATAACCCTACCAGAGTTTTGAATAGCCAGCTGAATGGGGTCTGTCATTCACAATTTTTGGACATCCCTCATGGGATAAGTGTCTGTTCTCAAGATTAGACTTTGTGGCATAACACGATGTCCACCCCCGTTGACATCTGGGCACTAGGGCTACCACCTGTCCCACTTTGTAAGAGACAGTCCCTCCGTGGCCAGTTGTGTCCTGTATAACAATCGGGAAAATGGCAAATATCCTGAGATATTAGGACAAACATATTTCCTGTATTTAATGTAATAGTTGCATAAAACAGTTATTCTGTTTCTGAAACATCTAAATGTTATAAGAAACAGAATAAGCAAATAAAGTGCTACAAGAATAAGCATTTATGCAGGCAAAACAGTGAAGTTCTGTCCTATGTACTGGCTGTGGGTATGCTTTGCCTTGCAAACTCTGACATTTGTACAAAACATGTCCCACTGTGGGCATTTGAAAAGGTGGCAACACTACCGGGCACAAGTCAGATTAGCAGTACCTGCCCACAACCCTGCTCAGCCTCCACCCGGTCCTGCAGAACCTATGACCCGGGATTAAACACCTGACCGTGATGCGCATCTCCCCACATGCATTATCGGGAATAAATACCTTTCACATGTTCCCATGAAGCTTCCCAATAGCCATCTTCCAAATAGTACATGTCCGCAAATTGTATACCCCGTCCATGTTCCTCATCATAATGATAAACACAACCCCTGTATACAAATGGTACAGGTACCTCCCGTATGCGGTCGTTCATATACATGGCCATGTATAACTCCAGATATGTAGTCATATATCTATAAATGTACATACTTACATTCGCATAGCTACACATCACAAATATATGCATATAAGTACTTGTCAAGTATGTGTCCAATTCATAAATATGTATACTTGCAAATGTATTCATATGCCTCTCAGAAACATATGAACAGTAACATGTACTATATGGTACTTTTCCGTTATCGGGGTAACAAGTACTTCCTGATTTGGTCTCGTTTTCCAAGGGCAGTCCCGGGCTAACTCAACAGAAATGAAAAGTGATGTTCATCGGCCAAATGGGAAAGAAGTGAAGCAGCGTTGGAGTGCCTAAACGTATTACAGTTGGTAACAAAGTGCAGCAATTCAAGTGTAAGAAAATGTTAACAGTTCATAAAAGGGAATTATCACAACTAGTTCGTACACACACTCACATGCACACTCAGTTCTAGGCATGTTGAAAAGCCAGCGCATTACAGGAATATGTTAATTAAAGACCACTACAGCCTGTTTATTTTTTTTGGGGGGTGTGGCGTTTGACTATTGAGACTGCGGTTTACGTAAAAAAAGATATGTGTGAGCATTTTTTTATTCTGCATTTCAGCCGATTTTGAAGCGTGACCATGGCATTTACCTGCCATTTCACACAATCTGATTGACTTGTGTCCCGTGTACATATACATCTAAAATCTCTCTTGATTTTGGCTCAAACCCCTCCTCATTTCCTACAACTGGCGGTTTTAGGAGAAAAGTGTGGTCTATCACAATTCATAAATAATGGCAATCATTTTAGTTATACACTTGATTTTTCTCGGAATAATGCATGCTAATTCACTTCCTATTAAACCCTGTTGGCATGCATGAGTCCAAGTAAGACAAGTCTGTAAGTCAAATGATTGTCATTTATTAAATGTGATCGACCACACTTAATAAGTTTGACATGAAAGTAAGCGTGTGTGGTACCCACTTCAGCAACAGCTGAACGATCAACTTTATAATGAGCGCTAGGATTCCAAACACTCATTATGACTGTTGCCCCGATAACAGAAAAGTACCTACTATACATATGTACACCAACTGACTGTCACATATGTTGCCAATACTGTGGAATGCCTGTAGTAACGTCATATATATCCTAATTACAATCCATACAGAATGTATCACGGATGGTTTAGTGGTAAAACCAGTGACTATGCTGTTCCTGTTCCCGGGTCCAAGCCATGCAAGGGCTGCTAATTTTAAATGATGCACACAAAAATGGCAGTCAGAAATAGGGTGAATATGGCGCCTCAAAAGTAAACGGGTATGCGTGACGGTAACTGGCGGTCATTCAACAGTAGAGGAAATGTAAAAATGCATGTAGGTGTATATGCATGTGAATGAGCAGACAGACAGACATACATATATATATATATATATATATATGTAGATATATATATATATATATAGATATATATATATATATATATATATATATATATATATATATATATATATATATATATATATATATATATATATATATATATATATATCCATGAAGAATGAACATGGGCACAAAAAGCAGTCCTAACGAATGTGAAGGTAAACAGCAGCAGAATCCCCCGTAGTATTTAGTGCTGTCATATCAAGCCGCCCAGAGGTGAGCAAACCTCCTGCATCCCCAACCAAAGGTAGAATGCTAACAGTGGAACTAACTGTGTGCACGTGCTAAGTCTGACTTTCAAACAGGTACAGGACAGTCCCAGTCACCATTCAGACAAGCCAAACCAGAAGACTTAATGAACACTCTGACCATTATATGAACATATGTCCCAGGACTATATGCTTGGGACGTCTGAATATACATAGGTTCATAGGTTCATAGGTTCATACTAGGCTATCTGCCCTAGGGCATTTATAAGCCTAGCCAGAGTATGTATGGCTTTCGCCACCCATTTTAAATTAATTTTGCTATGCCCTTTTCGAGGTTAGTATACTGTGCCTCTGTCTAACAGTGACACAGAAGTGATACCCGGGGTAAACTAATGATCTCCCATCCACTCATCAAGATTCCTCTTGAAGAGAGTCAATGAGGGACTCTGCCTAACCTGGACTGGGATTTTATTCCAGAGTGAAGGGAGCCTCTGGGTTATGAATCTGTCCCTCCAGCATGTCCTATTTATTTCAGTGCTGAGGTTTAAGTCCCTCGAGCGCGTAGCTCGATGGGATTTGGATTTTCTGAGGTGCAGCATGTCTATTAATTCCGGGTTGGACATGGCTTTATACATCAGGCACAGATCGCCTCTGAGCAGGCGGTATGCCACTGAGTAGAGCTGGAGTTTCTTTAACTGGGCAGCATACAGCATCTGTTTGAGCCCCTTGATCCTCTTGGTGAGGTACTTTTGAGGTCTTTCCAGTTGCTGCAGGTGTCTGGTAAGGTACATCCCAAAAGGGGCATTGTACTCAATTATAGGCCTGATGAGGGATGAGTAAAGAGGCATGATGACCTCCCCTGATCTAGATGTGAATCCCTTCATGATTAGGTGGGCTATATAAAATGTTTTTCTAACCACTTTGGCCACGTGGTTGTCAAATGAGAGATTGCTATCAACTTGGGTCCCCAGGTCCCTAATTACTTCTTTTGTACTTAACGGATTACCACCTATGTGGTAATTTGTGGGCACTTTGTTTTTGCCAAAGGGGATGACTATACACTTTTTGGCGTTTAGCTTGAGGCCATGGCTCTGGCACCAGTTGTCTGTTTCTATGAGGCCCTTTTGGAGGATGCTTGTGTCGGCTGGAGAGTCTATTATGGCACCCAGTTTGCAGTCCTCTGCGAACTTGGTCAGCCACAGTTCTTCCATGTTGGCCTGTACCTCCGAGAAATATATACCGAACAAGAGAGGTCCCAAGACTGAGCCTTGTGGGATGCCACTTGTAACTGGTTTGGAGTCTGACATGGCTCCAGCTATTCTAACCATGTGGGTTCTGTCCTTAAGCCAGTTTGCAACCCATCTAGTGACATAGGGGTTTATATTTAAGCTGGTGAGCTTATCTATAATGCCCGAGTGGGGTATTGTATCGAAGGCTTTTGCGAGGTCCAGGTAGGCTGTGTGGACCTCCTTCCCCTTGTCAATGGCCTTGGTGACTGTTTCAAAGAAATCAACCAGGTTTAAGAGGCAGGATCTGCCCTTAACAAAGCCGAATTGGGTAGGATCCAGTGTCTGTAGGTCCCCAATATCTTTATTTATAAGGTCCATGAAGATCCTTTCCATAGCTTTGCAGACCAAGCTAGTGAGACTTATGGGGCGATAGTTTCCAGGATCCGTTGAGGCACCACCTTTGTGGAGAGGGACCACTGTTGCTGTACGCCACTCTTTGGGTACATATCCTGTAGTAAGGCTGAGATTGAACAGTAGTTTTAGGTTTGGGTTTAGCTCTTCTTGGAGTTCATGTAGACGCAGCCGGGACACTGTCTGGTCCCATTGATGCTGTGTTTCTTGCTTTGGAGAGGGCAGCTCTTACCTGAGCATCTGAGATGTCAGGGGGGCAGCACTCTGCTGGGATAGATATTAGCCTTTTTGGTGGGGAGGGGGTGAAGAAGTTTGCGCTGAACCTGTCAGCTAGGATGTTGGCAATGTCTGTGGGTTTGGTGTATTTTTTGTCATTTTGGACTAATTCTGAGCATATCCGGGAATTCCCACCCAGGTTCTTAACATAACTAAAGAAAGCCTTGTGATTCTCCTTAGTGTCCTGTGCAATTTTTCTCTCGAAGCTGGCCTTAGACGATTTTATGAGTGCCCGTAGTTTTTTGCTAATACTGATCAGAGATGCTTCCCTTTTTGGGATTTTGCTCTGTCATGTAGTAGCTTCCTCCTTCTATTGTATAGTTTGTTTATGGCTGGGGTCCACCAGACAGGACGTCTGCCTTTGGAGGATTGGGTCTTGGTTTTATTTGGGATTGCATGATCCATGCATTCCTGAAGGTGTTCATAGAATGCGTTTATAAAGGATTTTGTGGTCTGGGCCATATTATCCACAGGCCCAGGGGCTTTGAAGGATTCCACCTCGGTTTTGAGGAGTGTGAAATTTGCTTTAGAGAAGTTTTTCACTGTGGTTTTCTGGGCATGGGGTGGGGTCGGGATGTGAATATCCAGTGAGATTAGTTTATGGTCTGATCTTACCAGTGAGGGATACACTTCTGGTCTGGAGCATAGAGTCTCCATGTTGGTGATGATCAGGTCCAGTATGTTTTCCCCTCTTGTGGGAGTGGTAACAAGTTGTTCCATAGCATTTGAGTTTATAAATTCTAGGAACCTTTGGGCTAGGGTGTTGGAGCTAGAGTAATGCTCCCAGTCTATGGTTGGGTAGTTGAAGTCACCCAATATAATGGTGTTTGGAGAGACCTTCATATTTTCCAGTGTGTTCTCAGGAAGGCCAAGTGGGGTTCCTGGGTTTGGGAGGGTGGTCTGTAGCAGGCTATAAACTGGAAGACAGTTTTACCCACTGTTAGTTGCACATGGATAGCTTCTGATGCTTTGTGCTGTGCCACCAACCTGGAGGTGTGGGTATCTTTGACGAATATTGATACTCCCCCTCCTTTTGTGGTGTGGTCCAAGTTTTGGGGCCAAAAAGCATGGTATGAGGTATAACCTGGTAGTGCTGGGGTGCTCTCGAGATCCTTGAACAAGGTTTCTGTTACTGCACAGATATCGATGTTCTCCGAGCATATCATCCCAGGCTGACATGCATTGGATCCCTTTTGAATGACACCAATACTTAAGCCAATTGTTGAAATTGATAATCTTGTCTTCATACTGTGGCATCATTCTTGGTGAGGGTAAGATGCTACTCAAGGTCAGGGTCATACTGGCCTGGGCTACATGCTCAGAGAGCTCCTCTATGTCTCTTTTCATGTAGTCCAGGGAGGTAGGTCTCAGGTCATTCACACCAGCATGGACAATGACCGAGTCATATTTGTACTTGCCTTGGAGTGACCTGAGTGCTTGTGTTATGTGGCGGATCCTAGTGCCCGATAGGCAGCTCACCATGACCTTCTCCTTGTTCAGCCTGGTGAGCGGGAAGTCAGTGTGCCCAATGATAGAGTCACCTATTACAAGTGTATCAGGTGTGTTGTTTAGCCTTAAGGGCTGTGACTGTTCGGCACACTGGCTTTGTGTGCTATGTGTTGCATGTGTTTTGTTTTGGGGTAGCGGTTGCTTGGGTGTCTGCTTTGGAGGTCTCTGCTGCTTAGGCAGATTTTTATTTAGAGCCTCCAAGTATGTTTTTGTGTGTTTATGTGTTTGGTTTGCTGTCATGGTAGGTCTATGTGAGACTGGAATTGTAGTGAGTGTGGTTTCCTTCTCCTCCTGACTGGTTACGCCAGTACTGAGTTGAGAGAGCTTAGCCTCCAATTTAGCTATGTGGTTGCATCTCTCACATGTGTTGGAATTTGTTGGGAGGAGGAGAGGGTTGTCTGTGTACATTAGGCAGTTGTAACATTGCTTCAAGATTCCCAGGTTCACCAGCTGGACCGGAGAGGAGATTGACAACTGACCTTTGGACATGCTAGAATAGTATTGGGAATTCCTTTATAATTGAAAAAAAGGGCCAATGGGGAACAAGTTACTCAAGGGGAGTTTGTGAGGGTGTAGTGCTTTTATTTTTTAGTGCTGACTTATATAATTGCTTTAGTGAGCAAGTGCTAGGCTTTAGTGTAGGAATAGGGTGTTTATTATGAGAACTAGATCAGTTCCAAGGCTCAAACCCAAATAAGCGGCGCTGCTCGATGCCGCTATGCAAAAAATCACGCAAAGCCGTGCTACAGCGGGTTTTATACAGGCGGACTTGAAAGAGCTAGAAATTGGCCCAAAACAGCCAACAGACTACCAGATTCCTGTGCTGGGAACACTCCTCCAGGGACAGATAGGCTGCTCCAAGCTCCCCACTGCCACTGGTGAACAAAGAAGCCTCCCTCTATCCAAGAAAGGAAATGGCAACACAGGAACTTTCCAAAAGTCCAGAATACAGCAAAGCCTGTATTTGGACTACTCTAGGTCAGGAAAGATGGGAAACAAGGATAACTTTTTTTTTTTTCTTTTTTGCAACAAACAGCAGGAAATTGCAATAAATATGTAACACAGGCTAGTGCACTTGAGTGTGTAGCCTCAACAGGTAAATGCAACAAACAGAACAAACTTTAAAAGTGCAGGTGCAAAAACAACTTTAAACAGTTTAAAACAGTTCAAGAATCAGAAATACTTGCAGTTTAGCTAGATCGGACAGTTGCCCAGATAGTAGCAGGAAAAAAACACTTTTATCAGGTTAGCAGTCGCTCTTTTGGCCTCTCTGCTGCTAGCACCACTCTGCCGGACCAAAAGGAGCTTGGCTGAGTAGTAACAAGCGCAAAAACCTCGCCAAAGCGGGTTTTATACAGGGGGACTTGAAAGAGCTAGAAATTGGCTCAAAACAGCCAATAGACTACCATATTCTTGCGCTGGGAACACTCCTCCAAGGATAGATAGGCTGCTCTAAGTTCCCCACTGCCACTGGTGAACAAAGAAACCTCCCTCTATCCAAAAAAGGAAATGGGCAGCACAGGAACTTTTCAAAAGTCCAGAATACAGCAAAGCCTGTATTTGGACTACTCTAGGTCAGGAAAGATGGGAAACAAGGATATTTTTTTTTTTGTTTTTCTTTATTTCAACAAATAGCAGGAAAATGCAGTAAATATGTAACACAGGCTAGCACACTTGCGTGTGTAGCCTCAACAGGTAAATGCAACAAACAGGACAAACTTTAAAAGTGCAGGTGCAAAAACAACTTTAAACAGTTTAAAACAGTTCAAGAAGCAGAAATATTTGCAGTTTAGCTAGATTGGACATTCGCCCAGGTAGTAGCAGGAAAAAACACTTTTATCAGGTTAGCAGTCGCTCTTTTAGCCTCTCTGCTGCTAGCACCACTCTGCAGGACCACGAGGAGCTTGGCTGAGTAGTAACAAGCGCAAAAACCTCGCCAAAGTGGGTTTTATACAGGGGGATTTGAAAGAGCTAGAAACTGGCCCAAAATGGCCAATAGACTACCAGATTCTTGTGCTGGGAACACTCCTTCAGGGATAGATAGGCTGCTCTAAGTTCCCCGCTGCCACTGGTGAACAAAGAAGCCTCCCTTAATCCAAGAAAGGAAATGGCAACACAGGAACTTTCCAAAAGTCCAGAATACAGCAAAGCCTGTATTTGGACTACTCTAGGTTAGGAAAAACGGGAAACAAGGATAATTTTTTTTTTGTTTTTCTTTTTTTCAACAAATAGCAGGAAAATGCAGTAAATATGTGACACAGGCTAGCGTACTTGAGTGTGTAGCCTCAACAGGTAAATGCAAAAAACAGGACAAACTTTAAATTACAAGCGCAAAAGTGCGCTAAAGCTGGCTTTAAAGCAGGGGGTTAGAAAGAGATAGGAAATGGCCCAAAACGGCCCATAAGCTACAGGTCACTGGGCTGGAACCACTCCTCAAGGGACAGATAGGCTGCTCAGAGCTCCCCACTCTCACTGGTGAACAAAGAAGCTTCCTCCTATCCAAATAAGCATATGGGCAACACAGGAACTATGGCACAAAATGGCCCATAAGCTACAGGTCACTGGGCTGGAACCACTCCTCAAGGGACAGATAGGCTGCTCAGAGCTCCCCACTCTCACTGGTGAACAAAGAAGCTTCCTCCTATCCAAATAAGGATACGGGCAACACAGGAACTATGACACAGCCAGAGATCAGCAATACCTGAAGACTGGACTATTCTAGTTCAGTAAAGGCGGGAAACGAGGATTTTTTTTTGGAGTGAGTCAACATGTAGGATAGGCCCAGAGCAGTAGGGAATGGTGCATGTGTAGTGGTGTGGTCTTCCTCACTGGAGAATGGATGCCTGTTGTGTCAGTGATGTGTTGAGGCATGTGTACGGAAAACTACGAACTATGGATATACATATAAATAAAGCAGCATACAAATAGTGTATATATATATATATATATATATATATATATATATATATATATATATATATATGCATATGACGAATGAAAGTCATAACAATAAAGCATAGACAAGGGATGAGAAGGGAATCAACAGCAACTACAGTATCATAGAGTGCTGTCAGCATATGTTATATCACACTGGCCAAGTGTGAGAAAAGCACTGCTACACACACCACAGGCAGGATGTTACCAGTGAGAGTAACATAGTTGAATTGCTCAGTCGACTTTACACACAGACAGAGGATAGTCCCTGCTGGGACTACCCAAAAATTAATAAGAGTGTTTAGCCCTCCGACCATTACACAAGCAAGGGCAGATATGTTCAAAGACTAAATGGTGGGAGATCCTGAGAATACACAAGGCGGGACAACATATGTATAGGGTCTCTAACGCTCTGGAGAGGGCAATGTTAGGAGGTGTGTCATGGCTGTGATAACAAGTGCATAATGGAAGTTACGCATGTAAGTTGAACACGGGTGGGGTGGAGGAACTATGGGTATGAAATTCTGGATCCAGGTGTGCCAGGTTTGGATGGCCCATTTCTAATTGGACCACCCCATGGAGGTCAGTGAGTTCGTAATAGGTATATATGCAAACACACATGCAGACATCAATATGTAGAAGTACATTCTCTTTAACACATGCATTCCATTTGCAGACATAAATAATAGGAATGCGCATGTGCAAACATCGACAGTAGATGGAATAATAGGCTGTGCAGAATTGGGATGGGACAAAACTGCTACAATGCAGAGGCGTGAACAGTGTCCTAAGTCAGTGCTGTGCTGACGATAATCAAATGTGTGGGCCTCTCCACACATGGAATCATTCCTGTGATCTGCCCACTACGGCAATGCCAAGTAATGCACTCATCTAATTGTAAAGGAAATACACTGAACACATACAGAAATAGGCTCCCAATTATATACATCTATATATACATATGCAGATATATCTGTATATATTAATGTAAATAGATATATATATATGTTACAGTAAATATACACATGTATATAGCTAGGATATGATACAGCAGTTACGGGTAACATATGTTCACAGGCCGGGCATATGTTGGTGGGAGGTCCAATAAACATATGTGTAACACGTAGCATCACCCCCACCCCCCCAGCTAGGCCGGAGAGACATACAGACACACAATAAAGGTAAATACACCACTGCTTCCCAGACTACCAGCAGGAAACTACCAGTAGTAGAGATCTGCAAGGTCTACACTTCAAACATAGACATCGATGTCCCTTGTAGGACAGCAAAAATTAATGACCGAAGCCAGGCCCTGTAATGATTTCTCCAACCAGGCTGTCAATGTACATGGACCAGTAGGTTGTGCAAGCCTGATAACACATGGGTAGACAAAACGTATGACATGTGTCCCGACACAGGGAGAGTGGGCAGTGTGTAGGGGTGTGTTTATACCAAACCTGCACCCACAGTAAGGATGAGTGCTGTAGAGGAGTGGCAGATAGGGAAACTATGGGTATGCAATTATGGGCCTAGGCATGCAGGTGCTGGCTGGCAGAGCTGTATTAGTACCGCCCCGTGGATGTAAGTAATATTCCAATGTGGGCATAGCAGACGCCCATACCTCCCAAACCTTAAGATCACATCCACTGGATAGTCTGTAAACCACTGGGGGAACAATAGGGACCATATCATTAAACCGTCCCTGATTACCAGGGACATCCATGATTATGAATCAGAATCTAACTCTGTCCCAACTAAACCCTCCTAGTACCAGTGATATTAGGAGGAAAGGTGGCGGAATACACATAATCAATAATGACAACATGTAAGAGTCATAAACAGCATGTACCTCAGACAATGTGTAGAAATACATATGCTCTGGGTCTGTCAATGTGTCAGGTTAATAGCACCAAACTTCTAAATGTGTCCCTGAGGTTGTTATGTAGTGTCCCTGATTCAGTATTCATTCTTCCCCATTCGTATGAGAGGTCTGTTAGTGAGAGAAAGCGCATTTTCCGCCGACTACCTTAGAAAGATAATAGAATAATAGGGTTGGGGTTACCACCTGTCCACCTTTGCGAGGGGCACTCCCCTTTGGGCAGTTGTGTCCTGCAAAATAATTGTAATTATGGCAAATGTCCTGTGATTTAGGACAAATATATCCTATATTGACTGTAGCAGTTTCATAAAACAATTATTTTGTATCTGAAACACCTAAATGTTATAAGAAACAGTATAAGCAACTATAATGCTACAAGAATAACCTTTTATTTAGGCAAAACAGTGAAGAAATCTCCTTTGTACTGGCTGTGAGTATGTTTTACCCTGCAAAATCTGATGCCTCTACATAAAGGTCCTATAGGGTTGCCACATTTTCAAATGCCCAAAGTGGGACATGTTCTGTAGAAATGTCAGATTTTAAAGGACAAAACATACCTACAGCCATGCATAGTACAGAATTTTAATTATTTGCACAAATAAAAGCTTATTCTAGTAACATTTGAATTGCTTATGCTACTTCACATAACATATAGAAGTTTCATATATACAATAACTGTTTTATGCAACTGTTAAAGAAACTTAGGATATAATTTTGTCCTGTATTCTCAGGACATTTGCTATGTCTTGATTATTTTCACAGAACACAGCTGCCTAAAGAGGGACTCTCCCTCACAAAGTGGGACAGGTGCTAACCTTACAGTCCCACCTTGGCCATTTGAAAAGGTGGCAAACCTATAATAGGTATGCGGTAGCATGACTCGGCCGATGGATGTGGCTCCCAAAACCCAATTACTTTCCTGTATTGAAGAGTCTCAGTTCCCATGTATCAGCCAGATGGGAGCAGATTTTATGAGGAACACACAAATAATATGATTAATTCACTGGACAGGCAGCCAACTCCGTACAGTTGAAAGCCATGCCGTTGACTAATGGGCAGCCATTCCCAATACTGTAGTCATGTAGTCCGATGTAATGGGCATCACAAGGTAATATTGTGGTCCTCACTCCCACCCAGGAGTGTGAGTGTCAGATGCAAGCACCAATGTCTGTGCATTTGCAAGTGCGGGAGCAAGCAGGTGTAAGCTTATTTGGCTACCAGAATGCGAGTATTGCACTGGTAAAGCAATGTAGAGGCTAACCAAGTGTAAGAAGCTTTAACCAGAGGTCAGCAGTGATTAACACTGTGCAAACCCACTCACACATGCTCCCAACTGCCTTACTCCCTCCGTATCCAATGGCCTTGTTCTGCCCTGCAACCAAATAAACATCCTTTGCAAGGCTCGGAACCAGGACCCTACACACACAGCTAATGTGAATTACCAATACGCCATGGCAGATATACAGACAATGGACAGTACCACAAACATATCATACAGCGCAGTCATTCAACAGTATAGGAATGTATCCCATCATGTAGATGTATATGTGAGTGTTTATGTCCAGCATATAGGTACATACATATATTGAGATATATCAGAAACATACCATGTGGCAACAAAGCATTACAAACGAATGAAATGGAAAACACCAGCGAAGCATGTATTATGTAGTGGTGTTGTTCTATGTGATCTCAAGACTCCTTCAGACACAGACATGCAAATAGTTGTACATTGGCCATATACATCACTCTGTGCATGTAATGTACATTAAGAAAACAGTACTTGTCCAATCATTATGTGTGAACAGTACTCTTGCAAGGTGCTGTGTGCAACATCATCATCATGATAAAGGTAAGTGGGGTAACCATAGAGGGACTGGTAGTGTTGTGTGTAAAATGGGGTTGTCCTCGTCAGGTGTACCAGGACCATTTAGGAGTGATGTGCATACCAGGATCGTGCACCTGAGGGACAGGGGTGAGGATAACAGGAGTACGTTGTGATGCATATTACAAAGGTTACATGTGTCCAGTGAGCACATGTGTGTGAAATGGGCAGCTATGTACAGGGCAGATGTAGTCCTAGGAACCAATTGGCCTTATGTTTCTGTAGGTGAGGGTCGGATGTAGGGGAAGGAGTGTAGGTACGGCCATGGAGGATAGGTAGGGTAGGATCACAGACAAGACAGCATACAGGGTTGGTATAAGACACATGTGGGGGGATACATCCCAGATGGGAATGGGTGTTCAGCATTCACAAACCCATGGGAACAGTGGGATGGAGGTCCCCAGCCATGGGCAGCCGCCACTGCACCTAAACAGCTACAAAGGAGGCAGTGCTGGGGACTGTCCCGGAGGGGCAGCATCACCCTGTAAATGTGGTACTCCACCCTTGAGCTTGTGTATTTGGCTTTGGAAACCCTTAGTGAGCCCCCAACGCAACACGTCTGGGACCGCACAACAGCAGGCATGTACCTGTCTGGTCCTGCTCCCAGGGGGGACATGCTCCATCCCCAGTGGTGGTACCACCAGAAAATGGAGCAGAGCCAACAGAGGCTGATGTCCATGGCTGGGCCCCAGATGTGCTAGTGCCCGGTGCTCAGTGCCATGGTCAGCTGAAGTGGGACAGAAGGTTCTGCTGGGACCTCCCAACCCATTCAGCCTATGGTGTTGCAGTTTAACCCCACATATGGCTTAGTGATAGACACCAGCATACAGGATTACCTACAACAGTATGCATAGATATCACCATCAACCCAACACAACAGATGGTATATATTTGCAGCAGGAGCACAACACACACATATATACTGCATGCCATCTGTACAATGTGTAGTAGACGTGTGACCGCAGCTATGAACAGATGCCCATTATTGGCTTGTCACTGTGAACCCCAGACAGTGCTGTCATGCCACTGTTTCATGTGACACATGTCCAGTCAGGGATGTGATGGCAGTAACACATCCCTGTCATCATGTACTGTCTGTTATCCTCACATTATGCTTCTGCTGTGCACAGATGTGTGTTCAATGTGTAACATAGGAAACAAATGGTTGCACACACTGACCAGTTCACAGATGGCCCTACAGATGGGGGTCCCTCACGAACAGAGTGCAGTCATGTTTGTATTAAAACGTGCAGAATAGCCATTACCACACACATGTTAAACAGGCAGTAGTCTCAGTGCAGCATAGCTACACTTACATGCTGTAGTCATGTGTGGTACATCACCCTCCTGTCTTTATGCTATTTCCCACTGTGTATAATGTTTGAGGAAAATCCATATATCATCTGTGATGCCGTGTCAGAACACCACTTCCAGGTACCACTCACAGCGACTGTCATGGCCAAATACCAACATGTTTTCCCTAGATAGTGTACTGTGTTTATCATGCGAATGGCTATGGGATCACCATCACAGCTGTTCCACAAGCAATCAGCTAGAGGAGGACTGCAATGGGTGCAGAGACCATCACCTGATCATGTCCATCACTTACAATACACATGCTGCTGCTAAGCAAGTGTGCACTTTCACATCCACCTGAGATTGTGTGGATGGGACAAGCAAAGTACACCAGGGAAGGGCTTGGAGACTTAACCCTAAGCATCGTCAAACCCCTGACTGACTAGTCATTACTATTACATGTGAATGACGTTGCTACATGTGCCACATAGGTGACATGTTGCTGTGCTGTAAGAACATATATGTGTCTAGGTGAGTGACATCTGCAATAGAGATATAGTAGACATACATTAGGTGTGGCACGCATGGTTGTCCATGTGAAAGGATGCCATTGTCGCCACAACCACACTCTCTAATGGACACGCATTGACACTCTTTGCCAGGACCACAAATACACAACCTAACTACTTAGTTTGCCACACTGCAGTAATGCACAGGACTACATGCACCACATGGGATATCTGGAGGTTCTACGGGCTAAGGCATGTGAAAGTGTTTGACATCTGTTGGTATGCCAACTATGGTTATACTGGGAGTGACTCTGGTTGGGAGCATCATAACCCACATGAAGACACAAGGTGCCAGTACTGCCATGCATGTATGCATTGCTGCATGGGTGTGTAGTGGTTGGCTGTGCAATATGGCTGTACAAGGCTGGGTGAGGGATACGCCTTGGCATCGCATCAACCGATAATGGTGTGCAGTGCAGGGGTGTAGTGTCTGCAATGCCCACACAGATGGCTACTGCATGATCTGCCCTGACATCCTGGTTACCAATGTGTATGGCCATAGCTTTGCAATGCATGCCATGTCTGTGTTTGATAGTCCTTCACATGGACATTGCCTGCAATGTGCATGTCCCACAATACTGTACAGTGACATGTACAGGTGTACCTGGTTTGCCAGGCACATGTTGTGTACACAGACTGTTATCCCCCGATATGCCAATGCTGTCCTGGTGTGGCTGAACCTGCTTATAGTGTGCAGGTTGACCCTGCACCTGCATTGATAGTATCTTACAGGTATTCCCTGGTGTCAGTGGCATTGGTCCATACAGGGTACATGTGTACGGCATTGTATGGGGATCACATTTGATGGCACCACGTATGTTGCAGGCATCCTGTGGGGAACATAGTGAAGGCACAATGTCCGCTATTATGTGCCTATTGTACTGCTGTACAGGGTGCCATGTCTTCTGCAGGCCACTGCATTCACATCATGCCTACTATCTGTCATCAATATGCATGGTACTAGCAACACAGTGGGATATCCTAGGCAACTGTGTTTGTGCATGGTACATCGGTGCAGGACATATACCGGGTACTAGTAGGGTTGCATACGTTGTTCACCAGGCCTTTTGCCAGATGTAGGGGTATGGCTTGCCAACACAGTCCCATGGCTGACTGACAGCTGTACTCCTCATGAGGTGGCCAATGTGTCATAAGACAGACACCATGTAGGAAAAGTACAAAATCTGCTCCCCAACATGTCCAATGGTAAGACACTCACAGCCACCTCTACACAGACTCTGACAGACAAACATACACTTGCCATATCCTGTATACGAACCCCTACCCACCATATCACACTGCAGCAATATGCTTTTAGGGCACGAGCTGCGGTGAATACTGGCTTACAGCACACCTACAGGTGTAGACCTAGTGGGTGACAACAACAGGATTAACAAAGGTGGTCATGTGATTTGTACAGAGAGTGCATACTCTGCAAAGCACTGTACTTGTCTCATGCAGGCAGACACACACACACCTGGCATGTTTGGGATAAGAACACCGACCTAACTACTTTATTACACTACAGCATTACGTAGTTACAGAAAGTTCTACCCAGATTATTGGGTTACAGTACTCCCAGAGGTGTATTTCTAGGTGGGTGACATCATCAGCGTGATGAAGGTGGGTATAGGAAATATATGGAGAGTGAGCAATTTAAAAGCATTATTCAGTCCTCAGGCTGACAGGAAGAGACACACACACACACACACACACACACACACACACACACACACACACACACACACACACACACACACACACTCACACACACGCTTGGCAAGTCTGGGATTAGAACACTGACCTAACTACTTTATTACACTAAAGCATTATGCAGTTACAGAATGTGCTACTGGTATTACTGGTACACAGCACTCCCAGAGGTGTATTTCTAGGTGGGTAACATCATCAGCCTTGCCAAAGGTGGGCATAGGAATTGTATGGAGTGTGAGCAGTCTAAAAGCATTATTCAGTCCTCAGGCAGATGGGGACAAACACACACACACACACACACACACACACACACACACACACACACACACTTGGCAAGTCTGGGATTAGAACACCGACCTAACTACTTTATTACACTACAGCATTACGCAGTTACATAATGCGCGACCGAGATTACTAAGGCACAGTACTCCCAGATGTGTATTTCTAGATGGGTGACATCATCAGCCTTGCCAAAGATGGGTATAGGAATTGTATGGAGTGTGAGCAGTCTAAAAGCATTATTCAGTCCTCAGGCAGACGGAGACACACACACACACACACACACACACACACACACACACACACACACACACACACACACACACACACACACACACACACACAAACACGCGCCAGTGGTAGGAACAGAACACCTGCCTATCTACAGATCACTATTACAATACTACATAGTTACGAGTCGCACAACACAGACTACACATGGCAAAGCTGTTATTATGACCTTCTAGGAATGCGGACATCAACAGGGATGCTGGCAGTTAAGCTGTACATACCTGTGAACCTGTGTGTTTAAAGTAGGAATCCATCCTGACCTGGAGTATGCCCATCTGTGGAATGGATGACTACTATCACTATACAGGGTTACAATGGCCATGCCCATACACATAGAGGCACATAACCAACACAAGGTGTAACTGGGCATGCTCACACACTTAGTAGCACAGGGCTGTCTGAGATGCACTCTGTTTCTAAACACGGAAGGCCACAGTGGCCATGCTATTACAGTTAGATGTAAAGAACACATTGTAGTGGGCTTTGGTGTTAGTAATTGTCATTGTTAGCAGGAATATTGCTCTACATATATCTGACACTGGTCTTCTACACGTCTGCTGCTGTCCATCACCTTAGATGTACCATCCTATACCAAGCACAATACCACCACTCACAGTGAAGTCTTGCTAGGAGTGGCAACTGCTTGACCAACACAATGAGCCTTGCTAGGTGTGGTAACTCCTTGACCAACACAATGAGCCAATGTCCTGCTGTAGTTACAAGGTTGTCCAGTGTTTGTCAATCTGGGATGACATGACTGACAGTAAAGAGGCCTTTGACACATATCACATACATCCATGATTCCAGGGAGTGGGGATAATACCCATGTCGCATCCGCCCATATAGTGCCATTCCAAGACAAATGTCCTAAACACAGGATAACACACTGACACCTAGATGACAACTGCATTGTATGCTTATGCTATCCAGTGCTAGATGTGTAGTGTCCATAATCACAGCTGCTCACAGTAGATCCAACAATGGGGAGTACTTACATCTGTGCAGTGAGGAACACCTGGCTGAAGGCTCTGTAGTGCACAGCAGCACTACCACCATATACCTCAGAACCAGACATGTGAGCCATAACACAGGTATGGACCACTCCAGGTGGTGGTGTCCCCACATACATAGAGGCCACTCATATGTACTGACCAGTACTCCCGCAAAAGGCATCACAGATGAGTCAAGTGCAGGACACAGTGTCAAATGCTGCATTCTAAAAAGTAAACCTCAGACACCACCATGCCCTCAGACCACCAACACAAATCCATACATGTTGTAGGACATATAAGAGTACACCACTGTGTGACCCTTGACCATTGGACTGTACCAAGCTCTACATCAACTGTAGAGAGTACCTATGTATTGACACAGTTGCATCATGTGTTATGCAATGCAATGATACCACTGTCTGTAACCAGGTCAGCTGTACACATACCAGGGGCCCTCGGTTATTTACAGCATTAGCAGATGACTGTTGCTGTACACCAGTAAACACCCTCATGTTTGGATATGACATACATGTACCCCCCCTTGATATGCACATGCCACACACACAACATGCATGTATATAGCATAGCTGTTGTTGTCCTTTGTGCAGACAGGTGGCTACAGCCATTACACACATGCACATGGAATGTAGGTCCATGGCTGCTGAATGCTAACAGTACATAAGGTGTGATATCAATGTTGACAGAGGTAACATTACCTCTTTACCGGTCACCCATTACACCTATAATATCATTCAACAATCCATGTGTCATGTATGTCATTGCACATGTCCACCAATTGCAATGCCTACAAACCGGCCCAAATGACAGGAGTGTAGGACCTACACACATGCACATGTAGTGGTGTGCATTCAGATACCATGCGTGTGCAGTTGCTGATGAATGCAGGTGATGTGTATCTTAGTACATCATGCAGTTGCAATGCAGCCTTAATATTGCCAACTGTATATGGTGATATGCTGAATGTATGGAAAGATGTACCTCAGATATGGACAGATGTGTGGAAATAACTAAGTGGTGAGGCATCTTTGCAGATGGATGTTTGCTGAGGACAGCTCACAGGTGTGTCACAAGTGGTCCTACAATAACCTGTGTAACTGGTAAGCAATGGTTTCATTAATTGAAGGGCATAACACATAACTGAAGGAGGAAAGTAGACCATCATGACCAACATGCAGTTACTGTTGTTACACAAGACACATGCTATTAACAGTATGAAATGCATTGTACACCTGTAGTACATGGTATGTCTGCTGCCTGTCAACAGTACTCAACAATTGTAAACTATGCTTATCTTCTTAGTCTGTTCACCCTGTAGATCAGACCATATGAGCATGTCCCTGCATCAATGGTGTGGATGTCAGGGATGCGGCACAGGCATCATCGTATGCACAGGGTAATAATGTTTGGCAGAGGCCTTCGCTACACCATTGGATGACATCATGTGTGTGGGTTAGGGCCTTTGATCTAATTGGGCGTGTGTGGATGTTATGCATGTGTGTGTTGTGGTGCCCTACATATGTTTCTGGTGTGTGCGTGTATGTATGCACACAGCTCTAGCATGTGTCTGGCCTAAACAGGGGTATTATTGACAGCTGAGGACTGTACAGGCCAGGTTTTACAGTTCACGGTGTCCAGCCATGGCCATGTGACCTGTGCCTGCCAGGGATTGCATGGGCACTACCAGGCAGAGGTGCAGATTGGGTACTGTCTGATGACACTTGTCCACTGTAACTGTGTCCCTGTAGGGACCGTCCAGGTCCACATGCACGTGGCCTGCTGTGTCATGGTGTGGACAGCACAGCACCAGCTACAATGCTGCTGCTACTGCCACTATGGGAGCGGACATGTGAGGTAGCTCATTCATGTAGACCTGAAACAGGTGATGTAGCAGGCCTACGTCCACATGCCTGACACCTCACTCCTACCAGATGTTCCAACAGACAGCTCATGCTCGCGGATTGTCATGCCATGGTCAAGGACTCCAACCATGTCACCCAATTGTCTATCCAAAGCTTCAGCAATCTGCTGTTGAGCATTTACCATTGCCTGGATGTTGTTGTTTAATGAATGGACAGCAGCCCTCTGAAACTGCTGATCTTCTCTGTTGTGCCATTCAGCACATGTGTGTGCCTCCATTACAGCCTGAAACATGTGTCTGGTGACACCAACTGCTGCTCTCTGTCTTGCAGGGGTATGTTGGCCAGAGGTCCTCCTACAAGCAGCACTGGCCACGTGCCTGTGTGGGGCATCACCAGTCAGTCAGCTGACACCATGGTGTGCAGGCACACCTTCCATAGCCCCCACACTTTCCTGTTCCAAGCTACCACATGCCAATTGTCCTTCCTCTATGGACACTGGTGATGGAGTATGTGTAAGCATAGGATCTGTGTGCGGGGATGAAAGGGATATAGGTGGAATGGCAACCAATGGCACAGATTCAGCCCCTGACAACCCTGCCTGTGCCTCAATCATACGGTCATCATCACTGCTAGAGTCTGTGGGGACACTAACATCAGATGGACCGCAGGAGGGCAACGCACCTGCATCACTTGTGAAGGGCAGACAAGAACTGTACATTACAATCTATACAATAGACACACACACACACACACACACACACACACACACACACACACACACACACACACACACACACATACACACACACACACACACACACACACACACACACACACACACACACACAGACACACACACACACACACACACACAGACACACACACACACACACACACACACACACACACACACACACACACACACACACAGACACACACACACAGACACACACACAGACACAAACACAGACACACACGCACAGACAGACACACACACTGACACACACACACAGATACACACACAGACACACATGCTATGGCACCCAACATGCATGTGATACGGCAGACAGCATGCAGTGCAGACAATAATAGTGGTAGTTATCATACATCCCTGGGTTGCACACAACAGCATGCATGTGTCATAGCTGAAGGCATGCAAATTTCACAATCATAGTAGTAGTTAGCATATATCCCTGTGTTACACTATGTAGACCAGCACAGGTTAACAGTACACCTGCCTGATTGACCTTGACAATCACATGTAGTATGACATGTGATCTGCTGACATGTGCAATGACATGCATACATGTTTAATACAATGGTGTCCTGTCAAATATACAGTGGAGTAATGGTGTCCCTATGCAGTGTTGTCTGTCCGCCCTACAGATATACTGCACATTTAGCTGATGTGCATGTCCATTGCAGGGAATCATGAGGCATCTCTATTGCTATACAGTGTGAGTTACAGACACAGTTCATAGCCATGACTGTGTTCAGATACAATACACATATCTACTGTGGAATGTGACCCACATCACTGAGGTGTATACACACTAAACCATGATGTGGAATATGTGACACAGGTCACTGAAGGGAATACAGATGACACCCCTACACATCTGAAACCATATTGCTGCTGCCCGGCAACTATGGCCAGACATGGCAAACTCGTCGGTACACCATGTCCCACATGACATATGTGTACCACACACATGAGGAGCAAGGATGACATTGATGTCCGACACCAGCAAGGGGAATGTACTGTATCTGTGGGTTGATGTGGATACTGTAGAGGTGACTGCTGTCATGTCGTAACACACTCACTCAAGATGTTCAACACATCTTATGTGGTGGATTGATGTCACATCTTCACAAGATGTGCACAGGCCTGTAGGATGTCTAGTGTTCCACATCTGCAATATAACCATTAGACAAAGGCCATAGTTGAACCATGTGTAACCACTGTATGACAGGGTGTACACACAAGCACATCATGTCTACTGTGTGTGTTGCTTCATGTTTCTGGCCATCCTCCATGGCCATGTGTGTACATGTGTTGGCCAAATTATTGTGACGGGCATCTATTTCACATATCTGTGTTGTCCCATATGACATACACTCATAGATGTCATATGCTCCACTGCCGACAGGATTATGCAGACAATGTTTGGTATGTGGGATATGTTTTTCAGGATAGTTAGGCAGTGTTGCAGCCAGGTCACTAGATGTCATGGAAATGTCAAGATAGCACATCACATTGTGTGGCATTCATAGCAGGGTTATGATCCACACCAGTGAATCCTGTGGACTGGCCATACTCCAGCTCACTGTGTAGTATTGTTTGTATTCCCCACATGTGTAGTTCTGATCTGTAGTACATGTCCCTACAGTGAACAACACCTCCACCACTGTATGCACAGCGGTCCACACATCTGGCAATGAAAGTTTGTGAGGATTCATGTCGGTGAGTCACATACTTTACAAGTGTTGCACATGGGTAGCCATTTTTATGCATTGCAGGTCTGACTTGTATACTGTGACAGGACCATACATTATGTGTACATGTGGTAAATGGCCACATGGCAGATGGATCTGTGCATTAAGATGCCTGATAAATAATAACAGTCTCACCTGCAATGGGCTGCTGTCACAGCGGAACGCCAGAGGTACCTAAATAGGAGTAACACAGAAGTATGAGCATTAGCCACGCCTGTATGATAGCTACAGGGTGGAATGTGCATGTTAACACATACACCAGTACATTATACTATACTATGGTGTATGCACATGTGTGAATACACAGAGTAGCATACTATAGTATGTGGCATGTGTATATACATGCCTTGCATATGATGTTACATTACATATTGTACAGTGACAAATGCAACTATATGGAATATAGTTGTTATAGGTGCAGTAGTGACTTACCAAGCAACTCCAGGCTCGGTGGTTGAGACACACCCACCTCCACAATATCGGCTAAGACTTGTGGATGTTGTTCTGCAGGTGTCCCCAGGTTGGCCAGTAGCTCCTCGGTACGTGTGAGTGGGGGCTGGGTTGGTGGTCCACCACCTGTTGCACCTTGTTCCCCGGTGACTGAATTCGCATACTGTTTCGCCCATCTGATGAGGTCTGTACAGTGTCTGTGCACCTGTTGGTATGTGCGGTTGTGGCCACTCACATTATTAACCCTCCTGTGAAGTTCCAGCCACAGGGCATCCCGCTGCTGTGCATCCTGTGGCACATGGCTGAACAGGATATCATGATTGTCATGTAGGTATGGGATGAGGGCCTCATCCTCCAAGCGTGTATAAGGGGGTAGCCTTGAAAGCAGCATACCTGGAAGACATAATGATGGAGACAGGTCACAGTAACTCACAGACACATACAGAGCTACAACTGAACATACATGTGTATCACATTTATTACGATTAAATAGTTGTCTTTGCAAATCTACATGACACTGACACCACTGACATGTTTGTGTCACACACTTGTGACACTCAATGGTGAGTGGATATTATCACCATATATGTGTGTGTGTCACCTGATTACATTGCTCATACTCCATGTGGATGCTATCTTGATGTGGGCATGTCTGTTTGCCTGTACTGGTGTTCCTACCTTTCAGCATATGGCTGGATGTGTCCACATTAATGCAGTCAGCCTTGATGCTGTGTATATGTCACAATATCTATACTCTCTCCACTTGCAAAGATTATGGAAAAATTTATTCATAGATAACTCATGCACCACCTAATCCAGAATCACCTTATGGCAGACACTCAGCATGGCTTCCATCCTCAGCACAGCACTACTTCAGCCCTCCTAGCCTTTACCAACACCATAAACCATAATCAAAACAATAATTATATATGCTCAGCCCTCTTCTTGGATCTTTCCAAGACATTAAATATGGTTGATCACCAACTTTTAATCCACACCCTGCAAACATTCTGTCTAGATACTAGAGCCCTCAATGGTTTCAGTCCTACCTGAATGGTCGACAGCAGGCTGTCCTCTGGCAGAACAAACTCTCTAACCTTCTACCTAACACTCTTGGAGTACCACAAGGCTCTATACTAGGGCCCTTGCTGTTCTCCATCTTCATTAACGACCTTTATGCTGTCACCCCAAAAGTCAGCTGTATCCAATATGCTGATGACTCTACTCTGATTTGCTCAGCCACATCTCCAATAGAGTTATGGTCAGCTAACCAGACCACCTTTAATACAATAGAAAACTGGCTTTCTGAATGTTGTCTAATCCTAAATCCCAAAAAAACTAAAATGATGTTATTTTCACCAACACGTAGGTCTACCACTTACACCTTTACCATAAATTCAAATGATGGCACAATAATCTCCCCTGACCCCTCTACAAAGCTATTAGGTGTCATCATAGACAATAATCTAAAATTCGACATACATGTTAACCAAACTATCAAAACCATCAATAAAAAACTAGGGTCACTTTACAAAATAAAAGCCTTCCTAACCCCTCCAGCTAAAATTGCCATAGCTCGCTCTCACCTTCTTTCAACCCTTCTGTATGCATCCCCTTTACTCTCAAATTTAAACAAGACTGTGATTAACAAACCTCTCAATTTGCTACAACCACATTGCCAGGTTTGCCACTATGCTGCCTTTTAGGACACATCATTGCATCAATCTAAATCAGCTTGGGTGGCTTGAACTACCCAGCCTAATCCAGTATAACCAACTGGTTATGGCCTATAAAATCCTTTATAATCCAGACAATACTCCTGCACTTAAAAATATTATCACCCCCTATAACAATCCTAGACCACTTCGATCCTCTAACAAACTACTAATTCAGACTAGCAAAATTAATAACACAGCCAGTGACTCTCTCTTTGCAACCTCTGTAAGTAGATCCTGGAACTCTCTTCCAGCGGATATTACCTTACTTTCCACCTTAGGTCAATTTAAAACTAGACTCAAACAACATTTGTCATTTAACTGGCTATGTCAATGTATCAAGCCTGGCTAACTCTCTCTAGAATGTTTAAAAAATCTGTTAACCAGTTTACTGTGTAATTTAATTTAATCCTGACTTGCGCTCAGGATTAACTCTAACCTGTGGAACTTGTTTACCTTGCTTACTTTATGCAACCTCTGTAAATAGTCTGTTTGTAATATGTAATTCTGGTATTATGTAATGCTGTATCTGCTTACCCTTGGAGATTTTCTCACCGGGCCTCCGCTGAAAATGGACATGCATCCAGTCAGACTATTCCAGTCAACAAATGTAAAATAAATAAATAAAAAATATAAAGATTTACACTGCCTTAATGGACATGACCTGTGACTCTGCAGACTTGCTCATAGAAGGTTTTGCATGTATGTGTTCTGTCGTATACATCTATACAGCACTGTGCAGCAATTCAACATCCTGCCATGTATTACCTGTGTTGCACATGTGATACACATGGGACACTGGTTAGCCAGATGGCATTTGCAGGGATGGATATCAACTATAGCATGTACAGTCAAAGTCAAGAAGTAAGCTATATGCCCTGGGCCATGTATGAATCTAGGATGAAAGGTTACCTAGCTGTAGCCAACAGGGGGGGGTCTCTGGGGCCAGGTGGATCAGTGCCACATAACTGATCCACACGGTTCATGATACATTTACCATGCGGTCATCACACCATGTCTGAGAGGGGGTCGATGTGGAGCTTTGCTGGACAGGAATGCATAGTATGGCAGGACTATGTAAAGTGTATGGGACAAGGATCTGTCCAGCACGTGGTGATCCTAGTACTAGGAAGGTGTATGTCCATGAAGTATGTGTTTGAGATCAGGATGTGCACATGTAGCATGTCCAACATCACTGGGTTGGACATGGATTTGTTCAGGGTATGCATCATGCTACATAATGGTGATGGGGAATGGGAAGGCTGGTGTAGACCATCTGAACATGGCCAGTACCCCTTAAAGGAAATATGTGATCTGATATGGGTCACTTGTGTGTTGTCTATGGCTGGAAAAAGATCTCTGTATTCATGCATGGCACCCTGTCATGATTAGGGTTGCCACATACAACTACCTGACAGGTGTGGTGACATAACTATCACAGGAAAGAGAACTGCCCAGCTGCATCCCTTACACACAGTGTCCATTATGTTGACCGCTGCCTAGGTGGTAGTTTATGGGTACAGGGTTATTAACATAGGGGTGACAATGCAATATGTAGCTGTCAGATTGTGGCCATATGTCACACACCTCACCCACAAAGCCCCTTCTGTATGTTGTCCACAACACTCTGAGTCAGCTGTTGCTCCTAGGTTATAGTCATTTGCATACTTCAATAGGCAGATGCCTTCTGTTAGTCTCTGTGGTATGGACTACAATGAGGGAGAGTACAATTAATTAAGCCTGTCTTACTGTAGCTGGCACTGGTGTGATGTGCATGTATTATTCATACACCTTCTGTAGCGTTGGTTCTGCCAGCAGACCCATTGCAAAAAACTCCTGTGACATAGGAATGTACATCTAGTATACTGAGTGTAGGTGGAACACAGTATGGGTGATGAGGTCCTATGACCTGGCAAGGTTATGGTATGCAGTGTGAAATCATCCTTACTGTCATCTACATCTGTACTGCTGACATCAAATAATTTTATCTAGGTTCATGGCCTTTCAGACCAGACTCAGCAGAGTAGTAGTGCAGTATGTCCCATTATCAGAGGTGTCTCCCCCTTTGTGGGTTGTGATACCTGTTGGTGTGCACCATTCAGTGTGTACACAGCCTGACATGAAGCTATGTTTTACATGATGTGTATGTGGAGAGCAACTTGCTTTGCCATATGTGTATGATACAACCTGGAATGTGGACAGGTCCCATGTAGATTGAGTGCAGCTTGTACCTTCATAGTTGTGGGTACAGGGGCTCTGTAGTGTACATGGATATATGATTGTGTACCTGTTGGGGGGGGGGGAAGTGTGTTTATGTTATCCAAGACCCTATCTGGATTGCTTATTCATGCTCAGCACTTGTTCAGAACTTGTAAGCACTACGTAAGCTATAATATACTATAGCACTCAATCTTCCTCATTACCTAGAGGTAAACAGTTTTTGTACGTATTTTTCTCACTTGTTTAGAGTAAAATAGCTCTTGTACTCACTTTCCTCACTTATCTAGGGGAAATTCATTTTCTATTCAGGCATGTTCAAGGGTCAGCTGCCAGTGTTCTCTCCTGTCTATCTGATGAATCTGGACATCTTGGGGCAATGTAGACATTGCCTCATGTACACAGACAACCCTCTCCACCTACCACCCAACACTACAACCTGTGAGATATGCACTTATCTAGCCAAACTGGAGGTAAAGCTCTCTGCAACCAAGACTGACCCTGACAGTCATGTGGAGTAGGTAAACGTTCGCAACACACCACACTCATCACATAGTCTCACTGAATCTACGCCACCATAATCCACACATAGTAACACAAAAACATTCGCTGAGGTTTTCAATATTAATCTGTCTAAGCAACAGAGACCTCCAAAGTGAAAACACAAGCAGCCTCCATCCTCCAACACAACCCCAATGGCACATAGCCCAAAGAGTCAGTGTGCCACTCAACCACAGCCAATAAGGCAAATCAACATACCCAACACACTAGTCATAGGTGACTCTATAGTCAGGCACACTGATGTCCCACTCACCAGGCTAAACAAGGAGAAGGTTACTGTCAGCTGCATGTCGGGTAACAGGTTCCACCACATAACCCATGGACTCAGGTCACTCCATAACAAGTACAAATATGACTCTGTCATTGTTCATGTTGGCGTGAATGACCTGAGATGTATCTCCCTGGACTACCTGAAAAGAGACATGGAAGAGCTCTCCGAACTTGTAGGCCAGGCAGGTATGAGCCTAGCCCTGAGTAGCATTCTGCCATTGCCCAAAATGATACTGCAGTATGAGGGCAAAATGACTGACTTCAACAATTAGCTAAGCTTCTGGTGTCATTCTAAGGGGATCCAGTATCTGTCTGCTTGGGATGACATGGTTGACAGACCACGATGCTTTGCCACAGATGGCCTGCACCTGTTGCCCCTGGGATTGCGGATACTGGCTAAGGCTCTTGCTGCCCCTATAGTGCCTTCTTTAGGCAAGGTTCACATAACATATTCACCACCATAATAGGAACAGGCAAGCACAAGCTGAGGGTAATGCTACTCAATGCTGGAAGTCTAAATCTCAAAATGCCTAGACTCAAGGCACCCCTTGTAATGGAGAACATCGATATCTGTGCAGTGACTGAGACCTGGTTCAAGGATCCGGACAGCACCCCTGCACTACCAGGCTAGAACTCATAGCACACTTTTTGGCCATGTAACCTGGACCGGGACACCCAAGGCGGAGGTGTGACCATATTCATTAAGGATATCCACCCCTCCAGGCTAGTTGCTTAGCACAATGCATCCCAGATTATCCAAGTGCAACAACCCCTGGGCTAAATTGCAATCCAAATCGTAGCTTGCTACAGATCCCCCACCATGCCCCAAGATTCCCACTCCTCTTTTCTTGATGTACTGGAAATTATTAGGGTTCAACCAAACACCCTACTAATGGGCGACTTCATCTACCCCACCATTAACTGGGAAACCTACTTGTGTACCAACTCATTAGCTCAACGCTTTCTGGAATTCATAAACACCAATGCCCTGGATTAACTTATCCACACACCCACCAGGGGCAACAATATCCTAGACCTAGGCATTACCAACATGAGTAACCAGTGTTCCACACCTGAAGTCAACTCCTCGTTGGTCCGATCTGACCATAAGCTAAACACCCTTGACATCCACATCCTGCACCCACCCCCCCCATTAAAGGAATCACCGTATAATATGTCTACAAAGCCAACTTCATGCTTCATAAGACAGACGTGGTGAACTTCATGACACCCATGCAGATGGACAATACAGTTACAACTGCTGAATCCTACACAAATGCACTCTATAAGCACTTACACAACTGTAAGGATCATGCTATCCCAAACAGAACTAAGACGCTATACTCCTAAGTAAGGAAGCCAATCTGGTGGTCCCCTGCCATAAACAAACTGTACAACAGAAGGAAGACACTGTTGCAAAAGAGAGTACAATCCCATGCATGTAGGAGCTCCCTGTTCAGCCTCAATAAGAAGCTGAGATCCCTTATAAGATCCTCCAAAGTTAGCTACAGAAACAAAACTGCCACTAATTCCAATGACAACCACAAAGCATTCTATAGCTATGTCAAATATCTCAATGTCAACACCGAGATCTGCTCTGAGTTACAGCACAAAGGCACGAACATTACAGAACCAATTGATATTGCCAACATCCTGGCAGATAGGATCATTGCTACCTTTCCCCCTCTCACCCCCTAAAGGGCCCATATTTATACAGGAAGAATGCAGAGTCCCTGTAATCACAACTACGCAGGTAAAAGCTGCACACTCTAAAGCCAATATCACAGCATCCATGGGACCGGACAACATCCTAGGCTGCGTTTTATATGAACTTCAGAATGTACTGGCTCCTCACCTATGCACCATGTTCAGTAATAGCCTCACATCAGCCTTTGTGCCCCCTGAATGGTGCACAGCAACAGTTATCCCACTCCACAAAGGTGGCGCCACAATGGACCAGGGAATCTGTTGCCCTATAGGCCTGACTAGCCTGCTCTGCAAGGCTATGGAGCACATTAACATGGATCTCAGTCACAGAGACATTGGGTACCTCCAAACCTTTGACCCCTCCCAGTTTGCCTTGGTTAAGGGCAGACCATGCCTCCTAAACCTGGTGGATTTCTTTGAGACAGTTACCAAGACATTAGATGAGGGTAAGGAGGTCCACACAGCCTATCTTGATCTCTCAAAGGCTTTCAACACCATTCCCCATTCTGGTATTATCGACATACCCATCCACCTGAACATTAACCCCTACGTCATGAGATAGTTTACAAAGTGGCTCACGGACAGAACACACACACAGTTGGAGTTGCATACCCTAGGTCCGACTGTATACCAGTTACAAGTGGCATCCCCCAGGGCTCAGTCCTAGGACCTCTCATGTTCGGTATATACTTCTCTGATGTACAGGCAAGCAGAGGAGGGCTTTGGCTGAAAAGGTTTGCAGACGACTGCAAACTAGGTGCCATTATTGTTTCCCCAGCTGATACAGACACACTCCAGAAGGGTCGCACTGAGACATATACCTGGTGTCAATATCATGGCCTCAAGCTGAATGCCACAAAGTGCATAGTCATCCCCTTTGGATAAGACCAATTACCCATGGACTACCACATAGCTGCTAGTCCCCTACATACAGAAAAGGTATAAGGGATCTGGGAACCCCAGTAGATAGCAATTTCTCCTTCGATAATAATGTCAAAGTGGTTAAAATATCCTTCTATGTGGCCGCACTAATCTCTCATGGGTTCGCATCCAGAACAAAGGATGCCATTGTGCCTCTCTACTCATGACATATTAGGCCCATTGAAGGATACAACATCCCATTTGGGATGTACCTTGCAAGACAACTGCAACAGCTTGGAAGACCACAACAATACCACTCCAAGAGGATTACTGACCTCAAACAGATGACCTATGCAGCCCCACTAAAGAAGCTGCAGCTGTACTCGGTTGCATACCGTGTACTAACCAGTGATCTCTGCTTCACATACAAGGCCCATGTCCAACCCAGTATTGCTGGATATGCTCCACCTAAACAGAAACCTCTGAGAGCCACATGCTCTAGGGATATACACCTAACCACAACGATGACTAGGACATGCTGGACGGATAGATCCATGACCTAGAGACTCCTCATGCTTTGGAACATGATTCCAATGTACATCAGGCAAGGCCCCTCACTAGCACTCTTCAAGAGAAACCTTGACAGGTGGATGGGAGACAAACATGTACCCCGGGAATCACTGCAGTGGCTCTGCTGGACAGAGGCACAGGGAACTATTGGCTCTAGCATTCAGAGGCACAGGGAACCAACCTATGGGGGTGGCAGAAGCCAACACACTCTAGATAGGCTTATAAATACCCGTGGGCAGACAGCCTAGTACCTACCTTTGAACTCATTACATGTCTTATGTGCATGGATAGTTAACTAGCTCTTCCATTTTACTTTGCTATCATGCTGATAAACTGTCGGGTGACTAAAAGTCATATGTATCCTGTTACTGGGTTTTGTAAATGTCAGTAGACATAACTAATGTTTGCCTAACATAACAGTAATGCTATGTAACTTGTAATACATATCTGCCTACAATACTGTACATTACACAGTTATTGGCACAATATCCCACAATGCATATCATAATTGCACAGTAGGCCAACCTTCAACATGTTATTCTCAGTAATACACCCATACATATGCCTGCCATTACAATATATCAACATACACTATCCCCTGTTATAGCACATACTTGTTGGACCAACATTGCCACTGGCAGTGGCTGGTGAGGATTAGTTGGGTTCAAAGCCCTCATATAGGATCCCTTGTGGTGTATGCGGTGTTTGCCTTGTGACCTACTGCAGTACACACATAAATACTACAAGTGTTACTATGCTCAACAATACATCACTACAAGATAACTGTTTCCACTATATGCATTGCATACACTTTAAATATTACAGAACAGGTACTACATACACAGACATACTGAGTGTTCTACATACCTTATTAGTAGCCCGAGGCGTCATTGACTGTTATTTCAATCCTTTTCAGTTTGTGATTCAATCTTCTTTGTAACGTTCTACTGGTATATACAGATGGTTTGAATGTGTGATAAGCCATCCTTTTATAGTTAAATATCGGTAACGTGCTATCCTGACCACCAATTGGTGTTACAAAGTAGTTAATTAGGTGCACATCAGCTGTGCAGCTACTTCATTAGCCAATACCATGACAACAGTGGTGTATAATTGAGTACTCCACTTGGGCATTGTCCCTTTGCCTTAACTTTTGAGGAAGACAGCCTGGATGTGTTGTTTGTGATGTATTTCAACAGCTATAATGGGACAGACAGAGATATATTAGCTTCATGACTCCCGTGGATTGTGTGTAATGGCTAGAAGATGTTGTTCTACATGTAAGTACAGCTGTTATATTTCAGAACATTGCTACTTATGCAGGGTTTGTTTGTGCCTGATACTTCTGCAGATGTTTCAGTCTGGCAAGGATGTTTGGGCAGCTCAAGGCTGTATGGCTATGCATGAAACATTAGGTGGTTTACAGTGTGCTCACCGGACATCCTTGGTTTGGTGTACATGTGTATCATACTGTGCTGTTAATCAGTAATTGGTAACACTTCCCAGTGTACAAACAACCCTCTAAAATGGGATTAGTGCAAACAAACCCTGTAACATCAGCAGCTGTTCCATTGTATAACAGCAACTATTTCACATAGGGCCATGTTAGTGTGTCTCAGACAAGGTGTGTTAAGGCTTCTGCAGATGTCATACAGTAAGTGAATGATTTTTGATGTTATTACAATTTGTATTGTAATTTTTGTGGGTGTGGGGGTGATGGTGGGTGTACATAGCAGATGCAGGTGTGTAGGAACTGCTTTTATACATAATCGATTTGTGCGTGAGGGTTCCTTCCCTATTTGAACACCTATCCTTTAGTGGACTAATACTATGGTAATTGCAGGCTGATTCATTAAGGCACTGTTAATTGGTTCCTGTAGGTGATGTTAGTCCTTGAATCCTTTCAGCAATACATCGGAATGTAATAAAGTGTTGCTACATGAAAGCTGTGTATTTCTGTCATAGGTATTTGCAGTCATTGGAGTTGTGTTGGTGACTGACCCTCTTTGGCTAAGGTTGCCACCTTTTCAAATGGCCATAGTGTTCATTTTCGGGACACACATCAGATTTTACAGGCCGACACAAACCCACTGTCATTACAAGCGATAGAACTTTCCTTTTTTGCCTAAATATAAGCTTATTCTTGTATCAGTTTCGATGCATATCCTGTTTCTTGTAACATGTAGGTATTTTAGATACAGAAAGAACTATTGTATGCAACTATTACATTACATATGTGTCAGAAAAATATGTATTAATATATGTATCAGTAATGTGCTTAGTGCATTTAGAGCTTGAAAAGGGTTAACACATTTATTCTATTTTACACTGCATAAATCTATACAAATTGCAGAAGCTTTCTGACCTTGTATTGTCATGAAATATGCGCAGCTAAAATCTTTGCTTATGCCTTGGAAATTTACTGAGAAGCAGATGATTTCTGCTTGTGTCAGGAAAATAATGAATAGAACAATACCACTTGTATAAATGTTATGAAACTTAGACAAGGAGTTCCGCTTGTGCTGTGAGAAAATACATAGCTGCAGAAGCTATGTATAATGTATGTAGAACAAAGACTGCTTGAAAATATGAACTGCAATCAGCATTTGCTTGTGTCTGAGCTAGAAAAGTACCTTGAAATGTAACACATGCATTAGAACTATACAACAGAAGCTTGTAACGGGCTAGTCCCCACCAAGGCCAGGTTGTTTTTCTCAAAAAGTTTCTCACAAATCTAGTCATGTCAGCAGAAAATCTAAGTAACATCTGCCGTAGAGCAATACTGAAAGTTGTGTTTGATTACGTCAGCTATAGAAGGCCATGTCTTGTAAAACAGTATAAGAATAGCATACTTCCTGTTAGTAGTTAGGCAAAATCTTGTATTTGCATGTTTTTGTCTCCTTGCTGCAAGTTATTAAATGTGCCTTAACTGAACCTTACGTGTATTGGTCTTTGAAGTTTTTTTCCTTTGACAATATGGGACATAATTATGTCCTACAATCTCAGGACATTTGCCACATTTAATATTTTTGGTCAGGAAACAACCACGCAAAGAGGGACTGTCCCTCGCAAAGTGGGACAGGTGGTAACCCTATCACTGGCTCATGTCCATAGCACATATTTGTAATAGTGTATAGGCATATACTCTCCATATCCTTTGTTCATAAAGTTTGGTCGTGGCGGAATATGTGATTGCTATGGTCCATGTTCTACTCATATATGAACCCTTCAACCGCTGTATATGGGATAACTATGGAATCCTGAACGCACAAAATTCCGATGCCCACAGTACTGGGCCCAGACTCCTATACCCTACATTACCGACAGCGACAGTCTAACTCACAAAAGTAACACAAACATGGAACACACGCACGCACACACAGACACACTGCTACCCACCACATCCAAACAAACCATCCTACGCTATGTATGAGCAGGTGGGCAAGCCCCCCTACAACCCCCATGTGGGTGGCTGCACCCCCCACACACCCCTACTTTAATATTCTACCTCCTAGATTGCACAAACAGATGCACAAAGCAAACACACACCACACTCAGAACACACACTTACATACACTACAGCCCTCAGAAACACGCTTACACACAGTAACCTACCTGAACCGCACCACCAGAAGCATTGACTAAATGCCCCTTAACATCGGGATTTTAAACCTTGCGCTTCTGGTGTTTTGGTACTGTGGTCTTTCGGACTTTAAGCCTCATGATTATACGCATCGGTATGTCAAGCAGTCGGTATTTGGTAGGTATCCCATTTATATGTACCTCCATGGTTATGTAGATGTTGTTAACCTATCTATATATCTGCATATATATGTCTATCCCCAGATATCAACATCTATCTCCCTCTCTCCCACCCCCCCCCTCTCTCTCTCTCTCTCTCTCTATATATATATATATATATATATATATATACCACACACCTTTCATTGGGTACATGCCGGTTTGCCCTATTTCCAGGGTTCATATATGAGTAGAACATGGACCATTCTGACCTTTTGTGTTTTAACCTGTCAGTATACACAACTGCCGTTGGTACATCTCAGGTAGCTTAGTGGTAGGTTATTGTGAAAATTGTGTACATGGTTGCATGTTCTAATCCTGGCAGTGGTAATTTTACCTCTCAGAGTGGGCACTGGTAGTGCAAGGGTGATTAACGCAGATTTCAGCGGTTGTGTGCTCCAAATGTTTATTATTCTGTGGAATACTACCTATATATGCAAGCTGTGGTTAAGGTATACTATGTAACATGTAAATCATCTCTGACTTTATTGGGATTTGAACCAGGACTGCACAGATATTATGCAAATGCTGTAGCCATTACACTATTGACATTGGTGTTCCTTCTGCCTATTTCCTATGTCCATGAATTCTATGTGTAAGCTTGGCTACACAACAGGCGGAGCCACCCACACCGATTGAGCTTCTCAAAATACTGACATGACACATGAATTGGGAGACTATACATTAACATCATAACTACATTTGGCATAGCCACTCACTGACACACTTCAGGCATAACCTTGATGTGTGACTGGCCAACAGTATATACACCCCTGGGATCATGTGTCCCGACACATACAGCCAGCGTGTAGGGGAGCCACTTCAGTTCTACAACTGCAAGACCTGTTAGGGAAATTGAATGCTGTTGGTTTGTCATATTAACATGCCCTTTTGAGATCGCGATGTGCCCCTATCACCCTACAGCACACCAGTCTTCAACAGCTTCCAGCAACTCTGCCTGGAATCACTTCATTGGCTATGCTTGACAGAGGCTCAGTTACTTCATCAATGGTGCAGGTAAAGCCACCACACTGTAGCTATGCTTTTAAATGCCCTTGGGCAGATAGCCTACTACCTATCTGTGAACCTCTACAGTGCAGGCCATCTCCAACATCATATGTGATTATACAGAGTTTTCTGATCACAATATACAGTGTAGATTCACCATGTAGTCAGACAACAGTTAAGTACAGCAATAGCATACAGACTACTGATACATAATCACACCAAAAGCCTATCTTGGGAGCTAGAGGACATGTATAGGTTTCAGGCTTTGTATTGCTTACCAGTAGGTTACATACAGGAAAGATGGGACACAAGCACAGATGGGATACATGCCTGCAACAATACCATACCAACTTGCATGTGTCAGCCTAAGGCTTTGGAATGCTGGCCAAGGCTATTGGCGCACCCATGGTGCCATTTTTAGGCAGATCTCAGAGGTGGATCTCACCTCCATGAACTGCATGATAGCAGAACCAATGAGAGTTAGGCTACTCAACACCAGAGGTAGTACTCACAACATGCACGCACTCACAACACCCCTCAGTATGGACAACATCTACATCTATTCTGTGACTGGAACCTGTATAAGGCTCCTGTGAGCACACCGGCACTACCAGACTACAACCCATAACTCACATTTCAACCACTGGACATGGACTGGCACAGACATGGAGGGGGTATATCCATATTCCTCAGGGATACCTACACCTCCAAGTTAGTGAGGCATCATAATACCTCTGTGATCATCCATTTGCAGCTAACATCAGCCACGACTACAATGCAAACTGTGAGCTGCTACAGATAACCCTCCATGACCCAGGATCACCACTACAACTATCTGGAGACAGTGGTAAACATGACAGTCCTACGAGACACCTGTTATTGATCAATGTCGGCTACCCTACACTTAACTGGATAACCTACTTGAGTATGCACTTCCAGGACTAATGAGAGGTGAAAACATACTAGAAGTGGTAATCACTGACATGCAACAGGTGCACTACAGCAGAGGTAAACTGGTCCCTGTTGAGATCTGACCATGAACTATTCACTGATGATTTCTACTCCCAACCATCTCCCCCACACAAGGAACACACAGTGAATACCTTTCCTGCAGCTAAATCCAGAGTACTAATGACAGAGATGGGAGGGTTTACAGCCCCCACGCTCAGGGATGACACTGCTCAAGATACAGACAGAATTACGAATGCACTCTATAAGCACCTACAAAGATGTATGGGTCATGCATCAATGGTAAACCAGGACTCGCTACTCCTTCACAAGGACACCAGTCTGCTGAGCCCCTGCATTATACAGGCTATACAACAGAAGTAGGACAGTAGTCCAGAACAACAGCAAATCCCAAGACATGCAGAAGTCCGTGACCAGTATTAGCAAGATACTTATGTTACTCATGTAATCATCCAAGGCTGACGTCCACAGGTAAATAGGCATGGTTTCGGAATATGACCACAAAGGCTTCATTGGCTATGTCAAGGATGTAAGCAGTAACACACAGATTTGCACTGTGCTGGTGCAATTTTGCACTGAATATACTGACCCTACTGATATAACCAACACACTCGATGATACGTTCGGAGCAAGCTTCACCCCCTACTGGGCCCACAACAATACCCAAAACATACAGTATCCCAGACATCTGTGACATACAGGTGGTAATGGCCCTTTCAAATGGCATGACAGAGCATCAATGGAGGCCAATGGTGTCCCAGACTGCATCCTGCAGATACTACAAGACAAAGTGGCCCCCCGCCTAATTTAACAATTCACCATCAGCCTCTACAAAGGCTACATGGCCATTCACTGGCACATGGCAATAGCTATTACACTCCACCAAGGTGGTGACACAACTAACCATAGTAACTACCACCCCATAGGTCTGAGTTGCCTGATCTGCATGGCTATGGAGCGTATCCTCATGGCACTCATGAACATAGAGAATGGTAACCTCCAGACACTTGAACCAACCCAGGTCACCTTGATTGAGTGCAGATCATGCCTACTGAACCAGTTTGACATCTTACAGCCACCTAGATTTTAGGTGTGGGGTGTGGTAGTTCACACATACTACCTGGACCTCGCCAAGGATTTTGACACCATTCCCCACTCAGGTATTATTTCTACACTCACCAGCCAGTACATGCACCCATACATCACAGGTTGGTTTGCCAACAGGCTTACACACAGAACCCACATGGTAAGCCTAGCAGCTTCCAGGTCCAACTCTTGACCAGTCACAACTGGTGTCCCACAGGACTCAGTCCTGGGACCCCTACTGTTTGCCATATACTTCTCAGAGGTACGGGCTAACACAGGTGGACTACAGCAGGCCATGTTTGGCAATTACTGCAGACTGGGAGCCATAACTGACAGTCCAGCTGTCCAAGATGTCCATCAAGGGGCCTCACATAGACCAACACAGGGTGTCAGAGTGAAGGCCTCCAGCTAAAGGCCACATACTGCATGGTCATTCAATTTTGGGAAACTACACACACACACATATTAACACATGAGTGGCAGACAGTATAATTCAGACAACGTAATAGGTATGTGGGTACTACATTACATAGTGATCTCTCCTTTGACAGTCATATGTGCGAAGTAGTTAGGACATCCATCTGTGTAGGCCATCTGATTACTTAAGGGTTCACATCTAAACAAACTTAGGTCATTGAGCCCCTTTACTCATTAGTCAGCAATTGCATCATTGAGTATGATAACCCATTTTGGATGTACCTCAGAAGATACATCTGACAGCTGGAAGGGCCACGAACATACCTCGCATAGAGGGGTAATGCCCTCAGATATGTGTCCTATGCTGCCAGACTGCATAAACTCATGCATTATTCAGTGGCATATGGTTTACTCAGGGATGATATTTGCTGGCCAACAAAGCCATGTCCAAGTCAGGCTTAATGGATATTCTCCACCTATGAGCATCCATGTCACAGTGAGCCACATACTGTAATGAGCTACACCTTGCCACAACCATAACTGGAAGATGCTGGAGTGACAGATTCCTGTCACGGGTACTCCCCATTATTTGGAACTACATCCCTGATTACATTATACGAAACCCCTCACTAGCACTCCAGGGAATCCTTGCAGAGAGGGTGGGGAACAGTGGATACACCCCAAGGATCCCACAATTGGCTCTGCTCCACAGAGGGACAGTTAGTTAATCAATGGGGTGGCAACAGCAGACACTTTGTGGTTATGCTTATGACTGGCCTTGGGCAGTTAGGCATGTACCTACCTATGTATCTATGAACCTAGACATACAGTATGGACACATGCTGATAGCTTAATTTACTGTTCAGGTACTGACTTACCTTGTGCCAATGGCAGCTGTGTGTACAATAGTTGAGGGCTGCCTAGGTAGGATGCACACAGTAGACCACCTATACATGACAATTTACAGGTGGTCATGTGTGTGTGCCATCCATGTTTGCTGTGTGTGCAGGTGGAAAAGGATGTCAGTCCATAAGTGCCTACACTGT
>NC_056748.1:557520269-557575269 GCF_019279795.1 Protopterus annectens
TTTCAGGGCTGCATTGGAGCTGGAGACTATCCTGGCACTCGGTGAGCTCAGTGTAGAGAAAATAATTCTAGGCAGGATATCAGTCTATCTCAGTATACAAGATCATCCACAAACAGCATTCTTATCTGCAAACAATCTGAGGGATTGCAAATTCACCCATTGTATGTTTTTGGGTTATGAAAGTGGGAGCAGCAAGTAAAAACCCTCTGTGACATAAGGATATATTTCAAACAGACATTTCTATCTGGGCACCAAATGGAAAAACAAGCATGGTGAGGCAGCACTGCTAACCACTGTGATGCTGTGCTATCTGTACCTTAGAAAATAATGCAGAAACAAGATGTTAAAACAATGAGCACATAATAAGGTAACAAAAATGCATTAAATGTACAAAAATTAAGGACCAGATTTCAAACAACGTAGGCATAGATTAACATGATATGCTGATGGTGTTCAAAAGCAGGGGCAACACTAGTCCCCATTCAATAAATGCTAATGGGGACTGCTGGAGCCTTAGACCCAATTCCAAAAGGGGACACAGGCTCACTGTGCTGAATGAATTTAGTGCAGTAAATTGGAGAGGACTGAATTAGGGAGGATCCCATTGAAATCAATGGCAAGTTACAGCAAAGCAGCAGCTACACCTGTGTGTGGGACTAGGTACTGCAGGTGGTATCTGGTGGAAAGCCAGAATATCAGCAGTACCAAGGTTCACATACACTTGGATCACTACTGCAGGTTTTTGGATCACGAGTTGGGAGTGAGCCTGGGACTACACGTATGGGTAATAGTGTACTTCAAGCTGTCCCTGAACTCCTGTGGGGATGGCTGGAAATGTCCAATTTGTTAAAAAAGGACTTAATTTCCTATTGGGCTAGAGGCACTGTGTAAGCATCCCTTGTTAATGACTGGGAGAATGCTGGCATGCCATGTTGGCCATCATACAGCCATGCCATGTTGGCCATCATACAGGCATGTCATGTTGGTCATCATACAGGCATGCCATGTTGGCCATCATACAGGCATGCCATGTTGGCCATCATACAGGCATGCCATGTTGGTCATCATGCCTGCATTCAGTAGTCTGTCCTACAGCTAGAGTTCTTATGCCAGACAGCCTCATAACAATGCAGTGCCAGTTATATAGCAGACCTGACACTGCTGGCAGGCTCCGAGGACAACTATAGTTAGCCTCTGAGTAAGTTCATTGCATGCTGAGCACAGGTAATGAGATTCATTAACATGGCATATCCTGTTCAGTGATTTGCTCAATAGCAAAATCACTGTGAGGTACATTAATACTGAAAGTATGTGTAAGGTATTACTTGTTAGCATGAAAACATTAGTCAATTTTTATCTTATTTTTCTCTAAGGTTAACTAGACCGGTCCAGTCGCCATAATGATAGGACTTAACAAGCTGCAATTTTACAAAAAAAAGTAGATATCTGAGGATTACAGTATAAAATAATGCAAAATGGCATAACTGCTGATCTATGTCAGATGCAAGAAAAACTAGGTCATGGGCTGTTTCACTAAACACTGAAATCAGTGTGCCAACAACACTCTAATACTGTAGGATTATCCTTAGAAGTCATTCCTCACATCAGTTAGCCACCTGTTCTGATCTCAGCTGGAGTGCCCTCTAAATGGATTTCACTTGTTCTCTCCTTGCTTGTGTCAGCTACTGTCAGGGTATGTGGTTTCCACCTAAATTATAAAATGCTAGCAGTTTCTTGATGTTAAACTGACCCTAGGAATAAAAGTGAGTGCATTGATTGGAATTCCATCTGGGACCAGTTTCTGCCTTCTTACCCATATCAGACAGAATCTGTATTGCCACAGCATGGAAACTGGGTGAAACAATGTACAGAAAATAAGTCGTGTCAGGGCTGATAGCTGATGTTTATTCATTTTAATACCACATGATGCCACACTGCCTCTGGGTGCTAAGGCCATTTTTGTTCAGCTGGAAGTGTGTGGTATCAGTCATAGGAGCAGGTGTTTAGTACTTCTTAGAGAATGGGCAAACTGTACATCAGCAACCTGATTGGAGAACGAACATTCTCCAGCAGGGTATTAACGTTGACGGCAGCATATCAAGCTGCCGTGGAGCTCAAACTGAAAAAAACTAACAGACACCATTATTTACACTTGCTAAGCAGCACTTCTGCTGTTTAGAGATTTTAAAATATATTTTAAAAAGGAAACAGAAAAAGAAAAGCATGTTTGTGTTTATGTCTATGTGTGTGTAAGTGTATGTGTGAAAATGAGTGAAAGTGAGATTGATCGAGCTGCTATTTTATGCTCGCTAAGCAACGCTTTTGCTGTTTAGAGTGCAAAACTAAATATAACAGAAAAAAAGTGTGTGTGTTTCTGTTTCTGTGTGTTTATGTTTCTGTATGTGTGTGTGTGTATGTGTGCTTGTGTGCATGAATGCAAGGTGTGTGTGACACAGAGATAGAGAGTGAAGAGTGTGAGCGATCCAACACTGGCAGCAGCAGCATTCAGACAGGTTTGCATACCTGTCACCTCTTGGATCAAGATAATTGAATAAAACCAAAAAGTTCAAAATAGGAACATATTCCTGTTAAAAAAGGCACAAACTTGCTTCAGTAATAGGACTCGCATTAGCATGCATTTTCTGAACTGCAAGTGTGTGTGTGTGTGTGTGTGTGTGTGTGTGTGTGTGTGTGTGTGTGTGTGTGTGAAGGGGGGTGTCTGTTTGAGAGAGAGGGAGAAACAGTGAGATTGATGAAGCACTGGCAACAGCTGATAAGAGGTTTGCATAGCTCTCAACCTTATAGCTAAAGAAATCTGGATAAAGCCTGAAATAAAGGGGGGAATCATGGCTCAAAAATAGGAACAGATTTTAAATGTCATACTTAAAAAAATAAAAAGTAAGTTAAATAACAGGATTTGTGTTAACATGAATTTTCTGAAGGAAATAAAGTCTGAAAGTAAAATGTATGTTATTATTTAATGACTTCAATCCCCAATGACTGGTAAGAAACCATTTTAGCAGTAAGAGACCAAAGAATAAAGCAAATATCTCGATATTTTTAAAAATATATTTTGTATCTAAAATGCTTCCGCTAACACCATTTGTATATACTACAGCAACTTTGAAATATTAGTTGGAGGAACTATTTTACCATGTTGTCACCTTGCATTGATGCCCTCCTTAGTCAGGTGACTGCCTGTCATGTCAGAGCTCACAGCATACATTTATTAATTCTAAAAGCACATAATGTAACACTGTTACTATGCACCACTTCCAGCTTTATTCAACTGGGAGATGTTTGGTAGTGTTAATTACAGATTGTTCTTACTTCTCAGAGCACATAATACTATGTTGCCAGTTTGTACTGATAAACCTCATTAGTCAGGTGACTGCCTGTGATGTCAGAGCTCACAGCAGATATTTGTTAATTCTACTTAATCAATAAATATTAATTCTAACAGCATGTAATGACACACTGTCATTGCACACTTTTACATTGTTGTCAGTGTTCATAGTAGGTGTTTCTTAACTCTAACAGCATACAATGTCATTTTTATTCAGGTGGATTTGGCTGGCTGGTGTCATTCATAACATATGTTTAAATTCTAACAGAACATAATGCCACACTACCACTGTGCACTGACACCATCTTTACTCAGATAGATGTGGCTGGTGTCAGTTCTCATCGGTACTTCTGTATGAGACATATGTAGGCGCCTTTATTTTCTTTGGGATTGAAGGTTTCTATTCTTAATCTGCCAATTGAAAGAAAGATCTTACCAGTTTACTTTGCCTTGAACTGAGGTTACTCCTTAAGCGAGATACAAATTTTTAGTATGCATTTTCTCAATTTAGCAATTTTTTTTTTTATGACAAAACAGTTGGCATTACACTGAGTTGACCTCATTAATGTAAAAAGATATGACACTAAAACTGCAGACTTCTTTTTTGTCCTATGACTAAAGTTGCACAGACTGCTGTTAGTAAATAAATGCACAGAATTCCTCATTTAAACTGTTTTTACATGCTGATGTTTGTTTCGATTTTCTTTAAACCGATAGCAGGACATAGTACTTCGAGAAACTCTCTTTAAGGGCAACAGCAGTTTAGTCAGTACAGTTTCCAGGGAAAATATACATGCAGTATACTTTACACATAATAAAGAAAAATTTAAATATATAGTAATGGAGCCAGTTGATCTTAATGTCTACCTATAGGCAGTATTCCACATACCACAATCTCATTTACCATTTGAATGTGGTAGGATAATGGCATAACATTTACTGCATAATGCTACTTCTGAAACACCTTGGAATAAAGGGCAAAACTGTTTGTCACTTTATTTTGTGGTGGTGTATATTCAAAGGTGGGATATTTAGATACAAAGGATGTAAGACAGAACCAAACCAGCAGCATAGCCCCCACCAGTAAAAACACTGGTAAATAACATTTGTTCTTTTAGTATCCTACTGCAGTCAAATGGGCTACAAGATTTTTGATTGCAGGTTGTCGTATGTGGATCTGAGATCTAGTATTGCTGATTGCATGCCTCAGCTGAATCAGACCATGTTCTATAATACAACAAATCTGAAGCTGAAATACAAGCACGGCATTAATAATTTATAAACTAAAGCAGTGCACAGAAGATCAGAGTGTGTCAGACATCTGCATACACACATACACTTCTTGCTAAACAGAATTCAAGGAAGGATTCAAATAATATGTTTGTAAACACATTCTCATTATTTCCCAAATGACTTTGAAAACACTGCACAATAGTGTAGTAATCGATTATAGAGTATTAGCCATTTTTCATATCAACTTACTCTTTATGGTTTCAGATAACTCTATCAATTTTGTTGAAACACAAATGCCCGAGATTTCTCTCTCATTTTTTTTGGGGGGGGGTATATTGAATTGGACCAGTGGCTCCCCTTCAAGTACCCAACTGACCCATTCATTTCTCCTTCGGAGTGAAAGCCCACCAGCCCATTCATTCACTAGTGGATGTGAGAGCAGGGTGTTAAGGAGAGGACCAGTCTGTAGATCTTATGGACTGCCCTTTCTCCACCACCACAGCAGCCTAACAAGCCCCACTTTAGCTGACCCTGGAGCTGAATGCACACTTCTGAACATGTTAACTGCTAGACATCAAGGGGCTAATTTAGTTAAAATAGTGAGCTGACTTCAAGTTATAACATGAAAACATGGCCTTTAATTCCCTCGGTTTCCATGCTTGCTTTGCAACATAAAGTGACTTACAGCATTTCCCATAGCAAAGGTAAATAAGAAATCCCTTCAGAACTTCCTTATCATATATAGTGTGAAAGTATAATTTTTAATGTAGAAAGTGAGGTTTGTTTTGCATTTAATTTTATTGATAAGGATGGTCCTTTGAAGCATTTCTTGAAGCTAAAACTCCTCCCATGCTATTATAAAAAACTGGGCTCACAATTCCTCACTGCCTAAGTTAGTTACTATATCTCCATGATAATTGCATCAACGGGAGGGTCTTATATCACAGTAAATAAGTTGTTAGATAATACTCACAAGTGGCACATCCTACATAGAAGATTAGCTACACATGACAATTTATGGGCGAATGCATAATGTATGCAAGTAGTCACTCTTCTAAAGAAGATTTTTGCTACTTATTGCTCCGAATGTTTTGGTGAATTGTATAAGTTAGCATTGACATTTTATTGATATTAGCAAGTGGGATTATAAACTTGAGAAGTTAGCAAAATTAAAGCATTTGATTTGTGTTTATTTTTTCACACCATTTGTAGCTTTAATTTTAGGTAAATGACTACAGCAAATATGTGTGTGGTGTATCAAGACAATTTAAAGCAATTTACTCTGTGAGAGCAATCAAGTAACTTCCACATAAAACACCTGCCCCAGATTCCAGAATCACAGTGGCAGTGCTGAGAGATTTGTCCATCCTGTAACAAAAAGTATGACATCATACCAGGAGAACTTAACTCACATAAATCGTTCAGATTCTATGCCAGAATCTCCTATGACTGCAGCTACATCACACACACACACACACACACACACACACACACACACACACACACAGATAATGAGAGTCAAACCCAATTTGTGCTAATCTATCGCTTTACCTACGCATTGTACACTGGGGGTGCAGGAGCATGCCTCATGGTTCCAATGATCCCAGGCAAACAAAAATCCTACAGCTCCATGTGTATGCCTGCACTGGCACTGCAAACAATTAACTTGCTTGCAGTACCAGTGTGGACATACAGATGGTGCTGACAGTCCTCAAAGCTGGCAGACACCACAATGCCACTTATATGTTAGCCATAACAATTTATGCATGACAAGGAAACCTCTGCCATGCATGCAGTTGTTTCGGGTCAAATTGCAGTGGTGGCAAACTGTAGGGCTGCACTCCAAAACTGCAGTTCAAAAACCCAACAAAAGAAAGACTGAAGCCATCCTCTGTGTCTGAAAGAGATGGCTTACACACAGGGCTACCATACATGTGTATTGTCATTGGCTAACAATCCTCCTACTATATAGCTGTCTGAGATCAGCTCCACATATATGTCATTCAGGGTAATACAGGCATTACACATCCAATGCTTGAATTTCCAACTTTGCTGGGTGGAATTCCAAAAATGTTGTACACCATACCACTCTGAGTATTTTGTGTAATTAAAGCAGTGGTGTAATGTTTTTGGAGTATTTAAAGAGAAAATGTTACAGAGTTCACATGGAATATTCATGTGAATTGTAATATTGACTATGCAGATTTATATAGCTAAGGTACTAATGCAGTGTAAGTTGGCTTTGCTTACATTATGGTTATATACACATAAATACAAACATATGTGTGTGTGTGTGTGTGTGTGTGTGTGTGTGTGTGTGTGTGTGTGTGTGTGTGTGTGTGTGTGTATGTACATTATATATATATATATATATATATATATATATATATATATTATATATATATATATATATTATAGAAAGCAAGACAGAGGGAAAGAGAGTGAGGGAGATAATTATGCTATGTACATAGGGAAGAATACCTGCTCTAACTGAACTTATCATGATCTCTTTTTATAGACAGTCGCAGCTGTTTATATTCCAGTTTTGCTGTGCGAGTCTTATATTCTGCTTTTCATTTGCCTGCTTAAAGTTACATTCCAGTGCCACTTCTGTATTACATTGTTGTTTTTCTCCAGTTCTCGTGTCTGTCCCAGCTCCCATGGATACATTGAGTACTGCTCTCCTTGCTGCTCCCTACTGGTTGCACACCAATTGCAGTTTTTCTTGCCGCCACTGTAAAAGTTAAAGTTTCTGAAATTGTAGCCTAAAAGGGACCATTTTTCTGCAGCTCAGAGTCATACGGACTATGAGAACTGTAACTTGATATATGTTCTGAAGTCACACATCTCCACTATTGGCTTTATCTGATTGGAATCCTCTATAGATAGTCTGCTATAACCATCAGGGAGTCTTGCCCACCCGTGGTCTTTTATTCAAAACTCTGACAAGTGTGGAAAGCCCTGAACTGTGAGAAATAAGCATTTAATCAAAAAATAGAAGAAAAAAAAGCTTTTATTGAAATTCTGCTTAAATATTTTCAGTTGCATTTATAGTGACCTGTTATTATTTTTTTTGTACTTTTCTGCATTTTTCTGTATTTTAATCAAATAAGTTATTTGTTTGCATTGTTTAGTTTATTCTGGGAGTTTAGACGTGTAACTGTGTTTGCAGTTTTGAGAGAATTGTGAATTACTGCAAAATCTGAGAAGCGTTAATACATTGTACTGCACTTCTATATATATGAGAAGAATTATAGTTTCATAGTTTCATAGTTTAGTACTAGGCTATCTGCCCTGGGGCATTTGCAAGACTAGCCCTAGAGATGTGGCTTTCGCCACCCCATGTAGTGGTACTAAGGTGTACAGAATAAATTTAGAATACTGTGCCTTTGTCTAGTAGTGACACATTGAAGACCCCCTTACTTATAAAAATTAGTTTACTGTGCCTCTGTCAAGTAGCGACACAGGGGTGACCTCCAGGGTAAACCTACGATCTCCCATCCACTCATCAAGATTTCTCTTGAAGAGAGTCAGTGAGGGGCTCTGCCTAACATGAACTGGGATTCTGTTCCAGAGTATGGGAAGCCTCTGAGTTATGAATCTGTCCCTCCAGCATGTTCTATTCATGTTTGTACTGAGGTTTAAATCTTTGGCTCTCGTGGTTTTTATGGATTTGGATTTTTTGAGGTGGAGCATGTCCATCAATTCCTGGTTGGACATGGCCTTGTACGTCAGGCACAGATCACCTCTGAGCAGGGGGTATGCTACTGAATAGAGCTGGAGTTTCTTTAGCCTGGTAGCATATGACATATGTTGGAGACCCTTGATCCTCTTGGTGAGGTACTTCTGGGGCCTCTCCAGCTGTTGTAAGTGCCGGGTGAGGTACATACCAAATGGGGCATTGTACTCAATCATGGGTCTGATAAGGGAGGAGTACAGAGGCATGATAACCTCCATTGATCTGGATGTGAACCCCTTCATGATAAGGTGGGTAAGGTAGAAAGTCTTTCTAACCACTTTGGCAACGTGGGTGTCAAATGAAAGGTTACTATCAACTTGGGTCCCCAGGTCTCTGATTACTTTTTCCATACTCAGTGGGTTACTATCTATGTGATAATTTGTGGGTACTTTGTTTTTCCCAAAGGGGATGATTATACATTTCTTGGCATTCAGTTTAAGGCCATGATTACGGCACCAGTTGTCCGATTCGGTGAGGCCTTTCTGTAGGATGTATGTGTCAGCTGGTGTATCGACTATGGCGCCTACTTTGCAGTCATCTGCGAACTTTGTCAGCCACAACCCTCCCATGTTTTCTTTCACATCTGAAAAGTAAATGCCGAACAAGAGGGGTCCCAGGACAGAGCCCTGTGGGATACCACTTGTGACTGGCTTTGAGTCTGACATGGCTCCCGCAATTTTGACTTTATGGGTTCTGTTCTTTAGCCAGTTTGCAACCCATCTTGTGACATATGGATTTACATTTAAGCTGTTTAGCTTATCTATGATCCCTGAGTAGGGTATTGTGTCAAAGGCTTTAGCCAAGTCCAGGTAGGCTGTGTGGACTGCCTTGCCCTCATCAATGGCTCTAGTGACTGTTTTGAAAAAGTCAACCAGGTTCAAAAGGCAGGATCTGCCATTTACAAAGCCGAACTGGGTGGGATCAAGTGTCTGTAGGTCCCCAATGTCGTTGTTTATGAGTTCCATAATAATTCTTTCCATAGCTTTGCAGACCAGGCTGGTTAAGCTTATGGGGCGGTAGTTCCCAGGGTCTGTAGTGGAGCCTCCCTTGTGGAGTGGGACCACTGTTGCTGTATGCCAGTGTTCAGGTACATATCCTGTAGTAAGGCTAAGGTTAAATAACATTTTTATATGCGGGTTTAGCTCCTCTTGGAGTTCACGTATCATGCAGCCGGGGATACCATCAGGTCTCATAGATGCTGTGTTTTTTGCTTTGCTGAGGGCGGTTCTCACCTGGACATTAGAGATGACAGGGAGGTTACATTCAGCTGGGATGAGTATTTCTTCTTTTGGAGGTGAGGGAGGGGAGAAATTTGCACTGAACCTGTCTGCCAGAATGTTGGCAATATCTGTGGGTTCAGTAGATTTTTTGTCATTGTGTACTAACTCTGAGCATATCTGAGGGTTTCCTGCCCAGGTTTCTAACATAACTGAAGAATGCCTTGTGGTTATCTTTAGTGTCCTTGGCGATTTTTCTCTCAAAGTTGGCCTTGGATGTTTTTATGAGAGAACGTAGCTTTCTACTAGTGCTGATCAGAGATGCCTTCCCTTTATGGGATTTTGCTCTGTCTTGCAGTAGCTTCCTTCTTTTGTTATACAATTTGTTTATGGCTGGGGTCCACCAGACAGGATGCTTTCCTTTGGTGGAGAGGGTCTTGGCTTTATTTGGGATTGCACGATCCATGCATTCTTGGAGATGTCCGTAGAAAGCATTTGTGTAGGATTCAGCATTGTGGGATGTGGTTTCCATTGGCCCTGTGGGCTTAAATTATACCATCTCAGTCTTAAGAAGTGTAAAGTTGGCTTTTGAGAAGTTTCTCACTGTAGTCTTTTGTGCTGGGGGTGGAGGTGGTAAATGTATATCCAGGGTGATTAGTTTGTGGTCAGATCTCACCAGTGAGGGGAATACTTCCGGTGTGGAGCATTTTGTCCCCATGTTTGTGATGATCAGGTCTAGTATATTATCCCCCCTTGTGGGAGAGGTGACTAGCTGCTCCATTGCATTTGAGTTTATGAATTCCAGGAACCTTTGGGCTAGGGTGTTAGGGCTAGAATAGTGCACCCAGTCTATGTTAGGGTAGTTGAAGTCTCCAATATAATGGTATTTGGTGAGACATTCATATCTTCCAATGTCTTCAGGAAGGCTGAGTGGGGTTCTTGAGATTGGGAGGGTGGTCTGTAACATGTAACCAGTTGTGTAGCAGTTTTGCCTATGGTTAGCAGCACCTGGATGGTCTCCGATGCTTCATGAGTTGCCACTAACCTGGAGGTGTGGGTATCCTTGATGAATATGGACACTTCCCCTCCCTTTGTGGTTCGGCCTGGGTTTTGGGGCCGAAAAGCATGATACGAGGTAAAGCCTGGTAGCACTGGGGTGCTCTCAGGAGCCTTGAACCAGGTCTCGGTTACAGCGCAGACATCGATGTTCTCCATACTGAGGAGTGCTTCGAGAGCCTGCATCTTGAGATTTAGACTTCTGGCGTTGAGCAGCATTACCCTTAATTTTTTTCCATTTTTGTTTTCTAAGGAGGTGGGTTCATCTTTTGAGCCTTGCCTAAAAAAGGCACTATGGGGGTGGCAAGAGCCTTAGCCAATATCCGGAAGCCCAGTGGTGACAGGTGCAAGCCGTCCCTTGCGAAGCAGCGTGGCTTGTCCAGCATGTCATCCCAAGCAGACAGACATTGGATCCCCCTAGAATGACACCAGTAATTGAGCCAATTATTAAAGCTGATCATCTTGTCTTTGCATTGTGGCATCATTCTTGGTGAGGGCAGGATGCTGCTCAGGGTCAGGGTCATACCAGCCTGGGCTACATAATCAGAGAGCTCCTCTATGTCTCTTTTCATGTAGTCCAAGGAGGTACATCTCAGGTCATTCACGCCGGCATGGACAATGATGGAGTCATATTTGTACGTGCTTTTGAGTGACCTGAGTGCATGTGTTATATGGCGGATCCTAGCCCCCGATAGGCAGCTTACCGTTACCCTCTCCTTGTTCAGCCTGGTAAGTGGGACGTCAGTGTGTCAGACTATAGAGTCACCTATCACTAGTGTATCAGGCATAGTGTTTGGCCTTAAGGGCTGTGATTTATTGACACACTGATTTATTGAAGTATGTGTTGCATGTGTTATGTTTTGAGGTGGTGGATTTTTGGGTGTCTGCTTTGGGAGCCTCTGTTGTTTTGGTAAGTTTTTTAATAGAGCCTCCGAGTATGTTTTTGTGTTATTATGTGCTTGATTTGCAGTTGGGGTAGGTCTATGTGTGACTGGGTTTGTTGTGTGTGTGGTTACTTTCTCCTCCTGTCTGGTCTTGCCAGTCCTGAGTTGAGAGAGTTCAGCCTCCAGTTTGGCTATATAGTTGCATCTCTCACATGTATTTGTGTTTGTTGGGAGGAGGAGAGGGTTGTCTGTGTACATGAGACAATTATAGCATTGTCTCAAGATTCCCAGATTAACCAGCTAAACAGGAGAAGATGCTAGCAATCTACCACTCGACATGCTAGAATATTATAAGAGAGTGCTGTGCCTTTAAGGGAAGTGGTTTGGGTGGTAGGTGGATGTAGTGCTACTTAAGTTTGAGAGTGCTTACTTAGAAGAGAAGCTTTGAGAACAAGTGCTAGTCTTATAATATAATGAGTAGACTGGTTATTCTAAGAGTAGAGCTTTCTAAGGGAAAATTTGAAGAACAGACTTGGCGGAGCCAGAAAAAGTTTAACCCTGTTTAACTGGCGCTTCGCGCAAATGCGGATTTTAGACAGGGAACTTCAAAAGAGCTAGAAATGGTCCAAAACAACCAGTTACTACAGTTCTTGTGCTGAGGTCACTCCTTCAGGGACAGATAGGCTGCTCAAGGTTCCCCACTCCCACTGGTGAGCAAAGAAACTTCCTTCTATCTAAGTAAGGTAATGGACAACACAGGAACTACACCACAGCCCAGAATACAGCAAAGCCTGTAAACTGGTCTAAACTAGTCGAGGAGAGGCGGGAAAACAAGGATTATTTTTTTGTTTTGTTTTTAGATAGAAAACACACAGAAATACAGAAGGCAGTAATAAATCAGTTACACAGGCTAGCACACTTTAGTGGGCAGCCTCAACAGTTAAATTAAACAAACAACAGATATTCGATCAATTTTCGAACAGGTAAAATTTTAAGTGCAGATACTATATAATGCATCAAACAGTTAAAAAACAGTATAAGCTTGTTCAAAATAAGCAAGAGAAGGTATTCCAAGTAAAAAACAGAAAAAATACTTAAATCAAGAAAGTAGTCACTTTTCTCAGTTCTCTGTAGCTAGGACCACTCTGCAGGACCACGTGGAGCTGTCTCTGAGTAGTATAGCTAGAAAAAAACACTGTGAGGCGGATTCTAAACGGGGAACTTCAAAAGAGCTAGAAATGGTCCAAAACAACCAATTACTACAGCTCTTGTGCTGAGGTCACTCCTTCAGGGACAGATAGGCTGCTCAAGGCTCCCCACTATCACTGGTGAGCAAAGAAACTTCCTTCTATCCAAGTAAGGTAATGGACAACACAGGAACTACACCACAGCCCAGAATACAGCAAAGCCTGTAAACTGGTCTAAACTAGTCGAGGAGAGGCGGGAAAACAAGGATTATTTTTTTTTTTGTTTTGTTTTTAGATAGAAAACACACAGAAATACAGTAGACAGTAATAAATCAGTTACACAGGCTAGCACACTTTAGTGGGCAGCCTCAACAGTTAAATTAAACAAACAAACAACAGATTTTCGATCAATTTTCGAGCAAACAGTTAAAAAAAAGTATAAGCTTGTTCAAAATAAGCAAGAGAAGGTATTCCAAGTAAAAATCAGAAAAAATACTTAAATCAGGAAAGTAGTCACTTTTCTCAGTTCTCTATAGCTAGGGCCACTCTGCAGGACCACGTGGAGCTGTCTCTGAGTAGTATAAATGTTTCTACTCTAAACTCAATCTGGAGCTATAGTCTTGTAGTTTATTTTGCAGTTGTGGGAGAATTGCGAACTACTGCCAGATCTTGGCCTCATTTAGTCAGTTATTACTGCAGTTTTCCATAAATAGCATTGTTAGTAAAAATCTGCCTCTAGTGCCTTAGAATGTAATGGGATCGCATTAGTGCCAGTATCACCATTTTTGCAGCAGGATTTGTGCTTCTGCCTAAGTACTGAAAGTGCTTTGGTTGCATCTAGTGCCAACCAACTTGAGATAATTTTTTTACTTGAAAAAAATCGCTCAAGTTAAAAAAGTCAAAACAAAACCTAAAGAACAGATAGAAGAAAAATTCCAGTTTGCTACACTTATGCGTATGTCATTAATACTACACCATGAAAATAAAAAAAAAACTTTTACAATGACATAAAACTGTAGCAAAAATATTAATACTAGCACTACAAACAAATTGTTATCTAGTAATGGAATATATTCTAATGCTATAATATTCATTATACATGTGGTTGATGCACTTTCTGGTCAACATAATGCATGTTAAAGATATTTTAGATTGCCTGTGTATACCACTCCTGTCACTAATTTGTGAAGCACATGTATACAGTTATTTAGTCATAAACCTTTATATAGTTATGCAACAAGTGCTCATGGGTACTTAAGTAATATGTGAACCATAAAGTCCTAAATCTATTTTTCTAGTTCCCTACCCATATAACTACATTTCCTGTCATAACAGTATATGATCAGGGGTAATATAGTTGCTTGTACTGTTTAACGCATTACATCTGAGTGACACCTCCAGGTGCATCTGCAGTTAACTCCTACTGATGCTGCTAAGTGTCAAATATTTCTTGTTCATATTTTCATCATTAATTCCAAAACCATGCTATTTACAAGGTTTTAAAAAGATATCCCCAAGGATTCATGAAGCTTGTGCCAGGCGCCGGAGTAGCGTTGGCGATCTAGCACCAAATATGGCCGCCGAGCAATTCAGGTATGAGCTGTTTCCATGTGCACTACCAGCATACACCAGAGCTGCTCAGCTCCCAGCACATGTATGCTAATTACCCCATGTGTTACAGTATAGCATACAAATGAAGGTATATAGCGATTCATGAAGTGGTGAAGGCGTAGCATAAGCATGAAGAAATGTAAACCAAAAAAATGGTTTACATTTTTTCAAATATAAAATTGGAGCCATGAAAGTGGACCAAACTTATGTATTATAATGTTAATATATGCCAATGGCTAAATATATAGCCAATGGCATAAAAAAACATGCAGAACACATAAAAAATAACATTTAATGTCATGGCCACACTAACGCAAAGTAAAACCACAGTGCATCAGTTCGCAAATGAGAGCACAAGGAAAATATATTTAGATGTCATAAAACTGCAATGTAACACAGTTCATGAATTCCCAATAATAGTCAATGGCATGCATGCTACACCGCAAGGGTTGCTAAGGGTCTGTGACAGTGTTCTGCACAGTAACTAGGAATTAGTAGTCAATGCCATGCAAATGAGTCAAGTAATACTGAATCTCAAACTCCTCACCGGTGTAAGGATGTACCACAAGGCAGAGCAGTACAACATCGAGGAGTGGCCTGGAGGTAAACATAGCATCAAGAAAGGGGTTCGCCACCATAGCTGTAAGCACATTGGAGCATTGCTAATCTGGGTTGCCTGTTGCTAAGCAAAGCCGCAGGATAGAGTTGTGGAAGTAGCCATAGCTTTGCTTAGCTGAGAGCACAGAAAGTAACTGAAAGTGCATGTGAACATGGATGAAAAAGTGCTCAAAACCCGGTAAAAGGCTGTGCGTGGCGTGCACCACAGCTGAAACAGGAAGGATATGAGAAGACAATAAGGGAATGCTGCAGCATGGTAATTGGAGTACAAATGAGTAATTAACACCTAGGAACTCACAGTGGGCCATTGACAACAGCTAACAAGGCTGCTAGTAGCTACCTGCAGAACAGGAAAGGGGAGGTGCCGTACTGCAAAGAAAAGAGAACTGTTACAGCAGAACAAAGCAAACTTGCAGTAGATCAGCTACATAACACATTTCCCAACACAATCCTGGGTTGTGAAAGTAAAAAACAAGAAAGCAGGCAGCTGGATGCATGCCTGACAATGGGAGGGGAATCGGGTTGAAAAGTGAAGTAAAGGGCAACAGATGAATCATGGCAGCCAAGCGTAAATCAACAGCAAAGGCCCCACAATAGCAGTACCTGCTGTAAAACCAATAATTAAGATACCCCGCAGCTGGAATTGCACATACACACCCAATTACACCAGCATCATCCATTGCACAATAGTATAAGGTGTGAAAGCCTCACACACATACTTGTGTATTCCCAGACACTCTGCACCATTGGTGTATACAGACGGGGAACTTTTAATATGTATATGTTAGGGGCTGCCATAGCTTTAATTCACCAGTAGCTGTTGGAGACTGATGGTGGTGTGGAGGATTATGGTGACAACCATCTCAGGCACCAGAGGAGGAGAAGAGTGTTCAGAACCAGGGTAACCTACCAGGTGCTACATGACCTGGAGATAGTAGAGCATTACAGGGTGGACAGGGACACCATACAGCAACTTGTTGATCTGTGCTGGCCATGCCTCAGAGCCAGAAGTAACAGAGGGGAACCCATTCCAGTGGACATGAAGGTATGTGTAAGCTTGAGAATACTAGCCACAGGTACATTCCAAAGGCCAACTGGGGATTTCATGGGGATCTCACAGGCATCAGCATCCAGGGTACTCCACCAGTTTCTGGATGCCATGTTACCACATGCCAATGAGCACATATACTTCCCCTGAATGCAGGAGGAGTTGACCAGCAATATGCGTCTCAGACTACTCGGAGGTACTGGGTGCAATAGACTGCATGCACATACACATCAAGACACCACCCGGTAAGCAGGGTAGGCACTACATAAACCGCAAGGGATACCCATCCATCAACTGCCATGTCATGTGCAATGCCCAGGGCATTATCATGGATGTGTGTGCTGGCAGCCTGGAAGCTATCACGACTCCCACATCTGGCATGCCTCACAGCTGCATCAGGTATTTGCCAGGGGGACATCCCATATGGCCACCTGGTGGGGGATGCTGGCTATGCACTGGAACCGTGGATGATAACTCCCATCAGAAATGCACACACAGCCACGCAAGAATGCCATAATGAGGCACATGCAGTAACCAGAATCATCATAGAGCGCATGTTTGGGATGCTGAAATCATGGATCTGTTGCTTGGACATATCTGGTGGAGCCTTGCAGTACTCTCCAGGCACGTGTGCCCACATCTTCATAGTATGTGCCATGCTACACAGTATGATCCTGTGGAAACAGCTGCAGCAGGGACAGAATGGTGAAGGCCCTCACAGCCCACCACCATTGCCAAGGGACCCACAGGCACAGAGGGACTCAGACCAAGAACACCCTGTGCCAGCCCCAGTAGGCAGATGGAGGTGTGCCCAGTATGCCCATGCCTTGGCAAAGAGGGAACGTATAGCACACACACTGACAGTGTAGGCACTTATTGACTGACAGCCTTCTCCACCTGCACACACAGCAAACTTGGACGGCACACACACACACAACCACCTGTAAATTGTCATGTATAGGTGGTCTACTGTGTGCATCCTACATAGGTAGCCTTCAACTATTGTACACACAACTGCCATTGGCACAAAGTAAGTCAATACCTGAACAGTAAATTAAGCTATCAGCATGTGTTCATACTGTATGTATAGGTTCATAGACACATAGGTAGGTACATGCCTAACTGCCAGAGGACACTCATAAGCATAGCCAAAAAGTGTCTGCTGTCACCACCTCATTTATCAACTAACTGTCTCTCTGTGGAGCAGAGCCAATTGCAGGATCCTTGGAGTGTATCCACTGTTCCCCACCCACTCTGCAAGGATTCCCTGGAGTGTTAGTGAGGGGTTTTGTATAATGAAATCAGGGGTGTAGTTCCAAAATAATGGGGAGTATCCATGACAGGAATCTTCTCAGATGATTTACATGTTACAAAGTATAACTTAACCACAGCTTGCATATATAGGTAGCATTCCACAGAATAATAAACATGTGGAACACACAACTGCTGAAATGTGCGTTAATCACTCTTGCACTACCAGTGCCTGCTCTGAAAGTTAAAAGCTCACTGCCAGAATTAGAACATGCAGCCATGTACACAATCTTCATAATAACATACCACTAAGCTACCTGAGATGTGCCAATGGCAGTTGTGTATACTGACAGGATAAAACACAACAGGTAGGAATGTGTGGAAATAGGACAAACCGGCATGTACGCAATGAAAGGTGTTATGTTACATAGATATATATATATATATATATATATATATATATATATATATATATATATATATATATATGTGTGTATATATATATATATATATATATATCTATCTATATATATATATATATATATATATACAGAGAGAGAGAGAGATATGTCGATATATGGGGATATACATATATATGTAGATATATAGATAGGTTAACAACATCTACATAACCATGGAGGTACATATAAATGGGATACCTACCACATACCGACTACTTGACATACTGAAGCGCGTAATCACGAGGCTTAAAGTCTGAAAGAACACAGTACCGAAACACCAGAAGCGCGAGGTTTAAAATCACGATGTTAAGGGACAGTTAGCACTTCTGGTGCTGTGGTTCAGGTAGGTTACTGTGTGTAAGTGTGTTTCTGAGGGCTGTAGTGTGTGTAAGTGTGTGTTCTGAGTGTGGTGTGTGTTCCTGGAGGACTGTAATGTGTGAGTGTGGGTTTGCTTTGTGCGTCTGTTTGTGCAATCCAGGAGGTAGAATATTAAAGTGGGGGGGTGGGGGGTGCAGACATCCACATGGGGGATGTAGGGGGGCTTGCCCACCTGCTCATATGTAGTGTAGGATGGTTTGTTTGGATGTGGTGGGTAGCAGTGTGTTTGTGTGCGTGTGTGTGTTCCATGTTCATGTTACTTTTGCAAGTTAGACTGTTGCTGTCGGTAATGTGGGGTATGGGAGCCTGGGCCCAGTACTGTGGGCATCAGAATTGTGTGGTTTTGGGATTCCGTAGGCATCCCGTATACAGCGGTTGAAGTGTTCATATATGAGTATAACATGAACCATAGCAATCACACATTCCACCACGACCAACCTTTATGAACAAAGGATATGGAGAGTATATGCCTATACACTATTACAAATATGTGCTATGGACATGAGCCTATGATAGGGTTACCACCTGTCCCACTTTGCGAGGGACAGTCCCTCTTTGGGTGTTTGTGTCCTGACCAAATATATTAATTGTGGCAAATGTCCTGAGATTGTAGGACATAATGATGTCCCATATGTAATGTAATAGTTGCATACAATAGTTCTTTCTGTATCTAAAATACCTACATGTTACAAGAAACAGTATAAGCAACTAAACTGCTACAAGAATAAACTTATATTTAGGCAAAAAGAAAAGTTCTATCTCTTGTACTGACCATGGGTTTGTGTCAGCCTGTAAAATTTGATGTGTGTCCAAAAATGTCCCACTATGGCCATATGAAAAGGTGGCAACCCTAGCCAAAGAGGGTCAGTCACCAACACAACTCCAATGACTGCAAATACCTATGACAGAAATACACAGAGTTCGTGTAGCAACACTTTATTACATTTTGATGTATTGGCAAAAGTATTCAAGGACTAACATCACCTGCATGCTATACAGGAACCACTTAACAGTGCCTTAATGAATCAGCCTGCAATTATATTAGTCCACTAAAGGATAGGTGTTCAAATAGGGAAAGAACCCTCACGCACATATCGATTATGTATAAAAGCAGTTCTTACACACCTGCTTCTGCTATGTACAGCCACCAACATCACCCCCACACCCAAACAAATTACAATAGAAACTGTAATAACATCACAAATCATTCACTCACTGTACAACATCTTCAGAAGCCTTAGCATACCTTGTCAGAGACACACAAACATGGCCCTATGAGAAATAGTTGCTGTTATACAATGGAACAGCTGCTGATGATACAGGGTTTGTTTGCACTAATCCTGTTTCAGAGGGTTGTGTGTACACCAGGACGTGTTACCAATTACTGATTAACAGCACAGTATGATACACATGTACACCAAATCAAGGATATCTGGTGAGCACACTGTAAACCACATAACAGTTCATGCATAGCCATACAGCCTTGAGTTGCCCAAACATCCTTGCCAGACTGAAACATCTGCAGAAGTATCAGGTACAAACAAACCCTGCATATGTAGCAATGTTCTGAAATATAACAGCTGTACTCACATGTAGAACAACATCTTCTAGCCATTACACACAATCCACGGGAGTCATGAAGCTAATATATCTCTGTCTGTCTCCATATAGCTGTTGAAATACATCACAAACAACACATCCAGGCTGTCTTCCTCGAAAGTAAGGCAAACGGACAACGCCCAAGTGGAGTACTCAATTATACACCACTGTTGCCATGGTATTGGCTAATGAAGTAGCTGCACAGCTGATGTGCATCTAATTAACTACTTTGAAACACCAATTGGTGGTCAGGATAGCACGTTACCGATATTTAACAAGAAAAGGATGGTTTATCACACATTCAAACCATCTGTATATACCAGCAGAACGTTACAAAGAAGATTGAAACACAAACTGAAAAGAATTGAATCAACAGTCAACGACACCTCGGGTTACTAATAAGGTATGTAGAATACTCAGTATGTCTGTGTATTTAGTACCTCTTCTGCAATATTTAAAGTGTATGGGTGTATTACTGAGAATAACATGTCGAAGGTTGGCCCACTGTGCAATTATGATTTGCATTGTGGGATATTGTGCCAAGAACTGTGTAATGTACCGTATTGTAGGCAGATGTGTATTACAAGTTACACAGCATTACTGTTATATTAGGCAAACATTAGTTATGTCTATTGGCATTTACAATACACAATAACAGGATACATATGACGTGTAGTCACCCGACAGTTTATCAGCATGATAGCAAAGTAAAATGGAAGAGCTAGTTAACTATCCATGCACATAAGACATGTAATAAGTGCAAAGGTAGGTACTAGGCTGTCTTACCAAGGGTATTTATAAGTCTAGCTAGAGTGTGTTGGCTTTCACCACCCCCATAGGTTAGTTCCCTGTGCCTCTGAACAGCAGAACCATTAGTTCCCTGTGCCTCTATCCAGCAGAGCCACTGCAGTGATCCCTGGGGTACATATCTGTCTCCCATCCACACATCAAGGTTTCCCTTGAAGAGTGCTAGTAACAGGCCCTGCCTGATGTACATTGGACGCATGTTCCAAAGCATGGGGAGTCTCCGGGTCAGGAATCTATCCATCCAGCATGTCCTATTCATCGTTGTGGTTAGATGTATATCCCTAGAGCATGTGGCTCTCAGGGGACTTTGTTTAAGTGGAGCATATCCAGCAATACTGGGTTGGACATGGGCCTTGTATGTTAAGCAGAGATCACCTGTGAGTATGCGGTATGCAACCAAGTATAGCTGGAGTTTCTTAGGTTGGGCTGCATAGGTCATCTGTCTGAGATCAGTAATCCTCTTGGTGTGGTACTGTTGTGGTCTTCCAAGCTGTTGCAGTTGTCTTGTAAGGTACATCCCAAATGGGGTGTTGTATCCTTTAATGGGTCTAATAAATTTCTAGTCTCCCACCAGGACAAAAGTGCTCTTCAGCAATTACATCCTGCTTGCTGAGCACACTCAAGGAAATCTGCAGTCTGCGGCTACCACTCCACCCATACAGTATAAGAAGGAATCAGTACTGCAAACTAAACAAGGATATACATTTTGAGCCTCAAGAGCAGTGTCAGTCCACCCAGGCATTCTACTTGTATGTTTTATGAGAGTGAAGCTATTACATTAGCAGTATTTCTTAGTAGTTCTCAGCTTGCTAATAAAACTGACTGTTGTAGCCTTGTCCCCCCCCCCCCAGCTAGTACAGTAATCCTAACTGTCCAATAGACAGTATACATTTAATTCAGATCCCTGTGACTAAATTAACCATCAAGCAGCCCTCTCAGTGCATTCTGCCTTAGTTTGTATCACTTGGAGGCCCACCTGTTTATATGCATCTCTATACATTCCCCTTCATTGCTAATGTATCTCCCTACTCTAATCTGTGCACAAACTGGTTACTAATCAGCAAGTCAATGTGAAGACACACTCCCAACCTTTATAAACTTTGCTGTCTCTTCCCTCCTTCACTTTACAGGTAGTTTGAATTATTACTTACCCCCTCTGAGGCCTTCACTGATTTCCACTGATTGCCTCTCTGTTTTTTTTGCATTCCACCTGGTTTATACCCCTTGTGCTATCACCCTCCCCCAATACTAAGTCTATATTAGACTCCTGCCGAGCATGGAGCCATCTTTAAATTTCTAGTCTCCTACCAGGACACAAGTGCTCTTCAGCAATTACATTCTGCTTGCTGGTAAACCATTAGACCTCAGGAATTTGTTTAAGCTGTTCAGATTTGTAAAGTAATACTTACTTTTTTCTCTTGTCTTCATGGGCCCTGCCCTGCTCCGTTCACCCTCACTAAAGCTTGGGTTCTCTCCGCTCTCCTACCCTGCCCCCTATTCCCTCCTGCCCCCACTACCTCTACATTTATAGTAATCACAGCCACACCCACAACTCACCCTCACATCACCTCCACCAATCACAGCTCCTCAAGTCATATCACATTATACCACACCAACTTCATCCACACAAAATAGTCCCAATCACTCTCATTCCCACTAGGCATTTTTTACATCACCCACACTACTTCCCCATCCACATATAGTGCAACCCTATAATTCCTATTCAGACTCCCCACCTAGAACCAACTTAAACTTTATAACCATGACTATCACACAACTAAGTCTAGTCTGTCTTCTCATAATTCTTTACAACACCACAAGTTATCACTCTAGCAATATCCCTAAACTTAGTAGCACAACACTATATTATGCACCCTCATATACAGACACCACACATTATAATAATATCTGCCCACAATTGTTCAAGAACTACATAACAGTCCAATTCAGATCTAAACACATATGCTCTCATTCCTACTCCAAAAAAACACAATACTTTATCACACTCCTCACCAAGCTCCAACATCTGTGTCGCCATTTTAACAGCAGGCTCACCATAAATGGGGATATCCACCCCAACCCAGGCCCAAATCCATCCTGTCCAACACAAACTGCTCCAACACAAATGTCAGAACATAACACCACCACTTTCTTCATCCCTGGGCAAATCAACAACAGCAGCAAAACCAACCATCTTTTAATGCTAAATATTAATATTAAAAGTATCAAAAATAAAATACCTGAACTCCAGGCAACAATGGCACACTACTCCCCAGACATAGTTGCTTTAACATAAACCTGGCTAAATAAAAACATAGCTAACTCAGAAGTTCTCCCTACTGGCTACAATATCATTAGACAAGACAGACCACTTTGTAAAGGTGGTGGAACTGCCTTACTGTACAAGTCCAACTTAACTGTCCGTCAATTACCAAACTCTTACCCCTCCCCCAATAATTGGGACATACTTATCTCACAACTTCAACTTTACCCTAAAAAGGTTGTCACCACAATTGTGATCTATATTCCACCTGGTAATACACCTGCGAGCCTTGAAGCCTTCTTATCCTGGTGTTCTTCCACATACTCACAAGAAACCCTTATTTTGGGGGACTTCAACCTAGATTGGTTCACCTCTATATCAGAACCACCAAGTAATCTAATAAATCTCCATGGCTACCAGCAGTTAGTCCAAATTCCAACTAGATGTGATACAAAATCTAAAAAAGAATCCATCCTTGACTGGGTCCTAACTAACAACCCCACATTGTACCCTCACTCAGGCAGCCTCCCAGACACCTTAAGTGACCACAACATAATAAACTTTATACGTAGTAGAACAAGCATATGCAAAACCACTAACTATATATCCACTAGAAACACAAAAAACATTATCTCCTGAGGTCCTCAACACTTTACTCTGTAACTGTGACTGGACCCCCCTAAAAACCCTCCCACTTGACCAGGCATATTTCAACAAAACATTTCTACAACACCTAGACACTGTCGCTCCATTGCACAAAATCAAGGTTAGAACCTTTACAAACACCTAGCTCAGTAAAGAAACCAAAAAAACAAAGAAACACAAAGCCTAACTAAGTACCAAGAACTGTGCAACCATGCAAAAAAATGCATTAGGCTGGACAAAAAAATCCTACTACACAACATTACAAACTAAATACCAACACAACCCCCAAAAATTTTGGAAAAGTGCAAACCAGCTACTAAAATCCACCCAAAAGGCTACCCCCAAACCAACCACCCCTGGCACTAAAGTTCCCATCGAACACAACTCAACTCCCACTTTGTGAACTCAATTCTATCCTTAGTATCACAGGACAGTTCCTTCCTCACTACCCCCCCCCCCAACATAAATAACACTAATACAAGCTTTACCCTCAAAACAGTTTCTACCACTTCAATCAAAAGCATGCTCTCCAAACTAAAAACCTCATCAACAGCAGCCAACCTACTCCCCAGCTATTTCTTGAAACTCACAGCAGATGCTATTGTTATCCCTGTTTCCACTCTCATAAACGGATCAATTGTTGAAAACTATGTGCCCAAACTCTGGAAAATATCCTGTTACACCCATACATAAAGGCGGGACCTCCACTGAACTTAATAACTGCAGACCCATTGCTTTACCCCCCCCCCCCCCCGGCCAAAATCCTAGAAAAATGCATCCATACCCAGATGCTTAACTATCCCCTAGACAGCATAATCCTGTCAACTACTCAGCATGGTTTCAGACCTGCCCATAGTACCACTACAGCCCTCCTCTGCTTCACAGACACAGTAAACTGTCTCAAAAATGAAGGCCTACAGGTGTCAACTCTTTTTGTGGATATGTCCAAAGCATTTGACACAGTCTCACACCAAATCCTGCTAAACAAACTAAACCAATATCACCTATCAAATTCAACTCTTACCTGGTTCCAAAGCTACTTAACTGACAGGTACCAAGCTGTGAAATGGGAAAATTCTCTCTCTCCTCAGCTGCCCATAATTATAGGAGTCCCACAGGGTTCTATCTTAGGACCACTGCTATTCACAGTCCTCACAAATGACCTCCATACCTCCACACAGCATGCATCTATCATTCAGTATGCAGATGACACTGCCTTAATCTGTGCTGCACAAAACATTCCCACCCTCCTGCAAACAACTCAACTAGCATTCTCTGACATTGAAAACTACCTTACCAAATCCCAACTTATCCTCAATTCAAAGAAAACTCAGCTTATGATTATAATCAGTTCTAACAAAAACACTGATAACAGTCAATCCACTATCTACTCCACAAATGCTACTCCAATTGCTCCAGTGGCACAGGCTAAGTTATTGGGAATAGTCATAGACTCCCACCTAAAATTTGATAGTCATCTCAACTTAACTGTTAAAAAAGTACATGCCAAACTGGGATCACTCTGCCGTATCAGAACATTTCTTACCAACAACACAAGATCAGCCATTGCTCGCTCCCAACTTCTATCCACCCTACGCTATGCATCTCCTATTCTGACTAATCTCAACAAAACTGAACTAAGCAAAATGGAAGCCTGCTATAACAGAATTGCCTGCTTTGCTGCAAATTGCTCATATAGAACTCATCACTGTACTGCTTTGAGACAGCTCCACTGGCTTGAACTGCCCAACCTCCTAACTTACAATGAGCTCTGCCTCTGTCATTCTATTCCCTCCCCAATAAGTGTCCTGCCCTCAAAAACCTAGTACAACATCACTCAGCCAAAAGGCCTCTTAGATCATCAAGCAAACTACTACTAGAAGTCACCAACAGCTAAAATAGCTTTTTGGAGATGCGCTATATAGTAGTTCAGTGGCTAAAAAAATGGAACTCTGTCCCCACCAGCATTCAAAACACATTATCCAAAGCCTCCTTTAAAGACCTCATCAGGCAACATCTCAAGCAAAGTTAGCAGTGCCATGACTGCTCCCAGACTAGTGAAAGTGAATAAGTTATACAAGTTATACATACTAAATCTAGAGTACTTGATAATAGTTTTCAATCTTACTCACAAACACTGGCTAATCTACAATGTATGTACTGTACCTCTGTACTATGTATGTATTCTATCTATGTTCAACATTTCAGCTGTACACCACAAATCTATTAATTACCTTTATTTTTAAATTAATATTTTTTTTGTTCTCTCCACTGTAACTGTTGATGTGCCGCATACCACGGTAAAAACATGTCTTTTGTGATTTGAGTGTATACTCATCATGTCTAACTAAATGTATCTGTAATTTTTCTTTGTGGAGCTTTTCTCCTCAGGCCTCTGGTGAAAAAGGGCCTTTTCAGCTCAGTCAGACACCCCCAGTTAACAAATGTAAAATAAAAGTAAAATAAATAAATAAAAATAAGTCATGAGTAGAGAGGAACAATGGCCTCCTTTGTTCTGGATGCGAACCCATTAGAGATTAGGGGGGCCATGTAGAAAAATATTCTAACCACTTTGTCATTATGGGTATAGAAGGAGAGATTGCTATCTACTGGGGTTTCCAAGTTCCTTATTACCTTTTCTGTATGTAGGGGATCAGCACCTATGTGGTAGTCCACGGGTAATTAGTTATATCCAAAGGGGATGACTATGCACTTTTTGGCATTCAGCTTGAGGCCATGATATTGACAACAGGTATCCGTCTCAGTGCAACCCTTCTGGAGGTTGTCTGTAACAGCTGGGGAAACAATTATGTCCCCTAGTTTGCAGTCGTCTGCAAACCTTTTCATCCAAAGCCCTCCTGTGCTTGCCTGTATGTCAGAGAATTATATACCGAACATGAGGGGTCCTAGGACTGAGCCCTAGGGGACGCCACTTGTAATTGGTATACAGTCGGACCTAGGGTATGCAACTCCCATTGTGTGTGTTCTGTCTGTGAGCCACTTTGCAAACCATCACATGATGTAGGAGTTAATGTTCAGGTGGATGGGTATGTTGATAATACCAGAATGAGGAATGGTGTTGAAAGCCTTTGAGAGATCTAGGTAGGCTGTGTGGACCTCCTTACCCTCATCTAATGCCTTGGTAACCTGTCTCTAAGAAGTTCCCCAGGTTTAGGAGGGATGGTCTGCCCTTAACAAAGCCAAACTGGGAGGGGTCAAAGGTTTGGAGGTACCCCATGTCTCTGTGACTGAGATCCATGATAATGTGCTCCATAGTCTTGCAGACCAGACTAGTCAGGCATATAGGGCAATAGGTCCCGTGGTCCGTTGTGGTGCTACCTTTGTGGAGTGGGATAACTGTTGCTGTGTGCCATTCAGGGGGTACAAAGCCTGATGCGAGGCTATTATTGAACATGGTACGTAGGTGGGGAGCCAGTATGTTCTGAAGTTCGTGTAAAGTGCAGCCTGGGATGTTGTCCGGTCCCATGGATGCTATGATATTGGCTTTAGAGTGTGCAGCTTTCACCTGCATAGTTGTGAATACAGGAACTCTGCACTCTTCCTGTATAGATATGGTCCCTTTAGGGGGTGAGAGGGGGGGAAAGGTAGCACTGAACCTATCTGCCAGGATGTTGGCAATATCAGTTGATTTTGTAATGTTCGTGCCTTTGTGCTGTAACTCAGAGCAGATCTGGGTGTTGGCATAGAGATATTTGACATAGCTATAGAATGCTTTGTGGTTGTTGTTGGAATTAGTGGTGGTTTTGTTTTTGTAGCTAGCTTTGGAAGATCTTATAAGGGATCTCACCTTCTTACTGAGGCTGACCAGGGAGCTCCTCCACGCATGGGATTCTACTCTCTTTTGCAAAAGTGTCTTCCTCCTGTTTTACAGTTTGCTTATCGCAGAGGATCACCAGATTGGCTTCCTTAATTAGGAGTATAGCATCATGGTTCTGTTTGGGATAGCACGATCCATGCACTCATGTAAGTGCTTATAGAGTGCATTTGTGTAGGATTCAGCAGTTGTAACAGTATTGTCCATTTGCATGGGTGTCATGATGTTCACCACGTCTGTCTTAAGAAGCATGAACATGGCTTTGTAGACATATTATACTGTGGTTCCCTTAATGGGGGGTGGGGGCGGGATGTGGATATCAACGGTGTTCACTTATGGTCAGATTAGACCAACGAGGAGTTGACTTCAGTTATGGAACACCGGTCACTCATGTTAGTAACGTCTAAGTCTAAGATATTGTTGCCCCTGGTGGGTGTGTGGACATGTTGATCCAGAGCATTGGTGTTTATGAATTCCAGAAAGTGTTGAGCTAATGAGTTGGTACACGAGTAGCTGTCCCAGTTAATGGTGGGGTAGATTCAGTGAGACTATGTGATGAGTGTGGTGTGGTGCGAATGTTTACCTTCTCCACATGACTGTCAGGGTCAGGCTTGGTTGGAGAGAGCTTTACCTCCAGTTTGGCTGTATAAGTGCATCTCTTACAGGTTGCAGTGCTGGGTGGTAGGTAGAGAGGTTTGTCTGTGTACATGAGGCAATCTCTGTATTTCCTCAAGATGTTCAGATTCATCAGATAGACAGAACACTGGCAGCTGACCCTTGGACATGCCTAAATATAAAACTAATTTTCGCTAGATAAGTGAGGAAAGTGGGTACAAAAGCTATTTTACTCTAAGCAAGTGAGAAAGTATGTACAAAACCTGTTTACCTCTAGGTAATGAGGAAGATTGAGTGCTATAGTAATTAGTAGCTTACATAGTGCTTACAAGTTCTGAACAAGTGCTGAGCATGAATAAGCAATCCAGATAGGGTCTTGGATGTCATAAACACACTGTCCCCCCAAAAAGGTACACAATCATATATCCATGTACACCACAGAGCCCCTGTACCCACAACTATACAGGTATAAGCTGCACTCAGGCTGCATGGGACCTGTCCACATCACAGGTTGTATCATACACATATGGCAAAACAAGTTGCTCTCCATGTACACATCATGTAAAACATAGCTCCATGTCAGACTGTGTACACACTGAATGGTGCACACCAACAGGTGTCACAACCCACAAAGGGGAAGACACCACTGATAATGGGAAGTACTGCACTACTACCCTGCTGAGTGTGGTCTAAAAGGCCATGAACCTTGATCAAAGTATTTGATGTCAGCAATACAGATGTAGATGACAGTAAGGTTGATTTCACACTGCATATCATAACCTTGCCAGGTCATAGGACATCATCACCCATACTGTGTTCCACCTACACTCGGTATACTAAATGTACATTCCTGTGTCACAGGAGTGTTTTGCAATGGGACTGCTGCAGAATCAACACTACAGAAGGTGTCTGAATAATGCATGCTCATCACACCAGTGCCAGCTACAGTAAGAAAGGGTTAATTAATTGTATTCCCCCTCATTGTAGTCCATACCACACAAACAGAAGGCATCTGCTTATTGAAGTATGCAAATGGCTATGACCTAGGAGCAATAGCCGACTCAAGGGTGTTGTGGACAACATACAGAAGGGGCTTTGTGGGTGAGGTGTGTGTGGCATATGGCCACAATCTAACACCTACATATTGCATTGTCACCTCTATGTTAATAACCCTGTACCCATGAACTACCACCTAGGCAGCGGTCAACATATTGGACATTGTATGGAAGGGATGCAGCTGGGCAGTTGTCTTTCCTGAGATAGCTACATCTCCACACCTGTCAGGTAGTCATATGTGTCAACCCTAATCATAACAGGGTGCCATCCATGAATATAGAGATCATTGTCCAGCCATAAACAACACTCAAGTGACCCATATCAGATCACATTTTTCCTTTAAGGGGTATTGGCCATGTGCAGATGGCCTACACCAGCCTTTCCATTCCCCATCTCCACTATGTAGAATGATGCATACCCTGAATAAATCCCTGTCCAACCCAGTGATGTTGGGCATGCTACACGTACACATCCTGATCTCAAACACATACTTCATGAACATCCACCTTCCTAGTACTAAGATCACCACATGCTGAACAGATCCTTGTCCCATACACTTTACATAGTCATGCCATACTATGCATTCCTGTCCAGCAAAGCTGCACATTGCTCCCCTCTCAGACATGGTGTGATGACCGCATAGTAAATGCATCATTAACCCTGTGGATCACTAATGTGGCACTGCTCCACCTGGCCCCAGAGACCTGTCTGTCAGCTACAGCCAGGTAACGTTTCATCCTAGATTCATACATGGCCCATGGCATATAGCCTATTAGTTGACTTTGACTGTACATGCTATAGTTGATATCCATCCCTGCAAATACCATCTGGCTAGCCAGTGTCCCATGTGTATCACATGTGTAACACAGGTGATACATGGCAGGATGTTGAATTGCTGTACAGTGCCATGTAGATGTATATGCAGAACACATACATGGAAAACCTTATGTGAGCAAGTCTGCAGGGTCACAGGTCATGTCTGTTAAGGCAGTGTAAGTTTTTATATGTGACATATACACAGCATCAAGGTTGACTACAATAATGTGGACACATCCAGCCATGTGCTGATAGGTAGGAATACCAGTACAGGCAAACAAACATGTCACATCAAGACAGCATCCACATGGAGTATGAGCAATGTAATCAGGTGACACACACACATATATGGTGATAATATCCACTCACCATTGATTGTCACATGTGTGTGACACAAACATGTCAGTGGTGTCAGTGTCATGTACATTTGCAAATGCAACTATTTAATCATAATAAATGCGATACATATGTATGTTCACCTGTAGCTCTGTATGTCTCTGTGAGTTAATGTGACCTGTCTCCATCATTATGTCTTCCAGGTATGTCGCTTTCAAGGCTATCCCCTTATACCCGCTTGGAGGATGAGGCCCTCATCCCATACTTACATGGCAATCATGATATCCTGCTCAGCCATGTGCCACAGGATGCACAACAGTGGGATGCCCTGTGGATGGAACTTCGCAGGAGGGTTAATGATGTGGGTGGCCACAACCGCACATACCAGCAGATGTGCAGACACTGTACAGACCTCATTAGATGGGCGAAACAGTGTGCAAATGCAATCGCCAGGGAACAAGGTGAAACAGGTGGTGGACCACCAACCCAGCCCCCACTCACACGTACCAAGGAGCTGCTGGCCAACCTAGGGTTACCTGCATAACAACATCCACAAGCCTTAGCCAATATTGTGGAGGTGGGTGTCTCTCAACCACTGTGCCTGGAGTTGCCTGGTAAGCCAGTACTGCACCTATAACAACTATATTCCATATAGTTGCATGTGTCACTGTACAACATGTAATGTAACATCATATGCAAGGCATGCATACACAAATACCACATACTATAGTATGCTACTCTGTGTATGCACACATGTGCATACACCGTAGTATAGTCTAATGTACTGGTGTATGTGTTAACATGCACATTGCACACTGTAGCCATCATGCAGGTGTGGATAATGCTCATACTGCTGTGTTACTCCTATTTAGATACCTCTGGTATTCCGCTGCAACTGCAGCCCATTGCAGGTGAGACTGTTATTATTTATCAGGCATCGTAATGCACAGATCTATCTGCCATGTGGCCATTTACCACATGTACACATAATGTATGATCCTGTCACAATATACAGGTTGGACCTGCAATGCATCACAATGCCTACCCATGTGCAACACTTGCAAACTATGTGAATCGCCAACATGAATCCTCACAAAATGTCATTACCAGATGTGTGGACAGCTGTGCATACAGTGGTGGAGGTGCTGTTCACTGTAGGGACATGTACTACAGATCAGAACTACACATGTGGGAAATACAAACAGTACTACACAGTGGGCTGGAGTATGGCCAGGCCACAGGATACACTGGTGTGGATCATAGCCCTGCTATGAATGTCACACAATGTGATGTGCTATCTTGACATGTCCATGACATCTATTGGCCTGGCTGCAACACTGCCTAACTAACCTGAAAACATATTCCACATACCACCCTTTGTTGTATAACCCTGTCGTCAGTGGAGCATATGACATATATGGGTGTATGTCATATGGGACAACACAGACATGTGAAATAGATGCCAGTCACAATAATTTGGCCAACACATGTACACACATGGCCATGGAGGATGGCCAGAGACATGAAGCAACACACACAGTAGACGTGATGTGCTTGTGTGTACACCCTGTTGTACAATGGCTACACATGTTCCAACTATGACCTTTGTGTAATGGTTATATTGTAGATTTGGAACACTAGGCATCCTACAGGCCTGTGCACATCTTGTGTAGGTGTGACCTCAATCCACCACATAACATGTGTTGAACATCTTGAGGATGTCACAACATGACAGCAGTCACCTGTACATTATCCACATCATCAGATACAGTACATTCCCCTTGCTGGTGTTGGACATCAATGTCTTACTGGCTCCTCGTGTGTGTGTGTGTGTGTGTGTGTGTGTGTGTGTGTGTGTGTGTGTGTGTGTGTGTGTGTGTGTGTGTGTGTGTTTGTGTGTGTGTGGTACACAGATGTAATGTGGGACACTGTGTATGGACGTGTTCGCCATGTCTGGCCATAGTTGCCAGGCAGCAGCAATATGGTTGCAGATCTGCAGAGGTGTCATCCGTATACCCTTCAGTGACCTATGTCACACATTTCACATCATGGTTTAGTGTGGATACACCTCAGTGACATGGGTCACATTCCACAGTATATATGTATTGTATCTGAACACAGTCATGGCTATGAACTGTGTCTGTAACTCACACTGTGTAGCAATAGAGATGCCTCATGATTCCCTGCAATGGCCATGCACATCAGCTAAATGTGCAGTATATCTGTAGGGCGGACAGACAACACTGCATTGGGACACCATTACCCCACTGTATATTTGACAGGATACCATTGTGTTAAACATGTATGTATGTCATTGCACACGTCAGCAGATCACATGTCATACTACTTGTGATTGTCAAGGTCATATACCACACATCAGACAGGTGTACTCTTAACCTGTGCTGGTTTACATTTGTGTAATTTGTATGCCATCTGCTATGACACATGCATGCTGTTGTGTGCAACCCAGGGATGTATGATAACTACCACTATTACTGTCTGCGCTGCATGCCATCTGCCGTATCACATGCATGTTGCATGCCTTCTGTCATATCACATGTGTGTGTGTGTGTGTGTGTGTGTGTGTGTGTGTGTGTGTGTGTGTGTGTCCGTGTGTGTGTGTGTCTGTTGTATAGATTGTAATGTACAGTTCTTGTCTGCCCTCACTGGTGGTATAGGTGCATTGCCCTCCTGTGGTCCATCTGATGTTAGTGTCCCTACAGACTCTAGCAGTGATGATAAACGTATGATTGAGACACAGGCAGGGTTGTCAGGGGCTGAAACTGTGCCATTGGTTGCCATTCCAGCTATATCCCCCTCATCCCCGTACACAGATCCCATACCTGCACATACCCCATCACCAGTAGCCATAGAGGAAGGACAGTTGGCATGTGGTAGCTTGGAACAGGAAAGTGTGGAGGCTATGCAAGATGTGCCTGCACACCATGGTGTCAGCCAACTGACTGGTGGTGTCCCACACAGGCACGTGGCCAGTGCTGCTTGTAGGAGGACCTCTGACCAACATGCTCCTGCAAGACAGAGCGCAGCAGCTGGTGTCACCAGATGCATGTTTCAGGCTGTAATGGAGGCACAGGCAAGTGCGGAATGGCACAACAGAGAAGATCAGAGGCTTCAGAGGGCTGCTGTCCATTCTTTACACAACAGCATCCAGGCAATGGTAAATGCTTAAGAGCAGATTGCTGAAGCTTTGGATAGATGGTTGGGTGACATGGTTGGAGTCCTTGACTGTGGCATGACAATCCACAAGCATGAGCTGTCTGTGTTGGAACATCTGGTAGGAGTGAGGCGTTGAGCAAGTGGACGTAAGCCTGCTACATCACCTGCTTCAGGTCTACGTGTATGAGCTACCTCACATGTCCGCTCCCATAGTGGCGGTAGCAGCTGCAGTGCATCTCGTGCTGTGCTGTCCACACCATGACACTGCAGGCCACATGCACGTGGCCCAGAATGGTCCCAAACAGGGACACATTTCCAGTGGACAAGTGTCATCAGACAGTACCCAATCTGCACCTCTGCCTGCTAGTGCCTGTGCAACCCCTGGCAGGCACAGGTCACATGTCCATGGCCTGTACAGTCTGCAGCTGTTAATAATACCCCTGTGTAGGCCAGACACATGCCAGAACTGTGTGCATACATACACGCACACACCGGAAACATATGTAGGGTATCGCAACACACACATGCATAACATCCACACACACCCAATTAGATCAAAGGCCCTAACCCACACACATGATATCATCCAATGGTGCAGCCTAGGCCTCTGACAAACATTATCACCCTGTGCATATGGTGATGCCTGCGCCGCATCCCTGACATCCACACCATCGGTGCAGGGACATGCTCATATGGTCTGATGCACAGGGTGAACAGACTAGGAAGATAAGTGTAGTTTACAATTGTTAAGTACTGGTGACAGGCAACAGACATACTATGTACTACAGGTGTACAATGCATTTCGTACTGTTAACAGTATGTGTCTTGTGTAACAACAGTAACTGCATGTTGGTCATGATGTTCTGCTGTCCTCCTTCAGGTCTAATTGCACGTGCCGGTGGATGTCAGTGTTTGCAGTTAGTGTCTCATATGTCAATGTGGACTACTCACAGGTATGTATGAATATACCAGCATGCACCGTGTAGCTGCCACATAACACTGTTAATGTCCCACGTTCCAAACATGTCTACTGATTCAACAGCATGATAGCTATGTATTAAGCTACTGTGGCTACAGACATGACATCCATACTGGGTGACATCACAGGTACAGTTACATGAAGTGGTGAGGTAAGAGAGCGGTCTAGCTGATTACAAGGGTAGAGGCCAGTGGGAAGTGTAATGCCTCATTGGGAAACAGTAATATACATTCCCATGACAGGATGCCAACACACAACTGCACCCACACACTCAGGTATTGACACACATGTATTCAGTGACACAGTAACACACTCACAGATTCACAGACATAGTAACACACACTCACACACAGTAGCTACTGTTGAGGTGAGGACCCCTGCCTATGTGCAAATCATCATTACAGTACTGTACACCTACATGATGCACCACAGACAATACACATGTACAGGTAGTCAGCATTGCCTAAGATCAGGGACATCAACACGGATAGTAGAGTGCATCGCCTGGATGGGGGGAGAGGTCTTATCAGTTCACACAAACACACACACAAACACACACACACACACACACACACACACACACACACACACACACACACTCACATGCACATACACACACTGTGGCATTCAGTATTGAATGCACCTATGTCACGCACATACAGATACCACACATGTGAGATACATGCCCCTGCCTATGTCCTGCTTTCTACATTGCAGTCTGTACAAATGTGTACACTAGTGTACAGGAGCGTGAGTAACAATTTAGATGTATTCCCTACACTACGTGCCATATATGGACACACACGCAACCACACATGCCAGTACTGTGAATAAAGACCTGCCTAGCTCATGATATGTATGACAGACTTACAGCAGTATTGCACACATTACAAAGTGTACTGACATTTCCTTTGGCAACAGTGCTGATATATGCACACCGGACGTCTTAACTGTTAACAGGTGTCAAGTGATTTACCTTTGGTGTCACCCTGATTGCTGTCTAAGTTGTGTGTTATGTCCTTCAATTAACAAAACCATTGCTTACTGGTTACACAGGTTATTGTAGGACCATTTTTGACACACCTGTGAGCTGTCCTCAGCAAACATCCATCTGCAAAGATGCCCTACCACTTAATTATTTCCACACATCTGTCCATACCTAAGGTACATCTTTCTGTAAATTCATCATATCACCATATACAGTTGGCAATGTTGAGGCTGCATTGCAACAGCATGATGTACTAGGCTACATGTCACTTGCATACATCAGCAACTGCACACACATGGCATCTGAATGCACACCACTACATGTACATGTGTGTAGGTCCTACAATCCTGTCATTTGGGCATGTTTGTAGGCATTGCAATTGATGGACATGTGTAATGACATACATGACACATGGACTGTTGTATGATATGATAGGTGTAATGGGTGACTGGCACAGAGGGAATGTTACCTCTGTCAACACTGATATCACACCTTATGTACTGTTAGCATTCATCAGCCATGGACCTACATTCCACGTGCATGTATGTAATGGCTGTAGCCACCTGTTTGCACAAAGGACAACAACAGCTATGCTATTTACATGTATGTTGTGTGTGTGTGTGTGTGTGTGTGTGTGTGTGTGTGTGTGTGTGTGTGTGTGTGTGTGCGTGTGTGCGTGTGTGTGTGTGTGCGTGGCATGTACATACCCAGGGCAGATACATATATGTCATATCCAAACATGAGGTGTGTAGTGGTGTACAGCAACAGTTATCTGCTAATGCTGTAAATAACCAAGGGCCCCTGATATGTGTACAGCTGACCTGGTTAGATACAGTGGTATTATTGCATTGCATAACACATAATGCAACTGTGTCAGTACATGGGTACTCTCTACAGTTGATGTAGAGCTTGGTACAGTCCACTGGTCAAGGGTCACATGGTGGTGTACTCTTATATGTCCTACAACATGTATGGATGTGTGTTGGTGGTCTGAGGGCATGGTGGTGTCTGAGGTTTACATCCTAGAATGCAACATGTGACACTGTGTCCTACACATGACTCATCTGTGACAAACACTGGACAACCTTATACTTACAGCAAGACATTGGCTCATTGTGTTGGTCAAGCAGTTGCCACCTCTAGCAAGGCTCATTGTGTTGGTCAAGTAGTTTCCACTCCTAGCAAGACATCACTGTGAGTGGTGATATTGTGCTTGGTATAGGATGGTACATCTAAGGTGATGGACAGCAGCAGATGTTGTGTAAAAGACCGGTGCCAGATATATGTAGAGCAGTGTTCCTGCTAACAATGACAACTACTAACACCAGAGCCCATTACAATGTGTTCTTTACATCTACCTGTAATAGCATGGCCACTGCGGCCTTCCGTGTTTAGAATCAGAGTGCATCCCAGACAGCCCTGTGCTACTAAGTGTATGAGCATGCCCAGTATAACCTTGTGTAGATGGACACATACTGCATTCCGAACAGCCCTGTGCTACTAAGTGGGTGAGCATGCCCAGTGACACCTTGTGTCGGTTTTGTGCCTCTATGTATGGGCATGGCCATTGTAACCCTGTATAGTGATAGTAGTCATCCATTCCACAGATGGGCATACTCCATGTCAGGATGGATTCTTACTTTAAACACACAGGATCACAGGTATGTACATCTTAACTGCCAGCATCCCTGTTGATGTCTGCATTCCTAGAAGGTCATAATGACAGCCTTGAAATCTGTAGTCTGTGTGGTGTGACTCAGAACTATGCACTATTGTAATAGTGATCTGTAAATAGGCAGGTGTTCCATTCTCACCACTGGCATGTGTGTGTGTGTGTGTGTGTGTGTGTGTGTGTGTGTGTGTGTGTGTGTGTGTGTGTGTGTGTGTGTGTGTGTGTGTGTGTGTGTTTGTCCCCGTTTGCCAGAGGACTGAAAAATGCTTTTAGACTGCTCACACTCCATACAGTTCTTATACCCTCCTTTGGCAGGGCTGATGATGTCACCCACCTACAAATACACCTCTGGGAGTGCTGTGTTCTAGTAATCTCGGTAGCGTGTTCTGTAACTGCGTAATGCTATAGTGTAATAAAATAATTAGGTCGGTGTTCTAATCCCAGACTTGCCATGTGTGTGTTTGTCCCCATCTGCCTGAAGACTGATTAATGCTTTTAGACTGCTTACACTCCATACATTTCTTATACCAACCTTTGGCAATGCTGATGATGTCATCCATCTACAAATACACCTCTGGGAGTACTGTGTCCCAGTAATCTCGGTAGTGCGTTCTGTAACTGCGTAATGGTGTAGTGTAATAAAGTAGTTAGGTCAGTGTTCTAATCCCAGACTTGCCATGTGTGTGTGCTTGTCCCCGTCTGCCTGAGGACTAAGTAATGCTTTTAGACTGCTCACACTCCATACATTTCCTATACCCACCGTTGGCAAGGCTGATGATGTCACACATCTACAAATACACCTCTGTGAGTGCTGTGTTCCAGTAATCTTGGTAGCGCATTCTGTAACTGCATAATGCTGAAGTGTAATAATGTAGTTAGGTTGGTGTTCTAATCCCAGACATGCCAAGTGTGCGTGTGTGTGTGTGTGTGTGTGTGTGTGTGTGTGTGTGTGTGTGTGTGTGTGTCTGCCTCCACGAGACAAGTACAGTTCTTTGTAGAGTATGCACTCTCTTTACAAATCGCATGACCACCTTTGTCATTCCTGCTGTTGTCACCCACTTAGGCATACACCTGTAAGTGTGCTGCAACTCAGTATTTGCCATAGCGAGTGCCCTAAAAGCATATTGCTACGATAGGTAGGGGTTTGTATACAGGACATGGCAAGTGTGTGTTTATCTGTCAGAGCCTGTGTAGAAGTGGCCATGATTGTCTTACCATTAGGCATGTTTGGGAGCAGATTTTATAGTTTTCCTATATGGTGTCCATCTTATGACACATTGGCCACCTCATGAGGAGTACAGCTGTCAGTCAGCCATGGGACTGTGTTGGCAAGCCATACCCATACATCTGGCAAAAGGCCTGGTGAACAAAGTATGCAGCCCTACTAGTACCCGGTATATGTCCCGTACCCATGTGCCATGCACAAACAAACTTGCCTGGGATATCCTGCTATGTTGCTAGTACCATGCACCATTGATAACACATAGTAGGCATGGTGTGAATGCAATGGCCTGCAGAGGATATGGCACCCTGTACAGCGGTACAATAGGCACATATATGCGGACATTGTGCCTTCACTATGTTCCACACTGGATGCCTGCAACATATGTGGTGCAATAAAATGTGATCCACAGAGGCCAGGCAATGCTGTACACATGTGCCCTGTATGGACCCATGCCACTGACACCACTGAATACCTGTATCATACTATCAATGCAGGTGCAGGGTCAACCTGCTCACTATAAGCAGGTTTTGCCACACCAGGCCAGTATTGGCATATCAGGGGATAAAAGGCTGTGTACACACCATGTGCCTGCCAACCCAGGTACACCTGTACATGTCACTGTACAGTATTGTGGAACATGCACATCCCTGGCAATATTCATGTGAAGGACTATCAAACACAGACATGGCATGCATTGCAAAGCTATGGCCATACACATTGGTAACCAAGATCTCAGGCCAGATAATGCACTACTCATCTGTGTGGGGCATTGCAGACACTACACCCCTGCACTGCACACCATTGTCGGGTAACGCAATGCCAAGGATTACCCCTCACCCAGCTTTGTATAGCCATACGGCACAGCCAACCACTACATACCCATGAAGCATTGCATACCTGCATGCCAGTACTGGCACCTGGTGTCTGTGTGTGCGTTGTCATGCTCCCAACCACAATCACTCCCAGTATAACCCTCATTGGCATACCAACAGATGTCAAGCACTTTCACATGCCCTAGCCCATAAAACCACCAGATATCCTCTGTGGTGCATGTAGTCCTGTTCATTACTGCAGTGTGGCAAACTAAGTAGTTAGGTTGTGTATTTGTGGCCCTGGCAAAGAGTGTCAATGCGTTTCCATTAGAGAGTGTGGTTGTGGTGACAATGGCATCTGTTCAAGTGGACAGCCATGTATGCCGCACCTAATGTATGTCTACTATACCTCTGTTGTAGATGTCACTCACCTACACATATATGTTCTTACAGCACAGCAACATGTCACCTTTGTGGCACATGTAGTAACGTCATGCACATGTAATAGTAATGAGTAGTCAGTCAAGGGTTTGACCCCTGTACTGTTTGGCGTGTGGCAGACGATGCTTAGGGTTAAGTCTTCAAGCCCTTCTCTGGCGTACTTTGCCTGTCCCACCCACACACTCTCTGGTGGATGTGAAGGAGTACACCTGCACAGCAGCAGCATGTGTATTGTAAATGATGGACATGGTCAGGCGATGGCCTCTGCACCTATTGCAGTTCTCTTCTAGCTGATTGCATGTGGTACAGCTGTGATGGTGTTCCCATAGCCATCCGCATGATAAACACAGTACACTATCTAGGGAAAACATGTTGTTATTTGGCCATGACAGTTGATGTGAGTGGTACCTGGATGTGGTGTTCTGACACGGCATCACAGATGATATCTGGATGTACCTCAATCATTTTCCACATTGGGAAATACCTAATGACAGGAGGGTGATGTGCCACACATGACTACACCATGTAAGTGTAGCTATGCTGCATTGAGACTACTGCCTGTTTAACATGTGTGTGGTAATGGCTATTCTGCATGTTATAATACAGACATGACAGTACTCTGTTCATGAGGGACCCCCATTTGTAGGGCCATCTGTGAACTGGTCAGTGTGTGCAACCATTTGTTTCCTGTGTTACATACTTTACACACATCTGTGCACAGCAGAAGCATGGTGTGAGGATTGCAGACAGTACATGATGATAGGGATGTGTTACTGCCATCGCATCCCTGACTGGACATATGTCACATGAGACAGTGGTATGACAGACACTGTCTGGGGTTCCTAGTGACAAGCCAGTAATGGGCAACTGTTCATAGCTGCAGTCACACGTCTACTACACATTGTACAGGTGGCATGCAGTATATATGCATGTGTTGTGCTCCCTCTGCAAATGTATGCCATCTGTTGTGTTGAGTTGATGGTGATATCTATACATACTGTTGTAGGTAATCTTGCATGCTGTTGTGTTAGGTTGACGGTGTTATCTATGCATACTGTCGTAGGTAATCCTGTATGCTGTTGCCTATCGCTAAGCCATATGTGGGTTTAAACTGCAACACCATAGGCTGAATGGGTTGGGAGGTCCCAGCAGAACCTCCTGTCCTACTTCAGCTGACCGTGGCACCGAGCACTAGCACATCTGAGGCCTAGCCTTAGACATCAACCTCTTTTGGCTCTGCACAACCTTCTGGTGGTACTGCCACTGAGGATGAAGCATGTCCCCCCTGAGAGTGGGACCAGACAGGTACATGTCTGCTGTTGTGCAGTCCCGGACATGTTCCATCGGTGGCTCACTAAGGGGTTCCAAAGCCAGATATGCCAGCTCAAGGGAAGAGTGTCACATTTACAGGGTGATGCTGCCCCTCTTGGACAGCCCCCAGCACTGCCTCCTTTGTAGCTGTTTAGGTGCAGTGGCAGTTGCCCATGGCTGGGGACCTCCTTCCCACTGTTCCCATGAGCTTGTGAATGCTGAACACCAATCCCCATCCAGGGTGTATCCCCCCACATGTGTCACATACCAACCTCGTATGCTGTCTTTTCTGTGATCCTACCTATCCTCCACGGCCATACCTACACTCCTTCCCCTACATCCGACCCTCACCTACGGAAACATAAGGCCATTCAGCTCCTATACATAGCTGTCCATTACACACATGTGCCCACTGGACACATGAAACCCTTGTAATATGCATCACAACATACTCCTGTTATCCTCAACCCTGTCCCTCAGGCCCACGATCCTGGTAAGCACATCACTACTACATGGTCCAGGTACATGTGATGAGGACGACCCCATTGTACACACAACACTACCGATCCCTCTATGGTTACCCCATTTACCTTTATCATGATGATGATGTTTCACACAGCACCTTGCAAGAGTACTGTTCACACATAATGAGTGAACAGGTACTGTTGTGTTAATGTACATTACATGCACAGAGTGATGTATACGGCCAATGTACAACTATCTGTGTGTATGAATGATACATGTCTGTCTGAGGGAGTCTTGAGATCACATAGAGCAACACCACTACATAATACAGGTGTCGCTGGTGTTTCCCTTTTCATTCATTTGTAATGCTTTGTTGCCGCATGGTATGTTCCTGATATATCTCTATATATGTATGTACCTATATGCTGGACATAAACACTCACATATACATCTACATGATGGGATACATTCCTATACTGTTGAATGACTGCGCTGTATGATATGTTTGTGGTAGTGTCCCTTGTCTATATATCTGCCATGGCATATTGGTAATTCACATTAGCTGTGTGCGCAGGGTCCTGGTTACGACCCTTGCAAAAGACGTTTATTTGGTTGCAGGGCAGAACAAGCCCATTGGATACAGAGGGAGTAAGACACATTAAAGCAGTTGGGAGTAGGTGTGCATGGGTTTGCACAGTGTTAAGCACTGCTGACCTCTGGTTACAGCTTCTTACACTCGGTTAGCCTCTACATTGCTTTGCCAGGGCAATACTCACATACTGGTAGCCAAACTCACTTACACCCACTCACTCCCGCACTTGCAAATGCACCGACATTGGTGCTTGCATCTGTCACTCATGTGAGCAAGAACCACAATAGTACCTTGTGATGCCTATTACATCAGACTACATGATTACAGTATCGGGAATGGCTGCCCATTAGGCGACGGCATGGCGTTTGACTGTACGGAATCAGCAGCCTGTCCATTGAATTAATCATATTATTTGTGTGTTCATCATACAATCTGCTCCCGTCTGGCTGATACATGGGAACCAAGACTCCTCAATACAGACAAGTAATTGGGTTTTGGGAGCCACATCCATCGGCCAAGTCATGCTACCATATACCTATTATAGGTTTGCCACCTTTTCAATTGGCCAAGGTGGGACTTTAGGGTTAACACCTGTCCCACTTTGCGAGGGACAGTCCCTCTTTAGGCAGTTGTGTCCTGTGAAAATATTCAAGACATAGCAAATGTCCTGATTACAGGACAATATTATATTCTATGTTTCTTTACTAGTTGCATAAAACAGTTATTTTATATATGAAACTTCTATATGTTACATGAAGTAGCATAAACAATTCAAATGTTACTAGAATAAGCTTTTATTTGTGCAAATAAGTATAATTCTGTACTATGCATGGCTGTAGGTATGTTTTGTCCTGGAAAGTCGGACATTTCTACAGAACATGTCCCACTTTGGCCATTTGAAAAGGTGGCAACCCTATAGGACCTGTATGTAGAGACGTCAGATTTTGCAGGGCAACACATACCCAGAACCAGTAGAAAGGCGAGTACTTCACTGTTTTACCTAAATAAAAGGTTATTCTTGTAGCATTATAGTTGCTTATACTATTTCTTATAACATTTATGTGTTTCAGATACAAAATAATTGTTTTATGCAACTACTACAGACAATATAGGAAATCTTTGCCCTAAATCACAGGACATTTGCCCAAAGGGGAGTGTCCCTCGCAAAAGTGGACAGGTGGTAACCCCAACCCTATTATTCTATCGCCTTCCTAAGATAGTTGGTGGAACATGCACTTTCTCTCACTAGCAAACCTCTCATATGAATGGGGAAGAATGAACACTGAATCAGGGACACTGCATAACAACCTCAGGGACACATTTAGAAATTTGGTGCTATTAACCTGACACATTGACAGACCCAGAGCACATATGTATTCATACACATTGTCTGAGGTACATGCTGTTTATGACTCTTACATGTTGTCATTATTCATTACGTGGATTCCGCCACCTTTCCTCCTAATATCACTAGTTCTAGGTGGGTTTCGTTGGGACTGTGTTAGATTATGATTCGTAATCACGGTAATCGGGGACAGTTCAATGATATGGTCCCTATGTGTTCCCCCAATGGTTTACGGACTATCCAGTAGATGTGCTCTTAAGGTTTGGGAGGTATGGGCATCTGCTATACCCACATAGGAATATTACTTACATCCACGGGGTGGTCCTAATACGTGTCTGCCAGCCAACACCTGCATGCCTAGGCCCATAATCGCATACCCATAGTTCCCCAACCTGCCACTCCTCTACAGCACACATCCTTACTGTGGGCGCAGGTGGAGTATGAACACACCCCTACACACTGCCCACTCTCCCCATGTCAGGACACATGTCGTACATTGTGTCAACCCATATGTTATCAGGCTTGCACAACCTACTGGTCCATGTACAGCTACATCCTGGTCGCAACAATCTTTACTGAGCTTGGCTACAAAAACAGAATTTTTGGTGTCCCACAAGGAACATCGCTGTCCATGTTTAAAGTGTAGACCGTGTAGATCTCTCCCACTGGTAGTTTCCTGCCGGTGGTCTGGGAAGCAGTGGTGTATTTACCTTTATTGAGTGTCTGTATGTCTCACCAGCCTAGCTGAGGGTGGGGTGGGGTGGGAGGTAGATGTTTGTTTATTGGACCTCCCACCAACATATGCCCGGTCTGAACATATGTTACTCATAACTGCTGTAACATAACCTAGGTATATACATGTGCATATTTACTGTAACATATATATATATATATATATATATATATATATATATATATATATATATATATATATACACACACACACACACACACATATATATATATATATATATATATATATATATATATATATATATATTTGTGTGTATATTTATTTATTTTACTAACTGGATATATTTCCATTTTCAGTAGAGGCCCGGGGAGAAAAGCTCCAGTAGTAGCAAATAGAAATTAAAATTAATGTTGTTACATAGTAAATGAAAGGATTTCAGTAAAAAATACAAGTAATAATAAAATAGAGTAGGTATTTACACTAGAAACAGTGACAATAAGTATAGGATAAATTATTATACAGTATGATTCATGAGGAATTTCAGTACATCAAACAGGATAGATTACACCAGTATGTTGATTTGAGTTCACCAGTTACAGTCCTGCTTCCAAGGAGTAAGCATTAAAGTTTTGTAAATTTAGTAGGAAGAGGAAATGTCAGTAGTGAAAGCAGAAGATTAGTCAGGGTTGCTGCAGGGGCATAACCAGTGTGTTTTGAGGTGTCTTTTGAGGTTTTGTTTAAAGAGAGGCAAGGAAGAAAGTAAAGTTAGTTCATTGGGCAGTAGGTTCCAGTTTTTTCACACTGTGTTAGAAAACAGAGAATCTCCAGCCATGTTATTAGACTTGCTTATGCTAGCAAGAAGTTTGCTAGAAGAGCATAAGGAATTTAGATTTTTGTTGGGGATTATGAGATTGGAGAGTATAGGAGTGCTGTTAGGTTGGTAAAATATCTTGTGGGCAATGGTGAGTTGGGAGACTATCAGATGGTTTTGAAGTTCAAGCCAGCCTAGCTGCATTAGATTCAAACAGTGGTGAGTTCTAAAGGGATTGCCAGTGGCAAATCTGGTGATATTATCATAGGAATTTGTTAGTTTGATAAGATTATTTTTCTTTAGGTTAGTATATATGGGTGAGGCGTACAGAAGACTTGATATTAAATGGGAGTGAGCAATCTTGGTTCTGGCTATCGGAGTTAGGAAAGGTTTGAGTCTATATATGAATCCTGTTTTTCTGTTGACAGTTTTTATGGTGTTATTTATATGACTATCAAAAGTAAGGTTATTGTCAATAGTAATTCCTAACAATTTAGTGGTAGAGCCGGGGAATATAATAGTGCCATTACTGGAAATGACTGAGAAATCTATGGGGCAGGACTTACTGATGGGTGTAAAGAGAAGGAGCTTAGCTTTTTTTAGCATTGAGAAGGAGGCAACATTTTGTGAACCATGTTTCTACTATGTTAAATACATTCTGAGTTTGAGAATGTAGGTCTGATGGGGAGTTTGCTGAGCATACTAGCGTAGAATCATCTGCATATAGAATGCAGGTGGCTTGAGGAATTGCTACCTGGAGGTCACTGATAAATAGTGAAAAAAGAAATGGTCCTAGAATAGAGCCCTGAGGGACTCTGAGGGTGACTGGCAGAAGGGATGATATATTATTTTCCCAGAGAACTGCCTGTTGCCTATTGCTAAGGTAGGACCTGAACCATTTAACAGGCTGAGAGTCAAGGGAAAGGGATTCAAGAATGTTGATAAGAAGGGCATGGTTTACCATGTCAAAAGCTTTTGAGAGGTCAATAAAGAGTGCATATGAGAGGTTGTTTTTATTGTGATTTCTATTGATGGCATCTGTAAAGGATAATAGGGCAGTTGTGGTACTATGTGATGGCCTAAAGCCATGCTGGCAGTTTGCTATTATGTTATGTTGAGATAAATGGTTTAATAGTTGTTGGTGAATACATTTTTTCCATAGTTTTTGCTAAGGGTGATAAAAGAGCTATTGGCCGATAGAGTAATCATTTGAGTTACCACCTTTGTGTAGGGGGATAATATGGGAGATTTTCCAGATGTCTGGAATGGTTCCCTCCTTAATGGTTCTATTTATGAAGATGGATATAGGGTAGGCAATTACTTTGGCTGCTTTTTGCAGGTATTCAGATGGTAGCTGGTCAGCAGAAGGTGTACAAGGCTTAAGTTTTTGGATGAATTTGTAGATGAGAGTGGGAGAGATGGGTTGCAGATGGAATGTTAGTAGAGTGCCAGGTACGGTGGTGGGAAGGCTTGAGTTGTCTGGGACTGGTTGACTGGCTAGAGATTTTATGGTCTCTGTGAAGAAAGTATTGAAGGCATTGGCAGTTTGATGGGGGGTATTTCGATCGGCCTCAAGTGGGGTAGGTGTACGAGAATGCCCAGGGTAAAGGAGTTTATTGATACTAGACCAGAACTTCTGGGGATTGTTTTGATGAGTTTGCTGTAGTTTACAGTAGTAGTTCTTTTTGTCTGTAAGTATTGCCTTTTTTGTACTATTTCTCAACTGCCTAAAATTTTGTTGATCAGAGATATTTTTGTTAGCTCTCCACTTAGCCCAAGACTTGTTCCTAAGCAAAATTTTCTGTCTGGTTTCATTATAAAGCCAGGGGGCTGGTTTGGACTTCATTCTGATGTATATTTGTGTTGTGAGTAGCAGTGGTCTGCTCACTCCTGGGTAGCTTTTTATGACATACGCTGACAGCACTATATAATACCATAATTGCTCTTGATTCCTTTCACATCCTTTGTGTATGCTTTATTGTTATGACATTCATTCTTCACACACATATATATATATATATATATATATATATATATATATATATATATATTTCATGTATGTAGCTATATATATCTATACACATATATATGTGTGTGTGTGTGTGTGTGTGTATACACACATATATATATATATATATATATATATATATATATATATATATATATCTGTATATATATATATATATATATATTACATCTGTACATACAAACATACATTTCCTATGCTGGGAGCTGCTTACACCTGCGCAGGCGCACTCGCCTATGCTTACTGTGCGTTACATATGTTTACTGCTGCTTGTTTGTGCTTACTTGTGCCTTATTCATTATGACAGTACCACTTTGAAGGGATCTGGTTAATAGTCCCATGCAATACACACATTCACTTTTACATGTTTAAATGTCGGTTTTACAGCAGAGCGACATTCATTCCAGAAGGAAAATTATATGTTCTTTAGTCAAACTTGAACCATGAATGCCTGTTCATTAGGCGGATGCTCTAACCACTACACTATTGGTGTTTTGCTTCATTTATATGTATACCCATGCTTCATAGTTACCAGAACACACACCTCAACACTTCACTTACACAGCAGGCATCCATTTTCCTGCTGGGAAAACCACACTACTACACATGCACTATTCGTAACTGCTCTGGACCCTGGCATGTTGTCTCACTCCGGGGATATTCAGACCTCCAAAGCCTATGGTCCTGGGCACATACATATGTTTGATTGTCAGGGTGTTCATGTGGTCATCCGGGTTTAGGCTTGTCCGACTGGGGACCGGAACCGAAACAGTCCTGTACCTGCTTGAAAGACAGATTTAGCACGTGGACAAGGTTACTCCCACTGTTAGCATCCTATCTGTGGTTAGAGACGCAGGGATTTTGCCCACCTCTGGCCAGCTATATTCCTTCGCATTCATTATGAATGCTTTCTTGTTCCCATGTTCATTCTGTGTGTGTATATATATATATATATATATATATATATATATATATATATATATATATATATATATATATATATATATATATATATATATATATATACACACACACATATATATATATAAATAGATATATATATATATATATATATATATATATATATATATATATATATATGTGGTTGCCACCCTTTCAAATGGCCAAAGTGGAACTTATTTGGTACAAACATCAAGATTTTGCTGGCCGACACATACCCACAGCCAGTACAAAGGACAGGACCACACTTTTATGCCTAATTGACAGCTTATTCTTGTAGCATTTTAGTTGCCTATTTAGTTTCTTATGACATTTAGGTGTTTCAGATACAGAATAACTGTTTTATGCAACTATTACATAAATATAGGACATATTTTTGTCATTAAATCTCAGAACATCTGCCATTTGACACTAAGTGTACAGGACACAACTGCCCAAAGAGGTACTGTCCCTCGCAAAGTGGGACAGGTGGTTACCCTATATGTATGTGTATATATATATATATATATATATATATATATATATATATGTATATATATATACGTACGCATGCATACACATTTATATGATTTAATTACTTTGATCATACTGCTGAATAACTGTGCTGTCTGCTATGTTTGTGATAACACTGATGTTAGGTATAACTGCTGTGGCTTAGTGGTAGATCACATTGATTGTGATTTGTAGGTTCCTGGCATCGGGCCTGGCCAATGCGGTATATTGTGTTGCTGGGTGGAACAAGGGCCATTGGACAAAAAGTGAGTACAACACTTTTCAGCTGTGGTTTTCCATTTAACCGCCGATTCATGTCACGCGAAATCCGTCTACATTCTTACAGTGATACATCACCCCACTTCACATTTAATTGGTATTTTATCATTATACAGCATAAAATTAGCAAGATATGCTCGTATACGGATTACGCGTCATAAATGGTGTGTGCTGCAGTCGAACTGGCAATGTCTGCTTGATAGTCGGATGCTCTTACCACTACACTATTGGTGTCCTGCTTCATATGTCTACCCATGGTTCATAGTTACTTGAACACATGACTCACCACTTCACTAACACAGCAGGCATCCATTTTCCTGTTGGGAAAACTGCACTTGTACACATACGCCATTCCCTACTGCTCTGGACCCTTGCCGCATGTTGACTTACTCAAAGTATATTCAGACCTCCAAAGCCTATAGTGTATTTGATTGTCAGGGTGTTCATGTGGTCATCTGGGTTTAGGCTTGTCCGACTGGGGACCGGGACTGCCTAGTCGAAAGTCAGACTTAGCACGGGGACATCATTAGTTCCACTTTTAGCGTCCCAACTGTGGTTGGGGATGCAGAGGTGTGTTCACCTCTAGCCTTCCTGATATATAACAGCACTAAATATTATGGGGGGGGTTCCATTGCTGTTTACCTTCACATTCGTTATGACTGCTACATTGTGACCATGTTCATTTTTCATATCTATATATATATATATATCTATATATCTATATATATATATATATATATATATATATATATATATATCTCGGTCTGTACATACACATGCTTATTTACATTTCCCATACCATTGAATGACCGCCACTTACCATCACGCATACATGCTTGCATACCCGCTTACATCTAGGGTTGCCACCTTTTCAAATGGCCAAAGTGGGGCATTTTTGGGACACACATCAGATTTTGCAGGCCGACACATACCCATGGTCAGTACAAATGTTAGAACTTTACTTATTTGCCTAAATGAAAGCTTAGTCTTGTAGCAGTTTAGTTGCTTATTCTGTTTCTTGTAACATTTAAGTATTTTACATACAGAAATAACTGTTTTAGGCAACTGTTACATGAAATATGGGACATAATTATTTCCTACAATCACAGGACATTTGCTATTTTATTATTTCTGGTCAGGACACAACTGCCCAAAAAGGGACTGTCCCTTGCAAAGTGGGACAGGTGGTAACCCTACTTACGTCTGCTTTAAAGCACCTTAATCACCCTATATCCAACTGCCACTATGCAAATGTGTAAGGTATATATTCCCGATAATGCATGTGGGGAGACATGCATTACAGTCAGGTGTTTAATCCCGGGTCGTAGGTTCTGCATGACCAGCTGGAGGCTGAGCAGTCTTGTGGACAACTACTGCTCATACTACTTGTGTCCAGATGTCTACAGGACTGGACATTGTGTCGTGACACCAAGTCTAATGTTTAGAACAGATACTTTTCCCTTGAGGGATATCCAAAAATTGTGGGGACCAATGACCTCGATTCTTTTGGCTTTACGAAAATGAGGTAGGGTTATACATGCGGGAGATACGTAGTTTGCAATTCTGAGACTGCCTAGGGTAAGACTGCATACTAGGTATGAGTAGGGGTCACTATGTGTAGATATGGCTGCGCCAAGCTAGCAGCCCAAGTATGGGTGTATTTGGTGGACGTATAGGAAGGGGGGGGTGGTGTGCTGTGGAGGGGATGATGGGTATTCAGTTATGTATCCAGGTGTATTGGGGTTGGATGGCTCAGTTCAGGCTAGACTATTTTGTGGGTATGTGCCGGTAATGTTTCTGTACATGTGTATCGCACATTTTAATGTTCATATGTTTGTGGGATTGTGTTCTACAGTATGGCCTGTCAGGTTTTATTATGGATGTGAATGTTTGTTCTTTGGTTTCTTTCTGATTCACCCACTGCTCCCTCGTACACTTCCAGTTCACCTATTGTGCATCCAACCCAGTCTCCCTTTGGCGAATTATTACATTACCCGTCACCCCCCCACCCCCATATTCCACACACACCATCCATTCCTTCTCTGGTTGATGGCCCATGGCACAGTCAACAGAGCACATTGCGTACACTACATATCTCTGGTACTAATATGGTTATGAGGACTACCCTAGCATTTTTGATCTTCCACATGCTGTACTTCTCGCACATAGGTATATGCAAATACTTATCTTTCATGACATGGTAGGTAGACCCGGGTAATACCCATTTATCATTGGGCCGTCCTGACAAGGACAACTTGGACCACGAATGGGCAGATATTGGGTGAATACTCTGACCATTGGTAGGGTTGCCACCTTTTCATATGACCAAAATGGGACATTTTCAGGACACACATCTGATTTTACAGGCCAACACATACCCATGGTCAGTACAAAGGATAGTACTTTTTAGTTTTATGCTTAAATGTAAGCTTATTGTTGTAGCAGTTTAGTTGCTTATTCTGTTTTGTTTAGTTGCTTATTCTGTTTCTTGTAACATTTAGGTGTTTTACATATGGAAATAAGTATTGTATGGGACTATTTCATAAAATATGAGACATAATTATGTCCTACAATCACAGGACATTTGACATTTATAATGGTTTTGGTATGGACACAACTGCCCAGAGGGGGACTGTCCTTCACAATGTGGGACAGGTGGTAACCCTAACCATTGGGCTAGGCTTAGGAATTGGTGGCTCGCTAACACGATGCGTTTCACTTCCACTTGGAATAACTATCGACACTACAATGGAATATGGGCACGGGGTTTTAAATGTCATTTATTCAAGGGACGGGGACTCAATATTCAGCTTCATGCATTTGTGTGTTCTTTTTATTTTGGTGTTCGCAAAACTGTCTTGTATGCTTTGCATACATTTCAGTATCCACAGACTCTGTCAGGAGTGATTATTATTAGAGGCAGGCTGTACTAGTCAGTATTTTAGGTTGCACATATGCAGTTGACATGTTCATGCCTCCATGCAGCGCTTAGGCACACCCCCTGCACTCGTGCACTTTTCCTATGCATGTGGCCATTGCGGCAGCGCACCTTCATTAATATGCATGTGGTGCTGCTGCACCATCTCTATGCCACACAGTCGGTGCAAGGCTAACGCCATCCTTGCACCGAGCTTCATGAATCCCAGGGATCATTTTAAAGCATACACAATGGCAAACTAAACTGCATTAATATTTGATGTCTGTCTAGTGCAGGTAACTATATATTAACTGTTGTTTTTATGATATTAATTTATATCGATATAATTTTCACATTTTCTAAATATCTCAATAACCAAGTAACACAAACAGAACTCCTTAGCCTCATATGAAAACTCTCAGTTGGATTAATAAAATACTGCTGACTGTATGTGTGTAACTTGAGTAGTTGCTGAGATATTGTAAGTTGTTTACAAAATATTACAAATGTAATAGTTACTGTACTTACTGTGACTTGTAAAATTCATTCTAAGACCTAGAACTTAAAGAATACTACCACTATAAAAATAATTTATGATGAATAGTTTGCATTTAAATTTCTTGCATAGCCCCTGTGGTTCCAGAGATATGGACATTTGTTTGAAATGTGGGGGTCATAATTTGATTCTTTCAAAAGGCTTATGCTCCACCCATTGGAAGTGTGACATCTGGCCAATAGCCCACTGGACTGCCACCAATAAAATGACGTCCCTTACTATCCTGGGTCAGTAACTAAGGAGTTTCAATCCTCACTACTTACTCCAACATGAGACTGTCACTTAGAAGTAATATTTCACAATTTTCTCATAAGAGTACAACAGGAACATGCTCTATTTTCCTGGGACTGGACCATAGACCTCTTTACACCCCAAATGTATTTTTTATTACACACCTCAGAGCAAAGTGACCCAGTTCAAGACCACTGATACACTCACACTCAAAGTAAATTTAAATCTTACACATCCAAAGACTCCTGGGAAAGCTTGACACAGATTTCTAGCTGTGTCCTTTCCCCAAATTAATATTTTAATGCTGTCACCAATCAGAGTGTCTTCATGCCCTTCTAAAGGGGTGTCCAATTATGAAAATTAAGTATCAAAATAAACGATAGCTATGACCAGAACAACCAGGCCTTCAAGATGACCTGAGGAGTATCAAACAGGTAGAAGCACTCTACTCTCTAAAGAAAAACACTGATTTCCAGCCACAATGTAAAGTAATGAAATACACATTTAATAATAAGTAAAATGATTACAAGAATGTAAATCAATAGCTTTCAGTAAACACCAGAATTCAATCACTAGAAATGTAAAATTAAACTGCAGGGTAGGAATCCATTATTCTACAAAAACTGTATCTTAATCACTTAGCTTTCATAATCTAACTAAAGAATACTATCCCTGATCTAATTTAGCATATAACAGCAAGGTAAAAGGCAAGCTTACTGTTTTCGGTGAGTTCTCTTTTGTGGGTGTCCACTGACTGCACAGCACTTGACTAAACTGCTCAGTACTTGACAAACTGCAGTCTTGACTGTCTAATTTTTAAAATATAACAATCAGATGTTTGAAAACAGTATTGTCCTGTCAATCAACTGTTTAAATAATTACTTAGCAACCAGGAACATTCTAATGACATCACTCACTGTTCAGCTGATTCTCCAGTCCGTTAGAATGCCCCTGTTAAACATGTACAGTTAGAAGTGTATCAAAACACTGTCAGATTCTTTAAACATTCTGTATACACAGAGAAATACTCAATATTTAAAATGTATTTACATTATCTCAATTAGACAGTCTGGCATACAATACAATTTAATCCAAAATATATACTACTCTCCTGCCAGACATGCTAACACAGATGACAGTGTTTTCATTTTCTTCACAGGAAGTTACAGTGTAAACTTCTTGAGCTCCATTGGAGTGAATGAGTTGTTACAGTTTCAGAAGCCATCATATTACTAGCACATATGAACCACTACTGACTTGCTGTTACATATTGCTTTCCATACTACGTTGCTTATCATTGTACACACACACACACACACACACACACACACACACACACACACACACACACACACACATGGCCTTACACTGCTCAAACTAATACATCCTAACAGGTAATAGCTGTATTTGTACACAAGCACAACCACACTGTATGGTACTATAACTATACTTGTGATATTCTAGACATACTTGCAAAGTCCAGTTTTCTATAACTCCAGTTAGCTCTCACACTTGATTCCTGCATCTTTTTCATATTCCTCTGCAAAACTTTTTTTTGGCAAATCTATGCAGTTTATATAGGCTATGCTGACTTGTGTGGACATTTGTCTCTCATAAGCCATCCTGTACCTCATATCACAGCTATTCAGCATAATTCAGGTGATTAGTCCTTCTGTGCTGGAGTCACATGATAGGTGCAGGAGAAGGAAGACTGTGCCTAGGATCCATCATTGGGATGGTTTGAAACAGTTTCAGGTGGTTCTACTCTTATATGTTGTCATCATTCCAAAGGCATTTGTGAGCTATAGGGCATGGGCCTCTCTTTATGTGAGTCCCTCCCAACAATAAAGTGACAATAGTTTCTCATGGTATTTGATCATTCATAGGTCATATCTTGACAAAGGCCCAGAACATAATGACCACCTGCCTCATTCCAGCACTCTGGTATTTTCTCCAGACAGTCAGCATCCTCTTTTTGTGCTAGGCATCCCTGTGGTATATGTGCACAAACTCCCTTTTTCTGGAAACATTTATTCATACTTCAGTTTAATCTGGACCCTTTATAGTAACTCCAGGACTTTGCATTCACTTTTTATCACTTGCTTATAGACTGAGTCAAGTATCATTTCCCTGTGCACTGGATTTGTTAGCCTTTTCCCACTGTTGCAAAAAATTATTTAAAATAAGAAGTCCTCCACAATAAGTACATAACGTTTAAGAAAAGGCACTGTTTCTACTGGGCTCGGAGCATTCCCAAATTCATCATGTACTTCTACCTGGGTATCTGAGTACTGTCTTTTGTCCCCATATATGTATATTACTTCTACTGTATTTGGTGAGCAGGCATTCCTCTGATATATATATATATATATATATATATATATATATATATATATATATATATATATATTGAGATTTTAATAGAGGTGATCATATTCCCAGAGTCAATTAACCTTTGTAGTTCTTGTCCTGCCACCCTTCTTCTTCTTCTCCTTTCGGCTTTTCCCGGTTAGGGGTCGCCACAGCAGATCATCTGTCCGCACACAGGATTGGCAGTGAAGTTTTACAGTGTCGAGTTGCCAGCCCGGCGCCCAACCTTCCATAGAAGGCACACGCACACACTCACACCTAGGGCCAATTTAGAGTGTCCAATCCACCTACTGCATGTCTTTGGGATGTGGGAGGAAACCGGAGCACCCGGAGAAAACCCACGCGACCACAGGGAGGACATGCAAACTCCGCACAGAAGGCACCCCAGCCAAGGATCGAACCGGAGAACCTCTTGCTGTGAGGCGACAATGCTAACCGCTGCACCACCATGGCCGCCCCTTGTCCTGCCACCCTAATTATGGATATCATTAATTGTGTGGTGGCACAATAACAGAAAGAATATTCAAACATCCAGGTTTTCACTTGGTCACTTTTCATGGCGTCTTCACACCCACCATAAATTCTGTGGACTGAATATGGGAGATTTAGTGTCACCTTTACAGTACCTGGAAATGTTCCCTCTCTTTCCCCATTCA
>NC_056748.1:557580269-557677769 GCF_019279795.1 Protopterus annectens
TGTAAAATCAGTGTGCTGTACCACTTTCAACTAACTTAGCCAAGATTTTTACCATCTATAAAAATAAGACAAGAAACCTTTGGTGTAAATAACTATATCTCTAAATAACACAACACCTACTCAGAGGTGATCTCTGCCTGACATACAAGGCCATGTCCAACCCAGAACTGATGGACATGCTCCACCTAAAGAAAACCATATCCCCTCGAGCCACACACTCCAGGGATCTAAACCTCACTACAACAATAAATAGGATGTGCTGGAGGAATAGATTCCTGTCCCAGAGACTTCCCATGCTCTGGAACAAGATTCCAATCTACATTAGGCAGAGCTCCTCGCTAACCCTCTTCAACAGAGACCTTGACGAGTGGATGGGAAACAGAAAGTTTACCCCAGGGATCACTTCAATGGCTCTGCTGGACAGAGGCACAGGGAACTAATCTAAGGGGGCGGCGAAAGCCAACACATTCCGGCTAGGCTTATAAATGCCTTCAGGCAGACAGCCTAGTACCTACCTATGAACCTATGAACACATTTCCTTTATGGAGAAAATGCACATCTAATATTTTGTACATTTCTAATGTTAAGTATTTAATGTAGGTGAAATGTACCTCTAGGCTCTGACTGTAAAAAACTGATAACATAATGATGATATGCACCAAGGATCATTAAAACAGAGATGGTTACAGCACTCTGTTGTTTATCAATATAGGCTCCTGCAAACCATATATAAAAATGGAGAGAAGAGATGTGTCTCAGATGGTTCTGAGTTAATAGTCAGAATTCATAAAGAGCTACATAAAGTGTAGTGAGTGTTTTGACATCACACATCACTTTAAACATATATGCATTAAGTGGCTGTGCATGACTTGTAGAGCCACCAAATGCAGGCACATTGCAGAATATGTTAATGACAGCATAAAGAGCTAAGTACATGCTAATTTAACCAATCCAACATGGTGGAGCAATTCAGGAAGCTATAAAACAATCATGTGCACTCGGTGTAGGCTTTTGCCTTTCACACCAAAACTCGTTGGAATACAGGCATGATTATACTTAGAAAAAAAAACATATTACGGGTTGCTGCTGTGATAATTATGCTGTTTGTTCAGCAGACTTTAAATCAGGGTGCTGCTGCTGCTATACCTCAGACAAGAAGAAGAAGAGGGGGGTTTAGACTCTGTTTGATTTATCATGGACTTCATGAATCAGAAATTGTTGAGAGATACAGAGTGGACAGAGAAATGATGGAGGAAATATACATCCTCTGCTGCCCCCACCTCAAGCCACAAGGAAATCATGGGGAACTCATTCCAGTGGAAACAAAGGTATATGTAGCATTACGTATACTATCTACTGGTACTTTCCAGAATCCACAGGGGATATATTAGGTATGTCACAGGCATCAGCCTTTAGAATATTACATACATTTTTAAATGCAATGCTACTACATGCAAGGGAACATATATGTTTGCCACAAACATCACGAGAGAGCAAAATGGCCCACACATATAAATAAGACCCCACCCAGGGTACAGGGAAGGAGATACATCAACTAAAAAGATTTCCACACTATAAACTGTCAGGTTGTCTGTAATGCACAAGGGATCATCTACAATATCTGTGCAGGTAACCCAGGTAGTTTCCATGACTCAAAGATATGGCACACGTGTGAGCTGTACACCAGGATTTGCTACAGGTGACATTCCTCAAGGGCATCTAGTGGGGGATGCAAGTTATGACTGGAGCTCTGCCTCATGACACCCATGAGAAACCCACAAACTCCACTGAGCAAAGATGTGAGGCCCATGCACAAACTAGGAATATCATAGAATGTGTGTTTGGTTTGATGAAATCAAGGTTACAGTGTCTAAACACACCAGGAGGAGCACTGTAGTATGACCCAGGCACCTGTGCTGAAATACGTCCAGTCTGTGCCATGTTACACAATATAATTTTCAGGAAACAGCTTCAAAAGGTACAGCAAGGAGCATGACCATAGTTTCAAGGACCACAGACAAGGCCATCAGGAGCAGCAGGTACAGATGAGGAGTTTGTCTGTGGTAGAACCACAAGCTGCAGATAGTGATGACAGATGGAGGATGCACAGTATGCCCTAGCTCTGGCTAAGAAACAAAGGATAGCATATACAATCACTACCTAGCTCAAAGCCTATGATCCCATGCACATACACACAGGAAAACTGATGCCAGACAGACACACCACAACCTTTACTTAATCATGTAATGGCTATGATGTCCTTCAAGGATGCATCTGCAGTCCTAACAAATGGGTTGTCCTGGCCTCAGGCAGTCCTTCGGTCGGCTGGATTCCAAAGTCTGGGTCTGGCCTCGGCTGGTGTCGCACTTCACCCGACGTCATAGCTGCAGTTCTTCGGGTATAAAGGCATCAGCCGACGCCATTTTCCTCAGTCTTTCTTGCCGCGTGGCGCCCGAAGCAGAAGCTGTTCGCAAGTGCCGGTCGGTCAGATCCAGAGATTGTTACTATCAAAGACTTCTAAAAAGCTAAGTACCTCGTTGGGGACTCTTTCTTGCCTCAGCCGATGTCAGAAAAAGTGAATAACTGTTTAACTTGTGGGAAACAAATACCTCATAAAGACTTCCACTCTTACTGCCTACCTTGTTTAGGCCCAGACCACGACGTAGCAGCTTGTTTAGCCTGTGCTTCCTTCAACCGACGGACGCTTAGACGTCGGTCGGAGTTTGCCGAGGAGTTTTTCGGCTCCGCTTTTGCTTATATCATGCCGTCGGAGACTCCGACTTCACATTTAGCTAAAAAGCGTAAGGAAAAGGACCGACACTCGCGGTCCGCGGTTTCGGCCGAAACCACTGTTAAGCCAACCGCGAGTGTCTCGGTTTCGGCTGAAACCGAGTCTACGGTTCTTCCTTCGGCCGAAAGCATGCCTCCTACTACCGAGGCCTCTTCCAGCATGGCTGAATCTGCTACTGAAATTCCTCCTGCTCTTACAGTTTCTCAGGATTTATCAGATACTATTCCCCTAGATGTATCTACTCCTGCACGTGGAGCTGCTAGGCCCCCTGCACCCATGTCAATTAAGGCCTTTACCAGGGCTAAAGCAGCTAAATCTTCCAAGGCCGTGCCTACTAAAGCCCCCTCTCACAGGCCTAGCTTTAGTACTCAAATGCTTAGTCTAGCAGAGGATCTCATTTCTTTGATCAGGGGATCCCAGTCTCACCCTGATAGGGCCTCTCAACCCCCTCCAGAGAAGAGGCCTAGAGCAGAACCCCCTGAGCCAGTTTCTACTGATTACTCCTCAGATGAATCAGAAAATACAAACCCTCCTGAGGGCCCTTATTCTCCATATGAGGACTCTGATGCAGAAGACTCCATTCCTTCTGCCTCTCCTCCTGAGGAATTTTCCTTTGGGGAAACCTTGCATGCTATGAGGGAACAATTTCAATGGCAGGGTCAGGATTTCTCAGACTCTAGGAAAAGGCTTAGAACTTTTTTGCATTTGCCACAGCATAGGCCTTTAGCCATTCCTCCAGTACTTACAGTTGTGGACGATGCATTTAATGATGCTTGTACTGCTCCTGATTCACTCCCTCCGGCCCCTGCTAAGCCCGACAGATACTACAGGGTTCCGGACACACATAATCACTTATATAAGGCTCCTTTTGCAGATCCTGAAACTATTTCACAGGGCCCCAAAGCTGTAGCAGCTACCTCTGCCAAAAACCCACTGCCCTCTGAAAGGGAATCTAGGGCCTTGGAGAGATGGGGTAAAATAGTTTATACTTCTGCAACTCTTTCGGCTAGGGCCTTAAACTGTCAATTCCACATGATTCAGTATCAGGAATTTATGTTAGATCAGTTATCTAAAAAGCTGTCCTCACCTGAACCTTTAGACCGAAAGTCTCTTCAGGAAATGGTACATAACATACAGCAGGTCAGTAATCATTCCTTAAAATGCGGCTATGATGCACTGGAGGCCTCCTTTAGATCAGCTATGACTGGTACAGTGATCAGAAGGCATGCATGGTTAAAAGAGCAGTCCTTACCAGACCATGTAAAATCAAAGCTCCTAGATGCTCCCATGGATAAACACAATTTGTTTGGCTCTCCTGCACAGCAAGTGCTTAAGAAGGTGGAAGAGAAAGCAAAATCTGTCCAGGCAGTCAAGGATTTCTTACAGGTCCAGCCTCCAAGGTTTAGTAGGAACTGGCCTTCCAAGAATTGGTCCTTTCCAGACACCATCAGAGCACAGAGAGGCAGGAATAGGCGCACAAGAGGCAGAGGTCAATCCAGAGGTGCCTACAGAGGACGTCAGTGGCAGCCTAACAACCAGCGAAGTACTGCTGCAGACCCAGCCACTACCACTTCCACAGGACAATCACAGTGACTTGGCTCTGAAGCCGCCTACCAGGGAACAACTAGAAGCACCCTTAGGCGGAAAGCTAGCCTTATTTTCAGTAAACTGGCATTGCATTACAGGAGACAAATGGATTTTACAGACAATAGACAAAGGTTACAGGTTTCACTTCCATACTCTACCAAGGAAGAGAGGAATGCCAAACCTACCTCCAAATCAAATGGCAAACGCTCTAGAACAAATAGACAACTTAAAAAGGATGCGAGCTATAGAAAAGGTACCATCTATGGAACAAGGGCAAGGATTTTACTCCAGACTTTTCCTGGTGCCAAGGAAGGAAAATCAATGGAGACCTATTCTAGACCTGTCCGCACTGAACACATACCTCATTGTCCCAAAATTCAAAATGCTGACTCTACAGCAGCTTCTTCCCATGCTGGGCAAGGAGTCTTGGCTGGTAACTCTAGATCTCAAGGAGGCATACCTGCATGTCCCCATATGACCAAATTGCAGAAGATACCTCAGATTTCTTGCAGGATCAGAGCATTATCAATTCTCAGCATTGCCTTTTGGCTTATCTACTGCGCCCAGAGTATTCACAAAATGCCTGGCATCAGTAATTGCTCATTGCAGGCTTCAGGGAATTCAAATTTACCCTTACCTGGACGACTGCCTGTTACAAGCGGACAACAAAAACAAATTAACAAAAGACTTGAAAAGGGTCATTCATCTACTGCAAGCCTTGGGATACACAGTCAATATAAAAGTCAAGGCTGTTGCCATCCCAAAGGATAACTTTCTTGGGTGCAGAACTGGACACATCAAATCAAATGGCATCCCTCACAGCAGAAAAACAAAAGCACCTTCCACTCTACTTCATGGCATTAACAACGCAGAACCAGCTTACAGCAAGGAAAGTCCTGCAAGCCCTGGGTTACATGGCATCCTGCATAATTTTGATCCCACATGCCAGACTGCATATGAGGAAGTTGCAATGGTACCTCAGGAATTTATGGTCTCAGCACAAGCACAGCCTAGAAACCCAAATTCCAATAATTCCATGCCTGAAGCAAGAATTCCGATGGTGGGCTCAGGCCTGTCAATTGAACAAAGGACTGCCCTTCCACAGCCCTCAACCAAGCCACACTATCACCACAGATGCCTCAGACCTTGGTTGGGGGGCACACATGCTGGACAAGTGCATACAAGGCTTATGGACTCAAGACCAGCTAAACCTACACATAAACCAAAAAGAGATGCTGGCAGTAAAACTGGCAATTCAGGCATGAAGACCATTTCTCCAACAGGGACAATTGCTGATAAGGACGGACAACACCACAGTTATGTGGTATATCAACAAACAGGGAGGCACACATTCATATCCTCTATGCCGGATGGCAATGGATCTCTGGAATGTGGCCCTAAGCCTCAACATACAGCTCAAGGCAATTTTTGTGCCAGGGAAAGAAAACATACTAGCAGACATCTTAAGCAGGACTACCACGGATGCCCACGAATGGATGCTGCATCCAGACATCTTCAAATCCATCACAAGGAAATGGGGACTACCAGAAATAGACCTATTCGCATCCCCACTCAATCACCAATTGAAAAAATTCTGCACAAGGACGTACCACCCACTTGCTTGGAAGGTGGACTCCCTATCTTTCAGTTGGGAAAACCTGACAGCATATGCATTCCCACCTCTTCCTTTGATGCACAAGGTGCTATTGAAGATCAAAGAAGACCACCCAAGTATCATCCTGATAGCTCCAGACTGGCCGAGGCAGCACTGGTTCCCACTACTGAGGAGTATGTCTCGGGAACTTGCATGGCCTCTACCCCAGGTTCCTTTACTGCTAACACAGAACAACTTCAAAACCCTGCATCCGAACCTGAAAACACTGCAGCTAGCTGCTTGGAGCATTGCATAAGACAAAATACCCCAGATTTATCTCAAAGGGTTAAAGACATTATCTTGGAAGCTCACAGACCCTCAACAAGAAAAACTTACTCAGCGAAATGGAAAAGATATCTCTTTTGGAGTGCAGCAAAAGGGCAAAATGTAGCACTGGTAAACATAGCTAACATCCTGGAATACTTAGCAGAGCTTTTCCACAATGGCCTGTCTTACTCTTCCATTAAGATTCATCGTCAGCTATTTCAGCAGAATACAACATGGATCCTCCAGTCTTCTCTCATCCTCTACTCAGGCAGTTTCTGAGAGGAATCAAAAATGTAAAGCCACCAAGGAAGCCACCATTGCCTACATGGGACTTGAACTTTGTGCTAGAAAAGTTGACACTTCCCCTTTTGAACCAGCAGCAACAGCAGAATTACAGTACTTATCATGGAAAACTGCTTTCCTGCTTGCAATCACTTCAGCAAGAAGGGTTTCTGAATTACAGGCATTAATGGCAGTGCAACCCTTCCTTATCTTCCATCAGGATAGAGTGTCCATGAGAACTAATCCTACCTTTATGCCAAAGGTGGTCTCCAGGGTATCTTTAAACCAAGCAATCCACCTACCTACATTCTTCCCCAACCCACAGAACAGGGGAGAAAGACTGCTGCATACCTTGGATGTGCATAGGCAATTGCGCTACTACCTGGACAGAACCAAGAACAATAGAAAAACTGACCAGCTTCTGGTAGCATATGCCACAGGAATGGAAGGAAAAGCAATTTCAAAACAGACAGTCTCAAAATGGATAGGAAATTGCATTAGATTTTGTTATTCTTATCATGGAAAGGTAACTCCAGAGAATATCAGACCTCACTCCACAAGGGCTACAGCCACAGCCACTACTACAGCTTTTTTACGAGGAGTGGCTACAAAAGACATTTTAGAGGCTGCTACTTGGAGCTCCGTGCATACATTTGCCAAGCATTATAATCTACCCTTATACTCCAGATCCCGAGCAGGTTTTGCCACTGCTGTTTTCCAAGGGATCTTAACTACACCATAATCTTGTTAGGGCCTCCTCCCCCAGTTTGGCTATGGTATTCTACCCATTTGTTAGGACTGCAGATGCATCCTTGAAGGACATAGTACAGTTTTGTACCTACCATAAATGTAGATGTCCGAGAGGTATGCATCTGCAGTCAGGATTACCCACCCTCCTTCCCCTCTGTGGTACTCCTAGGGTATTTGCCCATCTTGTAGCTAGCTGGGGGAATCTATTATGGTGTATTTGTTTGTATATATGTATATACATGTTTATTTCTATTTGCTCTCTGTTGTTTGGAAACATTTGCATTTATCCAAATTTAGCCTTCCTAGAGGGCATCTGGCATCTGGGGCAAGAAACACTGAGGAAAATGGTGTCGGCTGATGCCTTTATACCCGAAGAACTGGAGCTATGACGTCGGGTGAAGTGCGACACCAGCCAAGGCCAGACCCAGACTTTGGAATCCGGCCGACCGAAGGGCTGCCTGAGGCCAGGACAACCCATTTGCTAGGACTGCAGATGCATACCTCTCGGACATCTACATTTATGGTAGGTACAAAACTGTACTTTCTGGTAGCTTCAAACAGGGACAACCCTCAAGGACACAATTGTTACATATAGTAATGACAACGTAAGTTTGAAATCTGCAAAGACAAAAAAAAAGTTATATAACTGATTAATCTCATATGAAAATATGTTTATGCCCCTAACTAAAGCCTTTTGCCTGGGGTGTACATTTATGCCAGTAATATCTCCTTTGTAAGATGTTTCCAACAGTTACTTTTTAGGACCAATAATTTGTATCAAGCATTTCAACTGACCACCATCCATAAAACATGGAAGAGGTCAGTTATACCCTTATTTGCACAAGCAAGACTGAAGTATCTAATGATCTGAGGGCTGTAATGACAACTAACTAAAATTTGATGCATTACTACAATATAGAAGTAATCCATTCAAAAAGGGTGGAAATAAGAAATAAAAAAAAAATCTATCTTGAAATACATATCGATAAATCCAGTCTTGTGAATAAGCAAACACTGGCTATCCACTGTTTGCATCAAACTAATATGCAACCCTAAGTCACAAAAACATGTGCAAAGGGCAGGGCACAATCATCATCGTTTGCACAGGGTTGGGGGGAGGGCAATGCTGACACCAAAGAAGTGAGTGTATGCAAGTAAGAAACACATGTATCTCTTACAGTATACAGTATACAGTATTAAGGGCCAGTAACAACAGATGTACAGCAGTCAACAGTACTGTTTGAATAGTTTTCATGTGTGTGAAGTGGGTTTGACAAGTGAAAAATAGTTTCTTTTCTCAAATAATTTTTTATTATTTTACAAATAAAAACAATGCATACATAATCGGAATACAGAACCTTCCTCCATTAGAAACATGTAAATGCGGAAGTACAAAGGAAATAGGAGGAATATAAAGCTGTGGGAGGCATTGTGACCTAAGTAAAAAACAAAACACCAAATAAAGAGTATTTACAAACAAAAAAAACACCATGCTACCTTGAGTGAAAACAGACAGTACTAATATGAGAACTGTAAATGTAAAGTAACAACACCCTAATGGGTATAATCTGAGGGGGAAGGCAATATCTATAAAGAGAGATAGAAAAAGAGAGAAGAAGGGAAGACAGGTAGATAAGTAGGTAGATAGATAGATAACGAAATCAGAAGGGAATGTCATATAAAGTGTGGAAGTAAGACATTAGTCACATAAGATTACATCTAATAGGCATTTCCAAAGTTTAGTGAAGTAGGCTTTCTTCCCAGGACAACTAATAACGAGTTTTTGTGCTGATATATGTTTGGTTGCCATCTCTTTGAGACCCTGCCAACTCATCTTTGTGCGATCTAACCAATTGTAGGTGATGTAAAGTTTAACTAGAGAACAGAGAGTGATTAGAATGTGTAGGTGCAATTTAGGCATCTTAAAAAGGGGAATATTTAATATGGCTGTATGCCAAGATAGTGTGGAATTGTAGTAACCCATTTTTTTAAGTCTCACTTTGAGAGAACACCATAATTTATAAGAATGGTTGCAGTGCCACATAATATGAAGAAGATCTGCGCTCAAGCAAGGGCAACATGAGCAAGCAGAGGAGTTATTAGGACTAAATTTGTTGAGTATTACAGGTGTATAGTATGAGTTGTTATTCAACATCAGTTGGGTATATAATAGTTTTTTGAAAGGGGCGAGTTCTAAGGTGGTTTTTATGGCTAAAAGCTTATGATCCTCCGTGATAGAAGAACCTAAATTGTCCCAATAAGTGGAAAAAAAGGCAATTATTATTGTATAGCAATGGTTTTAGTAATTTGTAAGAGGAGGAAATGGTTTTTTTGGGGTTAGAAAGAGTAGAGATAATTTCGGATAGTTTATTAATTTCCTGTGAATCAGATGGAGTGCAGACAATTTGTGAGGATATGACTTCTCGTAGTTGACGGAGAATAACTGTGTATTTATTATTGGTCTTAAGAATTGTACGTAAGTCTGCAATCGAGAGGGAGTTATGTTTAAGGAGGTCCCAAACTGTAAAGTCTGTGATGAGGGGAAATTTAGAGAGATCAATCATATTGTTATTTATTTTAAGATTTGGATTAAGATGCAGAGGTTGTAGAAGGGGGAGAGTATTTTCAAGGTTAATGTCCTTAATCAATTTTTGGAATAGTCTAATTTTATGCTTCAGTAGGGGGAGTAGTTTGAAATTGTATAGAGAGATATTGGAGAGAAATGGGATAGCTTTTGGGTTGATTTTATTGGAGGTGACATGACGGTGCCATAACTTCAACCAGGCAGGAACATGATTGTGTGAATTGGTATTCATATTTGAAATGGACCATAGTCTGTTTGAGCAAATAATCGAATAGTACAAATGAAAGTTTGGAAGGCCTACCCCTCCTTTCTCTTTAGGGAAAGTGAGTTTAGAGTAAGATATCCTGACTCTCTTGGGAAACCAAAGAAATTTTGCTATGTTTTTATTGAATTTGGAGAAAAGGTTGTTTGATATTATTATATTCGTAGCGTTAAATTGATAGAGGAGTCTCGGTAAAATATTCATTTTTACAATGGCTACTTTAGAAAGGAAAGCTAATTTCAGGAGTTTCCATCTTTGTAAGTCTTGACATATGATAGCCCATGATTTTAGTAGATTGTTTTGAAGAATAGAGGCTTGGTTGTGATCAAAATTAATGCCAAGATATTTGATACTATATGAAATATGGAAGGAAGATTCAGGGAAAAAAAAAGGTTTATGTGAGTCCGGATTGATTGGGAAGATATGTGATTTTTTCTTATTAATTTGGAGGCTAGAAGCACAGGAAAAGTTATTAATTGCACTTATAATTTTGGGTAAGTCAGAGTTAGGATATTGAAAGTATAGATTCAAATCATCAGCAAAAGCCGATAATGCGACTTGTGTATTCAATATCCTGGGAATCGTGTGGAATGTGTTCTGAACAATGTATAGAAAAAAGGTTCAATAAATATATTAAAAAGGAAAGGAGATAGCGGACAACCTTGTCTTGTTCCATTAGTAATCAGAATCTTGTCAGATGTTTTTATTTATATATAGGGAGGTGTAAGATTTCAGATAAAGAATTCTGATCATATCTGAGAAAGTTTTGGGAATATTGAAATGGGACATGGTGGAGAAAAGAAAGTTCCAATTTACTCTGTCAAATGCTTTTGAAGCATCTAGAGTCAAGGCATATATCGGATTTTTATCTCTTTTAGTAAAGTGTATTAAAGAGTCCAGAGTTAAAGTATTGTCCCAAGTGTGTCTGTTGCTCATGAAGCCAGCCTGATCTTGGGATATTAAGTGGGCATTATCTGTTTGAGTCTGTTGGCCAAAGCGGCAAATATTTTAATATCAACATTAATAAGTGAAATGGGTCTGTAACTGTGAGGGTCCGTTTTGTCTTGATTATTTTTTAAGATTAGAATAGTTTTTGAAATATTCCAGTGCAAGTCAGTAATACCATTTTTTATAATAAAGTTAAAAACCTTAAGAAGAATAGGGGCAATTTTTAAAATAAATGTTTTGAAAAAGTTGGTAGTAAAACCATCAGGGCCCGGAGATTTGCCTAATTTGAGATTGTTAATAACATTTTGAATCTCTTGAATATTAAATGGAGCAGATAACAGAGACGACTGATCAAGATTAAGAGAGGGGGCGTTAATTGAGTTAAGAAAAGTTTCTATTTTAGGGTTTAAGGAGTTATGTTCATCTTTGCTATAGATATCAGAGTATAGTTCATGAAATAATTGAATTATTTCAGAGTCTGATTTGTAGAGTTTCTCCTTGTACTGGAGTATGGAAATTTTGGCAGCACCATTGTTACTTTTAAGTATTCTAGCAAGAGTTCTTGAGGGAATTTGCGCCCATTCAGAATATGTTGCAATGAGCCTTTGTTCCTGGAGAGAGAAGGTATGAGAGTGTAGGTCAAGTAATTCTTTGCGTGTTGCTTTAATCAAGTCTTCTGAATTTGGATCAAAATGTGTTCTCTGTTTTTTCTCTAGGGAAGCTAGCGTTAGGAGCAAGTCAGATTCTTTTTTTTTATTGAGTTTTTTAAAGAATGAGGCTTTACTTATCAGAAATCCTCTCAACTCTGCTTTGCACGCTGCCCATTGCATATCTGGTGCAATTTGGGAATTTTCTAGATTAGAACATAAATCAGTAAGTGAAGTGTTAATTTTGTTTAGTATCTCCTTGCTATGTAAAAGATTGTTATTAAGAGACCAGTTAGAATAGGAAAAGGCAGAGTGTGTAAAAGTAATTTTAAAGGATATTCTAGCGTGATCTGATAGAAATCTAGGTTCACTGTTGAAGGTGTTGTTAAATTTAGAAAAGAAGTTAGAGACAAGGAAATAATCAAGACGTGACCATGATTTGTGACAATAGGAGTAGAAGGTGTATAGGTTGTCCTTAGTTAAGATATTACTAAATGCAATAGTGTCTATAAGGTTAAAGTCCGAAATAAGTTCTTCTAAAGCTAATGAGGCTTGAAAGTTATATGATAAAGAATTACTGGTGCGATCTAAGTTAGGATTGATAACAGCATTCCAATCTCCACCTATTATATATAGATAATTTTGGAACAAATTAAGGATGTTATAAATTTCTAATATAAAGGTGTGTTGTTGAGAGCAAGGTCCATAGATGTTAAGAAAGAGAACTGGTTTGGAAGTGTCGGGGAGAATAGAGGTAAAATAGCACCACCTGCCATCTTTGTCGGATTTGATTAGATTTATGGTGCCCTGAAATTGTTTCTTAACTATAATAGCAACCCCCTTGGAGTTTGTACTATCCCCATCAGCTATGATAGTTTTAATCCATTTCCTGGAGGAGATTTTGTCCCAACCTTCTTTTGACAAATGAGTTTCCTGGAGGAAACAGATGTTGGCCTGGGATTTAAAAATAAGATGAAGTAATAGTTTTTTTTTTGCAGGGTTTTGTAAACCTTTAACATTCCAACTATCTATAGTCCAACTCATGGGAACAAACAATCGGCTGGGATTAATGTAGTATTATAGAAAACAGTGATGGTTAAAGAATAAAGGTGTGAGAGAGAGTGGTGTAGAAGAATTGCCATAGGATTTAATAGGGTAAGGTGTATATATATCTGCAACAGTACAGTTCTTAGAAACAATTTAAACATAGCTAAAAAGGTAGCAGGATACTTCTTCTTACTTACCCCAGTGCCTAACCACCCAAACCCCATGAAAAAAGAAGTATAAAAAAAAACGTAATAAAATCGGAACACTATTATACATATGTACAAATTACTATAATTCCAACAAAGCGTCAACTTAGGATGCCAACAAAACACACAAGAGCATCTAAGTGACTAAATATTAATGTTATAGGTAAGCTATAAGAAGTCCTAGGTTAACAATAATTCAAAAAGCACCCAAAAAAAAACAGACATGTTATAGTGCCGTTAACATATATGACTCTTGTATATAAATTCTAGAGTATAAAGGCAGAGGGTAAGAGCCAGTAATTTTTAAAGAGCACTGAACTTATATTTATCTGTACACAGAGAGAGAAGGAGAGAAAAAAAGAAAAAAACATTCCTGAGTGATTCTTTATATTTAATGTGACGCAGTATCCGTGGGTAGAACAGTTCTCTATTTGCAGTAGTAATAGAGCTAAAGGAGATCATAAAGAACAATATTAAAAAAAAAACTGTAAATATATATATATAAAAAAAAATAATAAATTTATAGTAAGACATTGCATTTGACAACGTGAGATAGAATATTAGCTACAGAAATCATACTTTTGACATGTAACACGTGAAAATCTAAAGCCTACAGCTATTTATAAATAGTTATGTGAGTAGGCATCAGATTAAATATATTTACGTATGCAAGCTGTAACTAAGCAGCATAAAACACTGTATAAGATAATTATATAGAATAGGTACAGAATAGGTACAGAACTGTGTACATTTGGAGGCCAAATCAAAGCACCGGTGAACTGACAAAGATGCCAAGAATAGTTTAGAGCTTATAACCAAAATAACCTGGTCTACCTCAGAACTGAATCTATAAACAATCGTTCAGTTTAAATAGATTCATTGGCGCCAAAATTATTTACTCCTTGAAGGTACAGCGTTGACCATTAAAATCACATTATCCCACATGTAGTTTGTAACTAATCCTTCTGCGTTTTAGTAAAGCTGGTCATACTAGCATGTATACAATGAAACAATGTATTATACAATAATAAAAATGTTAAAAACACAAAAAGGTATAAAGCAAGTGGTAAAAATCTAGATCAAAGTCTGATATGTATCACCGCTGACTGTAACATATGCAAAATTACCATAATAGCTGCCGTAAATGTTACCAAAGAACCTAGTAATCAGTGGGAATACAGACTGATATAGAGTTCTATAATAAAAAAAAAAAAGAGATAACCACCATATAGTTAACACGAATAATAAAAGAAAAAAAGTGTTGTCCAGAAAGATTGTCCCTAGTCTATGTTATCATAGATCTAATAAAAAAGGGACAGGATAAATAGCAAGTCATAAGTCTAAAGCAATAAAAGCAATCGGAGACTTGCTAGGCAAAAAAAAAAAAAAAAAATGTGCTTGGAAGTAATGTTACAGGTCCTAATCAGTCTCCGGTTAACTATTTAAGGAAAGTTTAGTTGTTACAACATAAAGTAAAGGGTATAGAGCTATTTGGCAATGTATGAGTGTTCGTGCAAGGGCTGGTAGCTGTAATACGCGCTATAAGCGCAAACAGTGTTAGCGAGTGTATTTTTTTCAAGAGCTCATGAGGGTTACAAACAAATGGGACCCTGTGGGACACAAGAAGTCGCGAATGTGTTCCTACCCAAACAACAAAGGGCTTAATATCTAAAACGGAACTTGTTATAAGATGTTTAATGGCAAAATGAGTACAAAAAAAACATAGAGAGATATAGGGACATATGTCGCTTTAACAAGCAGATCAAACACCATGACAACAGGTAAGTCAAAAAGTTCTAAACACTGCTTAAGAGCCAAAAAGAAGAGAAAAAAACAACAAAAAACTCTCGGAGGTGAAGCTTCAAGTAACTGGGGACTTGCCAAAAGCCTTAATAAAGGCTTCTCTTGCTTCGCTTAGTGAAGTAGCTGAGAATTTAGTATCATTCACGTAGAAGATGAGAGTATTCGGAAAACGCATTTGAAAACGAATGTTCCTTTTGATGAGGTCTGTGCAAAACGGGGCCAGTTTCTGTCTGTTCTCTTTAATGGCAATGGGTAGATCTTGTGAGAAAATAATTTTATTGTTGTTCCACATAAAAGTTTTGTGTTTTTTGGCTGCAGATAGAATCTTTTGAGCAATTTGGTAGTTGAGCAGTTTTGCATATATTTGTCTGGGAATAGAGGTATCTTGACGCTTGTAGAGTGCACGATGAGCTCTTTCGATAATGATATCAGGATTCTCTCCATCAAGGTGTAAAAGTGATTCAAATATCTGCTTAGTGATGTTAAGAAGACCTTGATTATCATAGCTCTCTGGTAGACCTCTTATCAGGATATTATTTCTTCTGCTTCTTGCCTCCAAATCAGTGAGTTTCAGTTGCAGATCTGTTATGGCAGTAGTTTTGGCATTTATAACATCAGTGAGGGATTGTATTTGAAGTTCATTTGACTGAGTTTTCTGTTCAAGTGTGTCCACTCTTTCAACAATTTGGCTGATGGATTTTCCTATAGTAGTAAGTTGTTCCGAGAAGTTCTGTATAGCTGAGTGTAAAGGTTGCAGGGCCTGTTTTAGCTCATCCATGTGGAAGCTGGGATCTTCATTAATACTGGAAGTATTTTTGTTAGATTCCATGATCTGTTTATTTGTTTTTTGTCTTTTAGATACATTTTCCTTTTCTGGTGAAAAAATTGCTGAAGATTTGGCTTTTGTTGTTTGTGTCTCCATTGTACTAGGTTAATTTGAAGTTTTTAACAGTCTGGCCATGTGGTCTTCTGGATGCTGCAGCTGAGAGCAGGCCTTGTGAGATTCTGTGAGTATTACACTTTGGAGAAGGATAAGTAATTTAAGTCTGTCTTACGATATTACAGAAGGTAGAGATGATGGATAATCCAAATGATGAAAGTGTAGAATCCTTCTTTGTTTGTATAGACGTCCCCAAGCTTTTTGTGATATAGAAAAGATTTATAAAAAGTAAATGAAGTGAGGAGCTCTGTGTGTTAGCTGTTCACTAGCCGACCACCATTTTGGAATCCAGTGAAAAATAGTTTCTATGTGTGTGTATGTCTGCATGAACACAATCAAACACTGTGCTAGCCCTACCCATGGCATCTCGGGCAGTTATCAGCCATGCATTACAGAATACTCGATTTAGCTTCATCATCCCTGACCACAGGAACCACCTTCACTAGCAGTTTCACTACTACTTCCACAGCCCTGGCATAGAAGTCAGGGTGCTACCTGAAAATGAACAATATCTGCTGGATGGGCTGTCATCAGGACTATGTCCAGAACCATGACTCTGTGGCCTACCACGTCTGGGAGTGAACACTGCAATCACTGATGGAGCAGTGGATGTAATGTCATTGCAGGAGTGGGATCTTGCACAGTCATGTCTGCTAATATCAAAAGATGAGGCAGCTCTCCAGCCACGTGGATGCCCACCCCCCCACCACAGATGTTCCTTCACAGAAACTGCCCAATCCAGTGTGTCATTCATTCTGTCTAAGGTATTGTCAACACAGTTCAGGGAATCATTCATGTCAAAATGCATGACATTTAGTAGTCACACTATCTCTTCCAAGGCCCAGGTGGAATGTGTCTGTGCCTCCACTATGGTCCTACACATATGTCTGGCAGCACCTAATGACACACCACCTTCAGGAAGAGAGTGGACAACAGGCTTCCACTGAGCACCCCCTGCCAACCTTCCTGTGTGACATCACACCCTGCTGATGGCAACCAGGAGAGGAAACTGGCTCTGTAACTGGAATAACCACACAAGCCTGATCAATTATGTCAACCTCAGCCTCTCCTATATCTGAGGTCTCTGTGTCTTGGGTATGCAAAGGCATACTGACTGTGTCCATAACTGTGCCTGAACACCATTATCATCAGAGGCTATCAATACTCTGACATCAGGTGGTAGGAGTTCCAAACTGACACTGTCAAGATCACCTATGATAACAAGCTATACAACGAAAAATGGATAATAAAATGAATCGCATATTTTCTCTATAATGAAGAGTATTTTACATTTCAACAACAGATGTTAATGTTAAACAAAACTTTGCTGACATATACACCTGAATCTACCTTATATACAGTACTAACAATAAACAAATGCATGCTTACCATGTGTAGGTGGGTTGGCAGCTGCAATCCAGAAGTGCCTATATGAGAGGAATGGAAAGGAAAAAAGTATGCTAAGTATATCAAAGTAAATGAAACAAGAAAAAGAGTACAGTCCTGTCACAAGTGCAAATTAAAAATGTTCTCATAAAAAGTTAGTGAACAGTTGGCTCTCTTTTCAAACTCAAAACAAACTCCACTCTGTATCACTCTTGTAGTCTGATTCAAACAGTTATCCCTGCCCCCTCCCTCTCTCTCTCTCTCTCGCTATATATATATATATATATATATATATATATATATATATATATATATATATATATATATATATATATATATATATATATATATATATATGTAAATCAGGCATCTTATGATATATGTATATAAAGATGTAACAATGACATTTGTTGACTCATATGTAAATCAGACATTTTATGATATATGCATATAAAGATGTAATAATGACATTTGCTGAAAATTGCACCTTGCACACCTGGAAGGTCTATTTGTGGCACTCTGGATCTGTTGTCCACATCTGCACCAACATCAAGAAGTCTGGTGGAACCCTCTGATGAGCTATCTTGATCGCTGATAGTGAACAGGAGCTTCTCAGTTTTAGTTAGTGCTGGTCCTGTAGCAGAACTGCCACCCTCCTCCTGTAGCCACCTGTTCCTTGGCAATTGTAGTGGCCCTAAGGCAGGCACAGGTTATTATGTCAGTTGTCCCAGTGTCTTATCTTGGACTGGGTTCTCCCATGCCTTCCAATAGCATTAAGGTCACTAAACCATTTGCTGCCATGTCCTGTCTAGGGCAGATTGATCATCTCTTCTTTTCCCTAACAAAAAAGTTCCATGGTGACATAAGGCCTGAGTAATAACCTCATTTTCTGCATCACTATATGCTGACTTATGGGGCACAGATGTCTTCTTGTGTGCCTTATCCCTTTATGAGATGAAACAAGAAACATGCATAAAATAAACAGACAGGATGTGCATGCATCCAACATGCCCACTAACAATTTCTCCATGTTAATTGTTTACTATGACTATGCCAAGTTTAGGATCCCCAGTCTACCCCATCCCCAATCCACTCCCCAGCCCCAGCAGCAATCAAAACCCCCACCACCCACAACAAAAAAGAAGTATATTAAAATCTCAGTTAGCACAGTTCTGATAACACCTCTGTAATGGACATAACACAGATTTAAACTGATAAAGAGTTTAGATGTAATGATAACATGACATTGTATGATAACAATACATTGCTGCATTAACAATAACCATTATACATGCAGCATTAGAAAATTAACACTAAACTATTGCAAGTGCCATATCTACTATTGTAAAGTTCTGGCTGGTAGAACTACACAAACAAAACAAACTTCTGTTTTCTTCCTAGTACAAATAAAAACACCAGCCCTTCCTACATTCTTACAATACAATCATCTGCAATAGCTGTGAATACATAGCATACAAAATAAACTAAAAATTGGTCATGTAGCATTCAGTTGAAAAATTCTAGAAATCCAGGCGCACCTGTGGGAAAAGGAAGGGATAAAAGTAAATTAAGCTAAAAATTATACAAATGTTTTTCAGTGTTCACTGCACTTCACCCTTTAATGCTCAACTAAAAGCATTAGTTAAGAAACATCAACAGACCTTTCCAATACAACACTGTAGAAAATAGATATATGTCTAAAGTTTTCTATAACTAGCAGGATCGAGCTCTGTGTTTCCAAACAGTCTCCTGTCCCCAGTATGATACAAAGATATTAGCTATGTGATTATATTTATATGTAGTGCAGAGTTACCCCCATGAACACTGTGAATATGCAAAAGAGGTATGCAATCATTATCATTCCTGAATACCAAAAGCTGCGTTAAGTGTAGGGACTGTAAACATGGATTAAGGACATACATGATTACATGCACATACCCTAGCAGAACAAGGAAGAGCAATGAAAAGTGTCACCTGTTAATGGCTTGCAGATGTCTCAGATTTACCCTGACTGCAGAAATAATCAGCTTTCACAGTCACCCCTCTTTGATATACTCCTAATAAGTGTGTCAGGGAGAAAATACTTAAAAAAGTCTGCAAGTATATTGACTAATGCAGGAGATTCTCAGTTCTAACATTTAAATTATGGCTTAAATGCGAGCCCCTAATAGAAAATGTTGTTTGTATTAAAATGAGTACTTTGGGCAATGTTAAAGATAGCATATAGCAATTAGACAGAGCTATTGTTGTTATTATAAGGAAAGGATGCACTAGACATGAAGGGATAAACCTTCAGTTTTTGCAGTCTTTGTTTAATAACCTGTGAGTACATTCCTATGCTAACTGTATGCAAAATCCCAATTGTCCAGACATTGACAGTTAAATGTGAAAGGGCATCTTTTATAACTTGTTTCTGTTGCAATTTAAGTGGAAATTGATACAATGACATGTTATCATTACATCTAAACTTTTTATCACCTTGCTAATATCTGTCTTTGTCTGTGGCAGTTCTGGAAAATTGTATGAAATGCTTGCTTTCAAAACCCCTGTTTGAGCATTCAAATCCATACATATCAAATTTGGTCAAAATGTGAAGTGTTTGATCCATAATAATTTTTATGTTTTTTTTTTTTTTTTTGTATCATTTGTGCACCACTAAGCAACAAAAATCACTTTCATGGCCTAAGGGAAAAACTGAAAAACTTAGTTTAGACTACCATAGAAGGTGCAAACCAGTCAGGTGGCATTGCACGCCTGTCAACACACTGGATAGTATACAGGGTAGAAAATATACCTGACAGGTACCTTTCTCTCTGGCATAAGATATAAGTGCAGTGAGCTTATAGAAAATGGATAGTTGGTGCATGATTCAAATTCACTTACATGATGCTTTTACAGAGGATTGCTTAAATACATATTTAATCACATTTTGTGATACAATTGTGTTGTAGAAAAAATCAACCGTTGTCCTATTGCTAACAACATGTGATCATTAGTCCATCAACTTTGACATTGTATGTCATTCACTACAAGTTTGATATTGTGTTCTACAAAGGAGATGTGAGAAGAAAGAATTTTTTACTTGAATGCACTTCTTGCTCCAGTCACTGCTACATATACCCATCTACTGCATTTCATTTACTTTTTGTAATTTTCTACCATTTAATTCTTCTGATGTCTTTTCCATTTACTGTTTGCTTGACACAATACAAACAGGGTTCACTACCTAAGGGAAAAACTGAAAAATTTAGTTTAGGCTGCCTTAGGTAGCTCTAAAATGAGTAGCATCATTGTATGACCCCCTGCAACAGGGAGAGTACTTACTTCAGTAAATGCACCTGACAGATGTGAAATTCTGTGTTACGAGGTGTAACTGAAGTGAATCAAGAGCAATAAGGCACATGGAGCATTGTTCAAATCCTCTTTAGGGATCACACTGCAGTCCATCTTTTAAGGTTTGCTTGTTCTTCGCTTGGCAAAGGGCAAACAAGTTTCACTGCCTAAGGAAAAAATCAAAAGTTTAGTATAGCTTGCCTTTGGTAACTCAAACATGCCTGTCAATGGTACACTTTCCTCAGCACTCTGGACAGTACTGATAGGAGAAATTCTAGCAATTATAGAGCTACCTCTATGGAACAAGGTGTAAAGGCAGTGACTTTAGGAACCTAATACAGTGTACTATGAGTTCAAATCTAGCTAGGAGATACATTTTATAAAGGATGTAAGAAGCCCATTTCTCATAACTTTTTGAATAGGACTGTAACACTACTGAAAACTGATAATGTTAAACCTGTTTCTTGCAAGCAATGTATCTGTAAAGCCTGAACAATGAAACTGTGCTAGTTAGCATGTATGCTTAATGTTTTACCTATAAACACAACCTAATATGTGCACCCTTTCCTAGACAGGACAATGAATGCATTTAATATAAAATTCACTTGCAAATGTATGATGGGCACAATACTTTTGTTGTAATCATCATGACTTATCACGTTTCTTTATGTCTTGTGAAGTATGTATGCAACATAAACTGACTTGTATTAATCATACCATTCAACTGCATTCATCCATGAACCATCATTTCTAGCAGAAAGAATGACTTTTACATAGGAATGCATTTCAAGCCATACTTAGAACCACACACATATAGGCCTCTCTGAAGTGTAGCTTCATTTATAATCCTCTCTGAAGTGTAGCTTAATTTACATGTTTCTACACTTCAATTGTAATGAAGAAAAATTCTCAAATGAATCTCTACAGTACAACCATCCAGATACATCAAAATTATCTTTTTCAACCTAGCCTGATACAGGATGTACATATTTGTAAACTGTATTTTATTATGTAACTTACTTTTGTATCTTTACAGTTTATGTTATATTGGAGCTTTTCTCCCCGAGCCTCCACTGAAAATGGGCTCTCTTTTGGCCCAGTGTACTTCCCCAGTCACCAAACTGAAATAAATAAATAATAAACAAATAAATTTATTTAGAAGTCAGTAGATGCCAAATTTCTAAACTGGAAGATTGCTCTCTTGTTGCAATGTCAGTTAGTACTTTAAACTGCAACTTTTGCATCCTTTATTTCATGGGTTTGAATCCCAGCTGTTACAATAATATTTTAAGATTGGATAATTCCCAACATGACAATATGTAAGAATTCATCATCTTTCACAATATATTGACGTGTTGCAACCTACTCTGATACTGCAAAAGCTGTTCTGAGTTTACCACAGTTCTCCTGAGTTTACCAAAATATTCTGAAGTTTTGCAAAGTTTGTTGTAGAACTTTTCCTATGTATGTGTACATTTTTTTCTGTATTTGAGAACATTTCTCAGAGTGTGAGAACTTATTTCCAAGGATTCCTGATACTTCAAGAGTTCTGCATTTTGTTGTAAAGCATTTGTGACTGCACTTAATCTCAAAACCAGTTTGTTTTACATTAAGAGGGTTTTATTCTGGACTTTGGCGGGAGCAGAGGGCTGACTCAACCCCTTCTGAGTTGGGAACTGCTGGTGGAAGGCTTATTGTGTGTTTATCTGATTGGCCTGATGGCTTAACTGTGTGAAAGCCTTTGATCCTGCTGGCATAAAAGTCTTAAATGTGTGAGACTTTGTTAATTTCTTCAGAGCTTCTTTTTGTTTGTCTTGACATCCACTGACTACAAGACCATTGGGTTACATCTAAGGACATTCATGGACCTACAAAGCTGATATAAGTATTTGTTGCACTTGCTCTAAATATGTGAGTGCTATTTAAGAGTTCTAAACTGCATTTATTGGTTTGGTTGAATTTATCAGTGTTTTTCAGCCTGCATTTTTAATGACATGCCATCTGTTTGTTATTATACTGCTCTTAGATTGTTTTAACATATCCTGATATTTCCTAACCTCCTCTCATACTGCACAAGCTTTATTTCTAAGTTTTGAAAAGTACTTCTGCATTTGTAGAAGTTTTCCTACACTTGCAGACATTTTTTTTGTATTTGGGAACATTTCACATGGTTTATAAATGTATTTCTAAGGACTTCTGATACTGCAACTTTTCTGCCTTTTGTTGTAAAACATTTGTTACTGCACTTGTAGTCAAAACTAGTTCATTTTACATTAAGATGTTTTGTTCTGCACTCTGGTGGGAACAGATAGATCATTCAACCCATCTGAGTTGGGAACTGCTGGTGGAAAGCTTATTGTGTGTTCATCTGATTGGCCTGAGGGCTTAACTTTGTAAAAGTCTTTCATCCTGCTGGTATAAAATCCTAGCATTTGTCTGAAACTTTGCTCATTTATTCAGAGCTTCCATGTGCCTGTCTTGAACTCCTATGACTTCAAGACCCTTGGGTGCATCTAAAGCCATTTGTGGCCTTACAAAGCTGATATAAGTATATATATATATATATATATATATATATATATATATATATATATATATATATATATATATATATATTTGTACTTGATCCATCTTAGTGCTATATTTAACCATTTTGGACTACATTTATTGATTTGTTTGAATTTATCACTGTTTTTCAGCCTGTATTTGTTAAAGAAATGCCATCTGTTTGTTAATGTATTGCTCGTAAGTTGTTTTAACAGTATCCTGATATTTCCTAAACTCCTCTGATACTGCAAAACCTGTCCCGAGTTTGCTAAAATATTTCTACGTTTTACAAAGTTTTTCTTTGTTTGTAGATGTTTTCCTACATTTGTGCACATGTTTTCTGTATTTGGGAACAACATTAGCAAGGTTTTATTCTGCAGTCTGGTAGGAACAGACAGCTGATTTAATGTGTCTAAGTTGGGAACTGCTGATGGAAAGCTTATTGTGTGTTTATCTGGTTGGCCTGAGGGCATAACTGTGTAAAGGCTTTTCATTCTACTGGTTTTGGGAGATGCACAAACATGGTTACATGTGCCTTGTATGTATGCAAACCTCTCCATTTTAAAATCGTCTATAGGAAATGCTGTCCATAGTTGCCCACTTCTCATAGCTGCCATTTTTGCATTGTTACCACCACTGCAGGTCATTGTATAATACTACCAAACACTCTGACTTACACATTTAAGTGACTCTCCCCTACTCCTTCCCATCTACTAAGGATCTGGTATAACAGATAGGTACTTTCCTGTCATCTCTATTTGTATTATATATAACCCATAATTCACTTGCTCAGGACTTCATCACCACAAACACCCTAGAACAACTAGTTTACTTCCCAACTGCAAGTACAAATATCCTAGACCTGGTACTCATGAACATAGGTGGATGCTACTCCCTCCCATGCATTAACTCCTCCCTGGTAATATCTGACCACAAAATGATCTCCTTTAATATTAAAACTAATCTGAAACCCCCATCAAACTCCAAACCTGTTAAGAACTTTGCTAAGGCCAATTACCTCAAACTAAGTGATGGCTTATTAAACTTCTAAGCCCCTCCAAATCCAGATGATACTGAGGCATACTTTGTGCTGTACACAAAAGTACTGTACAACCACATGCACATCTGCATAGTAGAGTCAGTACCTGTCTGGGTCAAACCTATCATTACTGGCAAAAATAAACCACTCTGGTGGACCCCTAGCATAAACAGACTGTTCAACAAAAGGGAAAAAAGTATTCTCCAAAGCAAAGAAGGACCAATCTAAACAAACAAATTACACAGCTGGTCAAATCTGCCAGAGCAAACTACAAGACAAAGATAGCCTCCCAAGTGAAAGATCTATAGCAAACCTGCTGGCCAACAAGTTCAGTTTAAACTTCTCCCTCCGTCAACTCATACCACACCCAAAGAAGTACTATGCAAGCTTTCATGGGTCCCAACAATATTTCTGGATGTTTCTTAAATAGCTTAAAATAGAATCCACTAGAAATCCTCTTTAACCACAGCCTCTGGACAGGCTTTCTCCCAGAGGAAAGGAGGACTGCAAAAGCAGTTCTTCTGGACAAGGGGGGCCCGTCAACTGACCCAGGGAATTACAGACTCATAAGCTTGACCATTCTGCCCTGCAAGGTCATAGAGAGAATTATTATGGCTCTGGTCAATAAAGATATAGGAAATCTCCAAAAACTGGACCAATCCCAATTTGGCTTTGTCAAAGGGTGCTCTTGCCTGTTTAGACTGATGGAATTCTCAAAGAAAGTCACTAGGACCACTGATGAGGTAAGGAAAGTACACAGCACTTATCTAGAGCTGACCAAATTTTCAACACAGTCCTTTACTTGGGGATCATAGATAAACTTATTGGCTCACTGACAGGACTCATGCTGTCTGGTTAGGCAAATTCATTTCTGATAAGAAACCTGTTACTAGCTGTGCCCCACAGAGTTCAGTGTTGGGACCCTACCTGTTTGGTTTATACTTCGCTAAAGAGAAGGTCAATGTTGGGAGCCTCTGGCTCACGAAATTAAATGATGACTGTAGGCTTGGAGCAATCATTGAATCCCCAAATGAGGTTGACATCCTACAGACAGGCCTAAAAATGACAAATGACTGGTGCCAAAAGCATGGTCTGAGACTAAATGCTAAAAATGCATAACCATACATTTGATAAATCAGATATTGTTGCGAGTTATAATATTGATTGCACACCCCTAAGGTAGACTCAGTGGTGAGGAGCATAGAAACACAGGTAGTAATCTAAACGTTAACCACTGAGTACCTACAGTAGTGAGGAAATCCTTCTGTGTGGCTCAAATTATAAGTAAAGACATGGCATCAAGGTCAAATGAAGTCATAGTGCCAGTGTATTCAGCCCTTATCAGGCCCATACTTGAGTACACTGCTCCCTTCTGCATTTACCTGACCAAGCACTTACACCAGCTGGAGTGGCCCCAGAGGTTTCTCATGAAACAAATACAAAGTGTAAGACATATGTCTTATGCAGACCGACTAAAGGCCCTATCCCTTTACTCCATTTCATGTCATTTATTGAGAGGTGACTTACGCCTGAACTACAAGGCACTTTCTCTGATCCAGTCCTGAAGAAGAAGTTACATATTTGCAAGTAAAATTATCCAAGGGTTATGCTTTCCATGGACCTGAGCCTTATTTGTGCCTCTAATGGAACTTGCTGGAGAGACAAGATTCATATCTCAAAGGCTACCCGGTCTATGGAATAAACTTTTCATCTTCATAAAATAAAGCCTGACACTCACTCTTTTCAAAAAGAATTTGGATAAATGGATGGGAAATTGTAAATTCTCACCAAGGGTATTGCCTATGTCCCTTATGAACAGAGGCAGTCTGTAAAACGACTCAGGACTCCAACACCCAAAGAACCACTACCCCGATATTACTCCATCCCATATCTGGGGAATTAAAACATACTATTGTCATAGACTGGGTATTATTGGCTAGGCTTGTAAAGGCTCTTGGGCCATTAGGCTAGTAATCACTTATGAACCTATAAACCTATTAAGCAGCCCATTGTTTACCATTGGAACCTGTGATAATTGGTGGAGCATCACACATGGCAAAGCTCAATGCCATGTTTTACAGCTTTACTGTTATGTATTGTAAGTAGTACAAATGTTTCTCAAAGGAGTCCATTTCCTTTCAGATGTGCAAATGCAGTTGACAAGGCTGTGTGCTTTTGTGCAATACCAGTAAAATTGGAGATTTTGAAAATAAAATCCAATTCAGACATATTTTATTAGCTTGACTTTTGCAGACATGGCTGGTAAGGGAGAGAATGGTATGAAATTTGGAGCACAAATGAGGGTTGTTATGGAATCCTTTACTAAAATATTCAAGCATAGACAAGAAAAAGATTTTCACAATTGGTAATATACTCACTGGAAATCGTCTTCTTGACCTGACCAGTATCTTTGATAGGTTTTTGCAGTCTCAAGGACTCTAGAGGACTGATGAAGCCCCGCTCCATTCGCCTCGCTGCGCTTGGCTCACTGCACTCGCTTACCCTGCCCCCATTTCCCACACGCCCCCACTACATCTACATTTATTCTCAACCCCTTACCACCTGACCATACCTCCTACCAATCAAAGACCTTCAGCACTTCCCCTGTCCACACCCCTAATCAACTTCTTCCATAAAAAAGACTCATTGTGTCTGCTTACCATGCCTTCAAACATAGATCCACACTTGAATCCCAAGTCCAACAAACCCCAACTCCTAATCTCTCAGATAACAACAATCATGTTAGGATCTCTCCCCCTTGCACTCACGTGCCTAACATCACCACATCAATACATGTAAATACATCACTAGAAAATACATCATTCCATACAACAGTCACCCAAATACATTTTCATACATACATTTTCCTATCTCAACACTATTTAAAGACAGCCTAATATTAAATACTTATAAGAATCACATAACTCCTCCTTACACTAGAAAAACACCAATAAGATCCTGCATAGACAGTTTTCACACAAACGCATATTTATCACAAAAATGTCTGCTTATATCAGGAGATATACACCCATTCCCAGGAGCACAAGACTCTTTTTTTATCAACTAGGCAAACCTCTGACCACTTGATTATTAATGTCAACATTAGAAGTACCTCTAATAAGCTTCCAGACCTACATGCATTATAGCTCACTGCTCCCCTGACACACTAACTATAACTGAAACATGGCTAAAAACCTAATACCCTAAACGAACAAATTATCCCACCTGGATATAACATCCTAAGACTGGACAGAGTGGGCAGAGAAGGGGGAGGGGTTTCTATCCTCTTTAAAAATACTCAACATCAAACCTCTACAAACCCTAATACCCAAATTCCAGAATGCTGAAATCATAGGTTCAACCCTAAGCATTAATAACAAAAAATATAATCATAATTCTCTGCTGTTATATTCACCCAGGTAATAACTCTCTCACTGTTGAAGAAGTGTTACAGTGAGCCACAGAAAATCTCCCTCTAGAAACAATCTTACTAGGCGACCTAAACACTGACTGGTTATCCTGTACCTCTAATAACCCCACTAACCATATCAACCTTTTTAGTTTTTCCCAACTTATCCAAGAACCCACTAGAGTTGACAAAAAAATCCCAAAAACAATCTATTCTAGATTGGACATTAGTCAACTTCTACAAACAAAACTACCAGACTGGTTGCCTCCTAGATGGTCTTAGTGACCACCTCCCAATGTTCCTCTTGCGAAAACAAACAAACATAGCTAAACCCATAGTCTTTAGACAAGTCAGAGACGACCGTAAATTAAACATACAAGAACTAAACAGTATTCTAAAACATGGTGACTGAAAACCACTGAAAACTCTTGACTTAGACCTGGCCATTGACTGCTTTAACAGTATTCTCACTAATGCCCTTGACAGAGTAGCACTCATTAGGAAAGTTAGAGCCAAGGCAAACTATGCTGCATTGCTAACCAGGGGCACTAGAGCCCTACTAAAATCTAGAGACAAGGCTTGGAAAATTTGGAAAAAGGACAATACTACATTTGCCAGACAAAATTATCTACAACTTAGGAATCAGGCAAAAAGATAAACCAAAGTTGACAAATAAAATTACTTCATAAATATCTAAAACAGACATTCAAATGATCCCCAAAAATGTTGGCATGCCATCAACTCTCTTCTAAAACCAGGAAAAACTGCCACTCCCACTCCTAACTCAAACAACAGTAATAAAGACATTCCCTCTCAATTTAATCACCACTTTACAGAATCCATACTAACACTTTCCTCACAGTTATCCATGAATAGCCCAGCATATAACCCAACAAAATGTCCTGATAATATCCCATCCTTCACTCTCTCAACCATTCCCACCACCACAATTAAAAAACTCCTTGTAAAACTGAAACCCACCACCCTGGGCACTGACAATCTACCAGTCAACTTCCTAAAAATAGCATCTGAATCCTTATGCTAGCCTATTTCCATTCTTATCAACTGCTTGATCCAAGAAACATACGTCCCTCAACTATGGAAGGTATCATATATTATTCCACTGCATTAGGGCGGAAACTCTTATGAATGCTCAAATTATCACCCCATTGCCATCTTATCCCACTTATCTAAAATACTCAAGAAATGCATATAATTCTACTTAATGAAATTCCTAAATACACATAATATCCTCTCCTCTACACAGTATGGTTTCCGGCAACACCATAGCACAACTGCTCTGCTCTCTTTCACCAATCTTGTTAATCAACAACAAAATAAAAACAACTTTGTATCTGCAATATTTTTAGACCTCTCAGAAGCATTTGATATGGTCTCACATCCCTTACTACTAAAGACGCTGACCTCCCTATCTTTTGCCCCTTCCATGTTAGCCTGGTTTAAAAGCTATCTCTCAGGTAGGCAGCAATCCATCCAGTGCAAGGCATTATATCCCCCTCACTCCCAACTAGCATTGGCATCCCACAAGGCTCAATATTAGGTCCACTTCTGTACTGCATATTTACCAACAATTTCCATTCATCCACACAGCATGCATCACTTATACAATATGCTGATGATTCCACTCTTATCTGTTCCGCTCCATCACTATCCACTCTACAAAAACTCACCCAGGAATCTTTTAGCTCTGTGGAAAGATGGATTACTGAGATCCAACTTATCCTAAATCCTAACAAAACCAAACTGCTACTTTTCACCCCCAACAAAACCATATCTACCCCCCATTCTTCACTTTCTCCACCAAAAATTGCACTATGATCTCTCCCTCTGATCACACAAAACTCCTAGGCATCTAAATTGACAAGAAAACTTACTCTTTAATGTCTACATCACACAAACTGTTACAAAGGTCCATAAAAAATGGGAACATTATATAGACACAGGAATTTCCTCACTAATTAAGCATGGATCACCCTTGCCCAAACTCACCTCCTGTTCACACTACTGTATGCCTCACCAATTATTACCAATCTAAGAATACTTGACCTTATGAAACTTGAGTTGTGTTACAATAAAATCACCAAATTTGCCAATAACTCCACCTTTAGAACCTACCACTGCCAAACTCTGAGGGAACTGCAGTTGCTAGAACTTCCTCAACTAATAAACTAACACCAGCTAGTCATTGCCTACAAGGTTGTAAGACAACCTGAAAAAAACCCTGCACTAGTCCAACTTCTTACACACTATAGTACAAACCGCCCCCTTCACTCCTCCAACAAACCCCTTCTCAGTATTGCAAGGGCCAACAATACAGCAGGAAAAGCTCTGATCTCTCACACCATAGTTAAAAAATGGAATAATCTACCTATGACTCTGATTAAAGCCTCTACTTCTACTCTCTTTGAAAAACTTACTTAGGTTGCACCTATCAAAGAACTGGCTATGCCCATGTATCACTTAATTCCTTTCCTTTCTTCCACTCCATATAACTTACTGCCTAATTTCACCTGTTGTATTGCTTTGTACAGTCTATGCTACTAGTCTGCTGTCTGAAACTATATACATATCGAATTATTAATTATGCCTAACTGTCATATATCTGTGTATATGCTGTTACTTCATACTGTAGTATACTGTATGTTTTTCATATTGTATAATTTTTATATCATTAAAACTTTTTACTTACTGTGGAGCTTTTCTACCCAGGACTCTGCTGAAAATGGGCCTGTGCCCAGTTGGACCATCACGGTCAACAAATGTAAAATAAATAAATAAAATAAATAAATAAATTTGTGGCACTCTTCATGAAGCACTACAGCCATAAGCTTCTACAGGGGAATTGTCCTGTGTTTCAGTATAAGGCTGAGGCTTGGAATAACTTAACCAAGGCTGTCTGCACAACAAATGGCATTCCATGCAGTGGGGAACAATGCCATCACCACAATAGTGACCTTAAAAATGCAAGCAGGATCTCTTAAGCTGATGGGAGGCTAAATTTAGTACTGAGAACACCTCCAGTTGTACAAGTTTACCTACCCATAACCTGTCTATAAGGTGGCAGTAACTATCCAGCCAGTCAGTGCAGTTACTCATTATACTTTCATATCTATTTCTTTTCTTTTTTGTGTAGTACAGCTGCAGAGAAGATAGCTCAGACACACCAGGAGAAATTAACTTGCCTCAAAGAGGCACAGGTATTTATGATTCATGTAATGATTCGAGCCATAATGTTATTTTCATTCTGTCAGGCACTAGCATCTTGAGCAGGCATAACTCATCCTTCATCTCAAGCATGTATGCTTTCACCAATAAATCTTGCTGCTTGCATTAGGTGATTAGAATACCAGCTTTGCTGTGTGTGGGTTCAGTACCCAGAAGCAGCAGTTTTCTTTGTCTGTCAGAAAGAATTGCATTAATTGTAATTGTAACTAGTAATTTGAAATACAGAATTCCAGTCCATCATAGAGAAATGAAGGCAGCTATTTATTATATCAGAGCAGAGACATTTGTTTATTTAATGACACGAGGATACCTTTCCATCATATATGTATGTTGCAAAGGTGTGCAATAGTAAATTATCATAACTGTTTATGTATTGCCAAATCTATACCATGCATCTAATTATCTCGTTTTTGTCTCCCACCACTCCTCAATTATTTTTTTAATTATTTTTTGGGGGTTGTAATTTATTAACAATCTGCTGTTTTTATAACTTGCTGATGAAAATTAATCATCAACAGCACAGAGAGGTACACACACCACTGCAGCTTGGCCCATCATACCTCCACAGATGGCAGCAGAGACACCCAGCACTTCATGTTCACAACCTGTCAGTGCTGCCTGGACAACCCCTCCCCTACCTGCTCCAAGTACATCAGGTAGCTCTGCCAGGCTGCTGGTGTAATGGTATCCTCCAGGAGCAGTAGTAGTGGAGGTAATGATTTTATCACCAAGCAAGAGCTGACAGGGCTGGTGGAGGATATAATGGGGAAAGACTTCAGTGCACATACCAGCAGAGTTGAAAAGGTCCTGTGTTGCATTGCAAAGATGGTGCCATATCTGGCAGTGACCCAGGGAGCTGCTTCAGGAGACAGTGTGATGACAGTCCTGAGGGTAAGTATTCGATTCTTACTGTTCTCAGGCTAGACATGGGTGCACGTCCAGTGTCCCCTACCTATCACCAATCATGGTGAACCCAACTTTATGTCTCCTTCATCATCCCTGTCTGTCTTATATGTGCTGTATGTCTGTGGATGCTTCCTAACCTACTCTACCTACCTGACCTTCTCGTTCCTAAGCACCTTTTCCAATATTCCTCTCTCTCCAATCCATCCATTCATCCATCCATCCATCCATCCATCCATCCATCCATCCATCCATCCACAGCCACAAACCCTTTCCCATTTTTACACATGGGGTTGGGGTGTCACTTCATCAGTGACAATCATCTAAAGCCAAGATTCACAATGCCAGGTGGCTAGTCCTGCCATGGTAGTTCTTCCATACCACACTCACACACATGCACAGTCACACCTGTGGCCAATTTTATAGAGTCCAATTGACCTAATGCATGTCTTTAAAATGTGGGAAGAAACCACAGCACCTAGAGGAAACTCACATGAACATGAGGAGGACATGCAGATTCCACACAAAATGCACCTCGGTTGAGAATCAAACCAGGGAAACGCTTGTTATGAGGCAATATAAATAAATGGGTGCCTGTCTAAAAAAAAATGCCACATACATAGGTCTCTACTTCACCTACGTGCCATCCTGACACAATTGATTTAGTCCAACTGGCCAAATGACACTCTTCTGTTGTTGTCACCAATCCTGGTATGGTGACAATGCAAAGTCATAAAACTGTGTGTACAATTGTACAGATGCATTGAGAAGAAGTGGATAGCGATGGTGCTCTCCTTTGATCCTTCTGCAAATATCTGCATTCTTTTCCTCTGTGCTACCCTCTGCTTGCCAGCACCATTTTCACTACAATTCTATCCACCCTTTTTTCACATATTTAATCTGGTCAAACAATAGATTCACATGCAACATACATGGTCAGAAATGGCCCATGGAAAAGCCTTCACTTTATGACTTGCAGCATTTACATAAAGTTTGGCATAGCATAGCAATGCTAGAGACAGTGAATGCTGTTTAACAACTTCTTGCAAAAGCTGAAGATTTCACTTTATTCTGAAGTGGTCTGGTTACTATCGTACAAATGTGCTTAAATCATCTACTCTGTGGAAATACAAAGCAAAATCATTCTACAGTACTGTGATGCAATTAATGAAAACAATCCTTAGGCTGTTGGGTGTAGTAAAATAGGAGTTCCTGTGTGGTGGCCAGTTTATTATACAAAGCATGGCAGACAGGACCAGCCTTTGGTCAACTGGTGCCCTAGGCAAAAGATCTCCACAGCGCACCCCCCACCACCCTATGCCCCCATCCTGGTCTATCTACACAATCCAGATTACTGGAAAAGTGCCCTTGCTAGATCAGCACCCTAGGCAGCCATCTAGTTGGCCTATGCCTAAGACCAGCTATGATGGCAGATTAATGATGATTTAATAAGTAAGACTAAAACACCATGCAGATGTTCCTACATGTTCCACAAAATAAATTGTTGCTATTCCTCTTTGCATCTGTCTCTAATTATGTCTTTTCACCCATCCTTCATTAATAAGTTGTCAGTGTGCTTCAATAGTACTATATTAATGCTATAAAGCAGTTATTTCTTTGAGGTGTGATGAACTAATGGTCACGTGTAGAAAGATATGTCAATAATTTCAAGGGTTTAATCCAGTCATTAGCTAAATCTTACTGAGTTTTTTTAGTTGACTAATTTAGGTATAGCTGCTGGCTACATATTTTTATGAGCCACTATTATCCTTCTTCAGTGATAATCTACTTTGTCCCTGCCACCATGTCACCCTGATGACGTAGCTTCCCCCTTCAATATCATTATTCTTATACCTCTGCATTTGTACGTCTGGCACTGGGCAAGCAAATGCAAAGTAATGTTTTTGGGCTTTTCCTGGTTAGGGGTTGCCACAGTGGATCACTGGTCCACAGATTGATTAGCATGTATTTTTTGCAGTTTCGAGTTGCCAGCCCAGCACACACCCTTCACAGAAGGAACACACACACACACACACACACACACACACACACACACACACACACACACCTACCTCCATGTCTTTAAAGATTCACTTGACCACAGGGATGACATGCAGACTCCACACAGAAGGTGCTCCAGACAAGAACTGAACCAGAGAACCTCTTGCTGTGAGGTGACAATGCTAACCACTGTACCACCATAGCCAGTTTTCTGGGCAACAAACACAAATAAGGCTAAATGCAAATACACAGCTTATGGCAATATCTTGGGATTTGATTGCCTTCACCCACATTGCTCTGTCTGACTTTTCACCACTGTGCTAAGCTACACTTTAATGTAATTTAATATAATTTTAAACAAGATTAAGAGTTAGATGTATGGATTACAGTGATCAATAAGGCGATAAAGATGAATACATAATTCATGTTTGCTAAAATCCGCTGTCAAATGTTAACTACCACAATTATGAATTTCTGCATGTTGTGCTAAGATAATACTTAGGTATAAATGTTTTTCTTGGTATGCTGAACATGTTTGAATACATATGGATGACAACATTCTTTCATGATGTTTTGGCTGACTAATTTCAGTATGTCTTCTACAGATCTTTGCATGGAAGTCAACACAGTGCAACATAGAGTACTGCTAATTACCATTGTATGTTCAATACTTCACAATATGATTATGCATGTGTTAACACTTTAACATCAGCAGTGCAAACTGGCTTAGCACAGAGTACAATAAAAAAGAGAAAATCAAAGATCTATAGCTTTCTGTTGGACAGTGGTTGTATGTCTGTATGACTATTGTCAAATTCATTCGTTTAATGTAATATGTCTGCTATACAGTGTTTATACATGTACTGTGTTGCCAGCTTGCTTAACGTATTCTCACAAAATCCATCACTGTCATGCTGCAGTTTACTGTCCTATGTATGACTTTTATGTTTGTCTTGCCAATCCCCATAGTACGAGACAATACAAGTGTGAAATCATCCCAACATGAGGTCACAGCAATGTTTTATTCATAATCCACTGGTGTACAATAGTTAATGTCAATGTCAGCATTATGTGGAACATGTCAATATTTCTCATGGTAACACAATGTACAGTAAGGACAGTGTCTACATTTCATTATAAAATCATGTTATTGCATGTGACAATGATAGCGGTGTTGCATTGTTATGTGCACACATATGCATTTCTTGCATGACCTGTGATGCATATTACCACCTCTTCCAAGCATTGCTTTTTACAAATATTGCAATGTCCAATTTCAGAGAGGTATTATCTTTGTTCTCCTCTGGCACTTGCAATTATTACATTGCTCTCTGCATTGTGCAACCTAGATAGGTAGGAGGCTCCAATATGGAAGATATTTCTGTATTTGCTATCTTTTTTATCACTTGGTGTTGTATCCATTTCTAATGAAAATAATACATTTAACTCTTCTCACAGCTCCCTTATCTGAATTTTTACAGAAACATCCTCTCTGAACACACTGATGAGGTCATCCTGACAAAAGTGCAAGTGCTCCCTTTAAGAATTAAACTTCTCCTGTGGTGCTTGTAACTAGTACAGTGCTCTTTAGATTGCGTAATTAGCTAGTAAGGAAGTTTCAATATCCAACATGGTAGACGTGTGTGTGTTGTGTGTGTGTGTGTGTGTGTGTGTGTGTGTGTGTGTGTGTGTGTGTGTGTGTGTGTGTGTGTGTGTGTGTATGCGCAAGTGACATTGCTTACAATTAGGTGAGCATGTGCTAAATCAACCTGTACTCTTGATGAATGTTTTAAAATCATAGATGACTACACCAACAAGTCCATTGTTCACATCCACAACTTTATTTTGACACAAGGGTATAGCTATGCATACTGTGTGCAATTTAATGATTACAATTTTCTATGCATTATGAACAGAAAATTTTTCTTTTTTAGGCAATACTATGTCCACAAATGTGTAAATTAATATTTCAAATGAGAGTGTCATGGGTTGAAAGATAACCAGACAGGTTTAGTGCAAACTTCACCCCCCCTCACCCCCTAAAAGGCCCATAACCATACCAGAAGAATGTAGAGCCCCAGAAATCACTGACACGCAGGTTAAAACAGCCCTATCCAAAACCAAAAACACAGCTACAAAACGACCGGACGGTGTCCTAGGCTGTGTCTTACACAAGCTCCAAAATTAACTAACCTGTCACCTAAACACACCGTTCAAACTCAGCCTCTCTACAGGCTACGTATCCATAGAGTGGCACACAGCAACAGTTATCCCACTCCACAAAGGTGGAGCCACAACGGACCCAGGGAACCATCACCCTATAAACCTGACTAGCCTGGTCTGTACGGCTATGGAGCACATCATCATGGAACTCATTAACAGAGACATTGGGAACCTCCAAACATTGGACCCTACCCAGTTTGGCTTTGCTAAGGACAGATCATGCCTCATAAACCTGGTGGACTTCTTTGAGACAGTTACCAAGGCTTTAGATGAGGGAATGGAGGTCCACACAGCCTAGCTAGACCTCACAAAGGCTTTCAACACCATTCCCCATTCTGGTATTATAGACAAACTCACCAGCCTGAACAGAAACCATTACATCATGAGATGGGTTGCCTGTTGGCTCAAGGATAGAACCCACACGGTGATAGTTGCAGGCTCTAGGTCTGACTCTAAGCTGGTTACAAGTGTCGTCCCCTAGGGCTCAGTCCTGGGACCCCTCTTGTTCAGTATATACTTCTCAGAGGTACAGACAAGCACAGGAGGACTATGGCTGACCAAGTTTGCAGACAACTGCAAACTGGGGGTCATAATTGAGTCTCCGGCTGATACAGACATCCTCCAGAAGGGTCTTACTGAGACGGATACCTGGTGTCAAAATCATGGCCTCAAGCTAAATGCCAAATGGTGCATAGTCATCCCCTTTGGAAAAGCAAAGTACCCATGAACTACCACATATGTGGTAGTCCCCTAAATACAGGAAATGTAATAAGGGATCTGGGGAACCAAGTAGATAGTAATCACTCCTTTGATAATCATATTGTCAAGGTAGTTAGAAAATCCTTCTATGTGACCCACCTAATCACAAAAGGGTTCGCATCTAGAACAAAAGAGGTTATTGTGTCCCTCTACTCATCACTCATCAGACCCATCATAGAGGACAACGCCCCATTTAGGATGTACCTTAAAAAACATCTGCAACAGCTGGAAAGACCACAGAAGTACCTCACCAAGAGGATTATTGGCCTCAAACAGATGCCCTATGCAGCCTGACTGAAGAAATTCCAGCTGTACTCGGGTTGCATACTGCTTACTCAGAGGTGATCTCTGCCTGACATACAAGGCCATGTCCAACCCAGAAATGATGGACATGCTTCACCTAAAAAAAAAAACAAATCCCCAAGAGCCACGCACTCTAGGGATCTAAACCTCACCACAATGATAAATAGGATGCACTGGAGGGATAGATTCCTGTCCCAGAGACTCCCCATGCTTTGGAAAAGGATTCCAATCTACATTAGGCAGAGCCCCTCACTAACACTCTTCAAGAAAAACCTTGATGAGTGGATGGGAAACAGAAAATTTACCCCAGGAATCACTGTAGTGGCTCTGCTGGACAGAGGCACAGGGAACTAATGGCACTGCTGGACAACAGCACAGGGAATTAATCTAAGGGGGCACTGAAAGCCAACACATTCTGGCTAGGCTTATAGATGCCCTCGGGCAGATAGCCTAGTAATTACCTATGAACCTATGAACCTCTGTTTTTAGGGGGAAAGAGATGCAAATGCTCATTAAGTGGGGTAGGGGAGAATGTTTCCATTCATCAAACAGCAAGTGTTTTATTTGGCATCAATAAGAGCACACTATTACAACATTATATTGTCTGCCTAAACCCTTAGTTCAACACACTGATGAGGTGATTGTTTTGAAAGTGAAGCTATTTGAATGCCAGGCTTTTTCTGTGGTGCCTGCATGTCTTACACTGTTCTCTATAATGTGTAACCTTGATAAGTTGGAGGTTCAATACCCAATGTGGAAGAATTATGTGTATTTGAGATTGAATCACTTGGTGGTATATCTGCTTCTCCTGAGAATAATACACAACTGTTCTCACAACTCTCTTTTCCCAATTTTTACAGAAACATCCTCTCTGAAACACACTGATGAGTTCAGCCTGACAAAATTTAATCTCTCCCCTTACGAGTCAGCTTTCTACTCTAGCACTTGCAACTAGTACAGTGCTCTTTAGGTTGTGTAACCTAGATAGGTCAGAAGTTCAATATCGAACATGATAGACTTGCATTTATGTGTGTAAGGTTGCTTTCAGTTAGGTGCGCATGTGCTCTATCAACCTATACTCTGCATAAATGTTTGGAAATTATAGATGACTACACCATTCCCTAATCCCACCTTTCACATCCACAACTACATTGCTACACAAGGATGCAGCTATGAATACTGTTTGCAAAGTAATGATTGCAATTTTCCATGCATTATTTAAATAAATCTTTGCTTTTTCAGGCAATACTAAGTCAACAGATTTGTAAATAAATGCATCAAATGACAGTGTTATGGTTTGAACAATATCCATTTACTATTTTAGAGGGAAAGGAATTCAAACATTTAAGTGGGGTGGGGGAGAATGTTTCCATTCATCAAATGTCAGGTGTTTTGTGTGGCATCAATAAGAGCACACTATTACATTATATTGTCTGCCTGCACCCCTGTTCAACACACTGATGTGGTCATTGATTTGCAAGTCAACTGAAGCAATTTGAATGTCAGACGTCTCCTGTGGTGCCTGCATGTCTTATGCTGTTCTTTATAATGTGTAACTAGGTAGGATGTTTGAATATAGCAGTGCTTAACTTCTGCAGATGTGGACTGCCAATGGAGTAATGATTGTTTTACACACATTTCTAGTGGTAACTTTTACAAGCCATGATTGACTAAAATATAATGTTACCCGGTACATCTCCTGGGTAATACACTGCTGATGTCATCCCTTCATAGATGCTGTATGTCTCACTTGTAGTTATTCTTCTCCTGTGGCACTGGCTGCTGATAATGTGCTGTACATATGGTGTAAATGAATAGGTAGGTGGTTCTATCACTGTTAAAATAGTGTAGCAATTGTTACTGTCATATACAGATGGCCACCTCACAACTACCATTATGTATCTTTCTAATTATGAGACTGAATTCCAGTGGCACTCTGTGACACTAGCAAATGCTAGCATCACAAGGGAAAATATTTTTTTTTCCACACAATGATTACATACTGCTAACATTCCTACAGTATGTCATATTTGGAGTCTGCATTCTCCTGTATTGTGTGACTTTGATAGTGTACTCTATACATTTTGTAACTTCATATGTAGGATTTTGGAGTCCAGCTGTGGATGTCTTTCACTCTTGTGGTATGTGTACTGTTCTGCAAAGACATGTATGATGCATAACTGTACAGTGTTATTGTGCAATTTGAATACCTCTTAGCATAAACATCCAGAGAATAGAAAGTGGTGATGTCATCCATTTGCCTGTGTACTGTCCCAGTTGTACATCAACATGGTCATGTGGTGCTTGCAATTCAGGCAATAATGCTTAGCTTGTGATCTTGTGAAGTTATTTGAAATCCTTTCATTACTGCTCAGACTATGTTGTGTCAGTATTATTGTGACTGTACATGTCATTAACAGTGATGTAAAGCACATTGACTTTGTATACATATAGATGTTGATCTCTCTTAGTAAAAGCTATGAGAATTTGTCACATAGCAATGCTTTTATTCAGAGTAATAATGACATTTGCTTTTATGTTCCTTACATAATTTATGTAGGAAGTGTTATCCTCTAGAATGAGGGAATGAGATAACATGCCATCTGTTTTTGACATATTAGAGCAATTACTGGCTCACATATCCCTCACATAAAGACATGATGCAATGCTTTCACATAACCACAAATCTCACAATTGTACTGATATTTCTACCATCATGCATTTATTCTGTACATTGTCATGTATTATCTGCTGTCAAATGCTCATGTGTTCAACATCTACATTCAGTGATTGTTAGCATTGTTGTGACTTACACTGTAATGCATGAATAATGTGCCACAGTTACATGTCCATTTATATTGTGGAAGTCCTCCATGATCCTTTTCATCTGAGAGGTTGCTTACCACACATCCATCTGATGTAATAAGTTAGTACAGGTGATTTGTCATACTAGTTGTAAGACTTCCACTGTGTTGCTTATGTCATTAGTCGGTAGAGTTGCATCACTTGCTGTTCAGATCCTAACACGGGCAATATTATATGAATGTACTGATGTTATATAAACACTATTGTATCTAATTATTCATATCCATTTTTATGCTGGACAATGAAATATCATCACAGATTGGGAAATGTTTATTCATGGCAAGTCATGATGTGAGTGCCCTGTGGCACGTGTATTGAGTACTGGCTTTTATACCATACCTACACAGATAGACTGTTGTTGCCTTCTAGAACAGTGTGTGTCCTACATAATGGAAAGAGCTTCCTTTATGGCATTCTGACTAAATTTGATTGTTTATATTAAATTCATACCTCCTGTTAACACACACATTCAATTCAGTTATTTGTGACAGCCTGCATTATCTGATGTGCCACATGCATTCAATACTAGGGTCTGGAGACAGCCTTGCATAACAGGGACAGATTTGAATCTGGTAACAGCTGTCTGTCAGACAACAGTGGCTTACACACACTCACACAGCCAGCTTTTTCATAACAGTAGGTCATCAGTACAAGTTAAATGGTATGATAGTGCTGTACATCCTCAAGGGTATTGTTCCTTATATGTGTATTCTGTGGCATCCATGATTGTTATGCATTTTTCTGATATTTATTTATTTAATGTATTTAACATTTTTTTTACCAGGAAAGTCCAGCTTAGAACAAAGCCAATTATCAGTGGAGGCCCAGGGAGAAATGGTCTAGATGCATGTCTTTGTGACGTGGAAGGAAACTTGAGCACCCAGAGGAAACCCACATGAATGCAGGGAGGACATGCAAATGCTGCACAGAAGGCACCCCAGCTGAGAATCAAACCGGAGATCCTCCTGCTGTGAGGTGACAATGCTACCGCTGCACCATTGCACTGTCCTGTTATCTGGAATATCTGTTGATGTGTGTGTTCTAAAAAGACATGATGCAAATGTTCCTTACTCATATGCATTACCTTATTACTAGATAATTATGCTCTATATTGAATGTCTTCCTCCAGACATGTGTCTAATACTGTAATTGTTTCTGTTACAATATACTGCTTAATGGCAAATGTGATTCCATAAACATTTCTTACTGTATAGCATGGAGCAAGACTATCAGGAAATGTGAGCCATCCTCTGATACAACACTTTCTATTGTGCTGCTGCTGATGAGCTAATGTTCTGTTACTGCTCCCTGTAATTGTATGTGAGTATGCTCAGTATTACTATGTCAGATATATTTGCAATCAGCAATGATAAAACTGAACTCCTGACTTGTCATCTGCTCAGTCTTGTAATTGGTCACTTATGTAGCTTGTTTGTTATTGGACTGGCATGTATCATTTACATAACCATACAACACTTGCTTGTCTGTTACATGCTCATAGGTAATAAACCTATTTCCTATTGGTGTCACTGTCATTTCTTTGCACACATGTCCATGTATGAGTTACCTGATATTACAGCTGTAAGGTCCTTTTATTTTGTGTATACATGGTGAGATGGATAATACAACTTAAAAAATCAATTCCCTCTATATACATTCTTATATGCAATAACTGCATTCTATGCATTCATCCCATAATGTATCTTCCTTCTTTGCTAACTGTTAGCTCAAGTCAGAATTTAATTAACATGTATATCATATTGCCACTCCCCTTTGTTACACTGCAGCTTTATGTCCTTATCACATGCTTTATCTGCATGTCTGTTATTATTCACGTGCATAAAGAATAATTGTGTAAAACCTTACCATAACCATAGATGTCCTTCTTTTCCATGTTGTAGTATTCTATACTCTTGGGTTTCCTCCTCTTGCTACCTGAACATCCAGCCAGTATTCAAAAGCTTCCAGTCACTGCTAGTTGCATGGGACGTCTGATGTGGCTAGAGGTACATAGTTCATAAAAGTAATGTCTGCATGCACCAGAACTCAGAAGTGAGCACCCCATTTGGACACCAGCCCCTGGCCTAACTGTGTAAGTTTAGTGTCATCCAAGAAAAGCCAGAAAGTGAACAGGTGGGAAAACAGGGATAGAAGGAATACTGCAAAATGGAAGAAAGGACATCTATGGTTATAGTAAGAGTTTACACAACTATTCTATGTCCTTCTATTCCCATGTTGCAGTATTCTGTACTTTTGTGTGAGTGCCAAAGCTCACTTTGAGGTAGAGGGTGGTGACTTGGAAGAATTCTCCAAAAATCCGTGGAGGATTGCCACTGGCAAATCCAGCCCTGGATCTAGAAATGTGGTCTGATTTGTAATGCTTGGTGACTGTGTGGACAGATGTCCATGTAACTGCCTCTAAAATGGTGGCAGTGTCTAATCCTTTAAAGAAGGCTCCTGAGGAAGCCACAGCCCTAGTGGAGTGTGCTTTAACCTTGGACCCTAAGGATTTCCCATGGCAAGCATAGCAGAAGGTAATGGCCCTTGAAATCCAGGCTGAAATTGTCTGCTTTGTTCCAGTTTTCCCCAGGGTCCTAGGGTGGAAGGAGACAAACAACTGGTCAGACTTCATGATAGACTTAGTCTTGTCTAAGTAGGACCTAAGCTGTCTGTGCACATCAAGGGAGTGTAAGACTCTCTGACTGTCACTCTGAGACTGGGTAAACAAAGTGGGGAGGTGAATAGCTTGCTTTAAGGAAATCTCATTGACCACCTTGGGGATGAAGAAAGGATATGTCCTAAGGTTTACCCTGTCTTTGTGGAAGATGAGGAAAGGGGGAATGGCCATGAGAGCTTGTATTTCAGACACTCTTCTAGCCAATTTCAAAGCCACTAGGAGTACTGTTTTCCATGTGCAGTGTTTCAGAGAAGCCTTGGAGGCTGGTTCAAAAGAGGATAACATGAGCTTCTCTAAAACATAATTCAGGGGGATGGGTTTCCTGGGGTGCCTGAGGTGCAGTATTCCCTTTAGTAAAATCTCTGCAGGCAAGCTGGAAGCCAAAGGGGGTTTTAGAGACAGACAAGCTGAAATGGCAGCCAGATAAGCATTGATGGAGCAGTACCCTAACCCTGTCTGGAGAGGTTCAGACAGGTAGGACAGTACCGGAGGTACCTCACGCTAAAAATGGTCCAAGTGTCTCTAAAGGCACCATATGGAGAATCATTTCCATTTAGATAGATGAGATCTCCTAGTATTTGCTTTCCAGGCCTTCTGCAGGACTGTGAGCATGTCCTCATTGTATAAGTGTCTGTAAGGGATCAGAATTCTATCACCCACAGGGTGAGGTGTAGAGATTGCCAGTGTGGGTGTATTAGAGATATCTTGTCCTGTGTGAGAAGGTCCACTCTGTGCGGTAACTTGTGGCTAAATGCAGGAGGAGGGGGAAACAATCCTGTCTTAGACAAAAGGGAGTCACCAACAAGATTTTTGGTCTGTCCTGCTGAATTTTTGGTAGGACTTTTTGAAGAAGTGGGAAGGAGGGAATCCATACAGAAACATCCCTTCCAGTTGACTGAGAAGGCATTTGTTGCCCTCACCAGAGGACTGGGCAGCCTGGTGCAAAGTGATGGAAGTCATCTGTTCATGGGGGAGGCAAACAGATCTATTTGGGGTGGACCCATCTGTGGACTATGTCCAGGAACACATCATTGTGGAGCATCCATTTGTGGGACTGAAATATGGACCTGCTTACAGGGTTTTTCCTGAGAATTCTGTTCTGAAGGGATGTACACTGCTTGGAGTGTGACTCCCTGTGTTGTGACCAGCTCCCACACTAGAAGAGCTAGCCTGCATAGCAAATATGATTTTATTCCCCCTTGTTTGTTGACATGCCACAGCACTGTGGTGTTGTCAGTGAACAGTTTTAATGGGCCTTGTTTCAGTGAAGACTGAAAGGCCTTCAGGGTCACAACTATTGCTCTCATCTCTGACATTGATATGCTCCTGTTTGGAGGAAACTGGCCAAGTACCTTGCCCTCTTATGGAGCCCATGGTTGCTCCCCACCCCAGGTCTGAAGCATCTGTGTACATTTCCTGCACTGGCAGTGGTACTGGAAGAGGTAGGCCTGGGTTGGTGCTCACCTGATTCAGCCACCATTGAATCTCTTTCTTGAGGCACGGTAAGAAGGGGATCTTGAATTCCAGAGGATGAGAGTGCTGAGTCCATATGAATCTTAGTTACCAATGTAGCTTTCTCATATGAAGTCTTGCCAATGGCAGCATGGGAATGGTCAAGCCCATGTGGCCCAGGAGCCTGAGCTATTGCCTGGCAGTCAACTCTATGGCCTGAAGGACAGCAAGCAGGTACTGCCTTAAGTTTTCCATCTTTTGGGGAGGTAGAAAAGCCTTTGTGATATCTGTCCAGACTCTACACCCCAAGAAGACAAGGTTTTCAAAGAGCGTCAGGTTGGACTTGGGGTAATTTATCTTGAACCCCGGTGCCTGCAGTAGGGGGAGAGAAGTCTGAAGATGGAGTAGGAGGGATTCTTTGCTATCCACCTGAATAAGCAGATTGTCTAAGTAGGGGAAAATTTGAATCCCTTGGGTCTTGCAGAAGGCTACCACTGGTACCAGGCACTTGATGAAGACCCTTGGTGCTGTAGAAAGACCAAAGGGCAAGGCTGAGAACTGATAATGTGAAGAGGCCACAGGCAATCTCAGATATCTTCTGAAACTGGGCCTGATGGGGATGTGAAAGTAGACATCCTTGATGTCCAGGGTAGCCATGAACCCTTGAGGTAAGATCAATGGGAAAAGTGTTTGCAAGGTGAGCATCCAAAAGGTGGGCACTTGCAGGAAGAGATTTAGGTGTGAGAGATCTAGGATTGGTCTTCATGGCCCATCTTTCCTTGGAACTAGGAAGAGCATGGAATCGAATCCTTTTCCTCTTTCTGTTGGAGGGCCAAGTTGAATAGTACCTTGTGCAATGAGGCTGTCTAGAACTGATTGAAAAAGAGGTAACTGTTCTTTGGGTGGCTGAGGTATACTTCTCCAAGATGAAGTAATGACCCAGGTCATAACATAGCCTTTTTCTATTATGGATAGGACCCACTTGTCTGTGGTGATGTTTTTCCACACAGGGAGACAGTGAGAGAGCCTTAATAACAGGGGAATGGAGATGGGAGAGTTTTCAAGAGTGGCAAGTAGTCACAGACTACCTGCCCTGTCTTGAAATTGCAGCTTCCGAGTGGAAGTCTGTCCAAGCCAGGAGGAAGTAGCTTGCTTCCTGGCAGTTTTTCTGGGCCTAGAAGGAGGGGTGGGAGCAGAATGCTTCCTGATAAATTGGGTTTTTGAAGGGTAATTTCTATGGAACTTGGGCATAGTAGACATAAACAGGTGCTTAAGGTCCTGTAGCTCTTTCCCTTTTTGTTATAGACTTTTGAATAAATCTGCTACTTTGCTCCCAAAAAGAGCTGAGATGCCTAAAGGTGCATCCAAAAGCTTGTCCCAGATGTCATCTGGTAGGGGCTGTAGCCTTAGCCAGGAATATCTTCTAATGACAGTTGCTGATGCAGCTGACCTTGCAGAAGCTTCTGCAGCATCGTAGCTGCACTTAATGGAGTGCCTAGTGACCTGAGAGGTTAGGGAAATAAGGCTAGGCAGTTGAGCTTTGGTAGATGAGTCTGGGATATCAGACAATTGTTTGTTGGCCTTTTCCAAAAGAGCTAGGGTATACTTGGACATGTGGGTTTGATAATTTATTGCCCCGAATGCCAAAGTGGAAGATGTGTAGACCTTCTTCCCAAGGTATTCCATGTTCTTGCTATCTTTCTCAGTAGGCAGAAGAGAAGAGGGTGGAAGTAGCTTGGAAGCCTTACCCGCTGAAACAGAGACAGTGCCAGGGTCAGCAGCAGGGCACCTGAACAAAAAATCAGGGACTTTGTAGAATCTGTCAGGCCTGCTGGGTGCAGGAGGCTGGGAGTCTGGGTTAAGAGATGCTGCAGTGAATGCATCAAGAAAGGCTTACAGTACTGGGGTATACTTGAAGGGGCAGGGGCGTCCATCTGAAGGAGTTTGTAGTATCTTTTCTGTACTTTTGTCATCTCAGAGGAGTCCCATTTGAAATGCTCCCTCATCTTAGCAATGGTCTCCCCAAAGGTGAGATCCTCAGCTGGAGAGTCTGCTTCAGCAGATTCTTCCTCTGACTAGAGGGAAGGGTAACTGTGAGACACAGGAGAGTGAATCCTCTGAGGAAGACTCAGAGGATTCCTCCATGTCCACCTGACAGGTGTCTATCGCCTGGTGCCTAGGGCTCATCACAAGGGACCCACTAAGGAGGAGGGTAAAGGAGTAGCAGGCCTTAAGGCCATGAAGTCATTGTATAAACTCTGTGAAGAGGCCTGTTAATCAGGCTAGTTTTCTGTTGGGGAAGTATTATTTTTTCTTCTCCTTCTTTTTTAGAAAAGGCCTAGTGGGTATCTGGGTCAGGGTAGGCCTGGTGTTGCTTAGTAGCATAGTAGGGGAGGGGGGGTATCTGTCTGGGCAACTGGTGCAAGCTGAAGTTCCCACCTCACTGTCGGAATCCAAAGTCTGTGGTACCTCCAAGGACATGCCTTCCACTCACGGTTCTGCAGCTTCTGCATTGGTACCCACTGTACCCATATCAGCGGTGGACGATCATTCCTCCAGGCTGACAGCCACAGAACAGATGTCAGGTGGTGGAGATGCAGCTACAACTTCAGGACTAGAAGTTTTGGCCTCTTTCTTGGGTGGCTCAATGGGCTGACTGGACAGCCCCTCCATACCTAAGGCTAAGCACATTAATCACTGATTTTCCAGCTATAGGTTCAATGTGTGCAATCTGCAATATGCAGGGTTTTTGGGATGAAGGCCTTGCAGATGGGGCAGGCCTTACAGTCGTGCTTAGGCCCTAAACAAAAGTGAGAGAGCTTGTGGGCATTTTTATGGGAAATCTGAAGGCCGCATTTGCACTTGTCCTTCCTGGATGTCATGAACCCACAGAAACATGCAGTGACCCGAAAAAGAAAATGTCCCCAATAGGGTACTTATATTCTTACTCTGATGGATGGTACGGCAGGAACAGCTGACATTCAACTGGTGGCAGAGAAGTTCTTTGGCCTGGTGCATGCAGACATCACTTTTATGGCCCACGTACCTCTTGCCATGTCAGATGTCCCACGCACTTAGCAGTGACTGCAAGCTTTTGAATACTGGCTGGACATTCGGGTAGCAAGAGGAGGAAACCCATGAGTACAGAATACTGTAACATGGGACTAGAAGGACATCTGTGGGATCGGCATTCATACTATTTATTATTACATCAATATTACAGGTTATATGTCAGTAATGCTTCTTATACACTTGCCTGAGGGGATATAAGTACACTTTAAACATTTCCCATCTCAAAAATTACCACATCATTATAACACATGTCTGTGTACCAAATTCTCCATTTTTTTTGTATTGTTTCCTTGTACTTGCCCTCAATATGTCTGGCTAGAGTACATGCTCATATCTAAGCATTGACTATGTGCTATCCATTTTGTTTACATTATGTGCTGCTGCTTGCAAGCACTTTTCCATGGCTACAAACACTATTTCTGGCCACAGAATGGTGCTGCTTGCAATTGTCTATGCACAATGAGTAGCAGGCATATTCAATTAGCTCTGCTGCTCATCGTGCTAACATGCTTAAATCATGTAGGCTTAGCGAGAAGCCTACATGATTGATAATGAATCCAAGGGACGGACACACACAAACACACACACATACACACACACACACACACACACACACACACACACACACACACACACACACACACACACACACACACACGCATGCACATGCACACACACACACACTCTAAACACACACACTAGTATAACTCCTCACTACCTTCTACTTCTACCTCCCAGGCAGATACACTGTCACACATACTCTCAGACATGTAGTCACTTGCATACACTCTTGCATAGGCCTCCTGGCCCTACTTCACCACTAAACTTTCCAGTACTTACCTCTGCCACGATGGATGAACACACTTTGGTCAAGTTCACTACTGAGACTTGTGAGGAGTGGTAGTGCTAATTTACATGATGTCCTCAGGCAGACAGTTCCGAGGTGGAGAGTACATGGCTAATTAGTATATGCAACCAAAAAAGAAGAAAAAGCCAGCACACAACATCTCCTGTGGTTGTTACAAAACACTTTTATTCCATGACCGATAGTCAACAATACACCAGTATGGTTATACTGGTTTCGGCAAAAGCCTTCTTCAGCAACCAAACTTGAAAAGATAAAAAGATGTAACTAAAATTGACATCTCCCTTATGTGTGGTGTCTGATGACGCCCTCTAGTGCACATAAGAAATACTACCATATCAATAGTAATACATATCATATGAATTTAAACAATTATTGTCATGTTACCAACATGATTAACTAAACAAAACCAATAGCACTTTGTGTTGATACAAATATACAGTTTTATGTGAAGATGTTTCCGAATTGGTCATTTAACCCAGGAGAAAAAAGGGCCCCCAATTTGATAATCCACATTTTCTCTTTATTTGTTAACATTTCATGTAGTGTGTGAGCCTCTTTATTCCTGAACCTAATATGGTCAATAACCATGAAACTAAAAAATCCCGTTGGATGTTTAAACATATGTTTAAATAGAGAACTCAAACCTTTCTTGTTTTTGATGTCACTTAGATGTTCCCCAACCCCTATTTTATCTGGTGAGGATTCATCATCCAATACCAATTGGGAGAATGGCCATACCGGAGTCTCGCCTGTTCCCAAGAGGAACAATTTGGAGCAGAGTTTGGCAGGGGGAATCCCTTTAGACATAAGTCTCAGAGACGAGAGGGCAGGAAGCATAAAAAACTCTATGGATGGGAGATTCTTCAAAACATGACCAAAATTTAGATACTAAAGTGAATAATGTGCACAATATATCTTCTGTTAGATTGGATGAGCTACAACTGGAGGTGCTAAATAAAGGTTTAAGCTTTGTGCCAGGCTTCTTTGTCCAGGAGTATCATTTCACACAAGATATTGTGAATTTCTGTCGTAATCTTAATTTAAAATCATTTTTTCACAATTCTGAGGGGAGTAAGATGTGCTCTTTTGAATTTAGAAACTTTCGCTTCAGGTCTTCAACATTTAAGCCACCTATGCTACCCATTGTACAAATTTTTCAGAATGAAGTTCTTAGGGATTTGCATTTACATTTGAACAAACAAGACATGGTGAAGGACAATTTGGATAAACAGCAAAGATTATGTGTTGAAAATATTATCAATAATAAGGAAATTGTCATTGTGTCTGCAGACAAGGGTGGAGCAGTGGTGGTTCAAAATTTGGTGGACTATGAAGTGGAGGGTGAGTGTCAACTATATAATAAATCTCATTATCAGGAAATGGTTGTTGATCCAACCAACAAGTTTAAACAGGATATTGATCACTTCCTCAATCTAGCAGAAGATGAGGGCATTATCACTAAGGAAGTCTGTTTTCATTTTAAGGTAGACCATCCTAAAAAACAGTATATCTACTTTTTGCCCAAGATCCATAAGGATTCCCATAGACCACCCAGTTGACCGATTGTTTCAGGCAGAGGCTCTTTGACTGAGCCTTTGTCTGAATTTCTCACTTTATATTTAAAACCATTACTATCATTGATACGGTCCAGAATACAGGACATGACCCAGTTTCTCTCTATTATATCCGACATGCAATTGGAGTCCGACTGGCTCTTATGTACTTTAGATGTCACCTCCTTGTACACCAACATCCCCCATTGGGCAAGACTTATGGCCTTGCAATATTGGCTAGATCAAGCCAATATGTATAAACCAGGCTTTAATACTCCTAATTTGCATGGCAGAAATGGTCCTGACCCACAACATTTTTTATTTTAAAGATAGGTGTTTTTGGCAACTTCAAGGTACTGCTATGGGGGCTTCTTTTGCCCCCATTTATGCGGACCTATTTATGGCGTACATGGAGGAACAATTGATATATGACATCAGTCAACATATATATATATATATATATATATATATATATATATATATATATATATATATAAATGAAATGGATATTTGGAGGAGATTTCTTGATGACTGTTGGTTGGTGTGGAGAGCAGATGAGGAATTCCTTTTGGAATTTTTGGAATATTTGAATTGCAATATGTGGGATGTTGAATTTAAGTTGACTTACTTTAGATCAAATATCACTTTCTTGGATGTGGCAGTTAGAAGAACAGATTTGGACACTTTGGAGAGTGAAGTATTTAGGAAGTTTCCACAATTCAACACCCTATTACATGCTACAAGTTTCCACCTACAACATGTCATCAAGAACATCCCCAAATCACAATTTCTCTGTATCAAGAGAATTTGTTCAAATTCCTCCACGTACGACCATCACCGATGAGATTTAACATCTAGGTTTAAGAATAGGGGATATCAAGTGGGTGACATCACTAGGGCAAGTCGGTTTGCCAATCAACAGGGTAGATCGCAGTTGTTGTCATATCGGGTTCGGGATACTGAAAAATCACAGATACTCAGATTAATTACAACTTATGGGAGAAACACCAATAGTTTTATGAATATCATTCATAGACATTGACATCTATTAAGATCAGATGATACTTTAAACAACTATATTGGTGATCGATGTTTCTATTCTTTTCGGAAGGGGCGGTCTTTGGATCCTTATTTAGCCATTACAAAAGCATCCATGACAAAGGTTCAGGTTTAACTAAACAAATGACAATGATTGGTCAATTGATATTGGGTTGTTATCCATGTGGTCATTGTATTTATTGTCCAAGAGTGTTGAAGTCAAATAGTTTTACATCCCAGAATTCTCCACATGTATACAATGTCCCATTTTTGCCAATTGTAACACTACTTGGGTTATTTATTTAGCCCAATGTAGTTGTCGGGCATTTTATGTGGGACAAACGTCCCGACCCTTTAAAATAAGGGTTGGGAAACATCTAAGTGACATCAAAAACAAGAAAGGTTTGAGTTCTCTATTTAAACATATGTTTAAACATCTGACGGGATTTTTTAGTTTCATGGTCATTGACCATATTAGGTTCAGGAATAAAGAGGCTCACACACTACATGAAATGTTAACAAATAAAGGGAAAATGTGGATTATCAAATTGGGGGCCCTTTTTTCTCCTGGGTTAAATGACCAATTCTGAAATATCTTTACATAAAACTGTATATTTGTATCAACACAAAGTGCTATTGGTTTTGTTTAGTTAATCATGTTGGTAACATGACAATAATTGCTTAAATTCATATGATATGTATTACTATTGATATGGTAGTATTTCTTATGTGCACTAGAGGGCGTCATCAGACACCATTCATAAGGGAGATGTCAATTTTAGTTACATCTTTTTATCTTTTCAAGTTTGGTTGCTGAAGAAGGCTTTTGCTGAAACCGGTATAACTATACTGGTGTATTGTTGACTATCGGTCATGGAATAAAAGTGTTTTGTAACAAGCCACAGGAGATGTTGGGTGCTGGCTTTTTCTTCTTTTTTGGTTGGATACAAAACTTTGCAGTGCACAAGCCGTTATTGCAGGTATTTTTCCACTAATTAGTATATGCCTCTCACCCAGACCACCTCATTAACACATATCATACAGCACAGCCACAGAGACAAACCTACATGGTTCTACATATCTTGTATACACCTTGTGATAACTTTTATGACTCCAACCCTGTGTGTGTGCGTGTGTGCTTGTGTGTGTGTGTGTGTGTGTGTGTGTGTGTGTGTGCGCATTGTGTGTGGGTGAGTGAAAGTGGGGCGGTGCCTGTGTTTCCACGATGTGGCCATCAACTCTGTTAATTACAGTTTCCATCATATGTTCACCAGCTCTATTAATTACAACAGCAAATGCTGATGTGCACTTTGTGGTAGTTAACATGGTTCAAAAACATGCAAATTAGCCTGCAATGAGGTATTTCCTCACTGAGGCTGATGGGTCTCTGAATCACAAAATACTACATTGTGGAAACAGAGCCTTTATACCACAGGCTGTATGACTCACACTGGGACTTAATGAATTCCTGAGCATGTCAATCCAACAAACCTCTTGATTAAAAACTGTAATACAAAAGAACAAAAATTCAACAGAAGTCATGCTTTCTCTCTCTTCTAAGAAAGTACTGAAGGCTTTATCAACATGGCATTTCACAGATGCATTTATAGCCAAATGCCATGCTGATAAGGCTTTATCAGCATGGCATTTCACAGATGTGAATGTAATTGACTAAAAAACACAGCACAACCTTCACCAAACCAATAAAATATGTACAAACTGACCGGACTCGACCTGAATAAAATACTATTAGTTTTAATAGATTAAAACACAAAATATAAATGCTTTTATCTCTCATGGAGACTTGAGAGATGAAAGTGCTTATGTATTGTGTTTTAATCCATTAAAACTAATAGTATTTTATTCACGTTGAGTTTGTATAAATGCAGATGTAGTCATCATTTGCAGTCATTTGTAGGACGAAAGATTCCTAAATCCTTGTGAAGTTTGCAATTAAAAATACCACAGTACCAAAAATGTTAATATTTATGGCAATTTTTCTTACCAAGTTGTACTGACATGTGGGTAAACGTATTTAATTAGACAAAGAATGAGCAAAATTCCCTGTAAGATATATTTGATCTCTCATCAAAATTGCTGCTGTAATATTACTTTGACACAGTTCCCACAGCTGAGTTCCAAAATGCTGTTTTCACAACACTGCAACACTGAGAACAGCACAATTTTGCAAAAATCACACAGAATACTATATATGTATATATATTTTACAAATGCAACTATTTATTGCTACACATAGTACAAAATGAGAAACTACAAAAATAAGAAATGACACTGATGTCACAGAGGAAATTCATATTATATGAGCTTCATCTGTATTTCATAGGCAGGTATCTTCACTCTTCATCTGGTCCCTTCTGCAACCAAATAAAACAATATTTGTAAAAATACAGATTTTAATCATGATGGATGTTAATTCAGCTAAAGACAAACAAATAAACAAACAGGAACAAATACTATGTTAGCAATTATCTCAGATGATACAGTTTATGTATAGAGTGCAGCTTCACCTTAGAACTCTACTTAATGATTTAATCACAGGGAGGGGATGAAAGCCTCCACAATGTACTAACACCAAGATGTGAATGACAATAAATAATGTACAAAAATTTGTTACTACCTAAGTAGATTATGGAATGATATTTACCTTGTTATGCATGCATCAGCTGACAGTAAAATACTTACAGTTCTAGAAGCCTTGAGGTTTTGCACCCACTGGCTAGCACCAGCCTCTTGGTAGAGGGGCAAAACAGCCTTCTATGATGCAGGCTCAGGAGTTAGCAGGGCAATTCAGGCAGCTAAGCATATCTGACAGACTGAATCAGATTGAGAATGTGTTGGTCAGGCCTGCCTCCTGTGGTTGAGGGGTATAAACTTAAATGGGGTGACTGATACTGGTAGTTCTTACACAAACCTGAGTAATGTGACATAAGACATTAAGGAATGCAAGCAGCAGTATGTCTGCTGTTGTGATGTCACTTTACACTTTGTGAAAGAAGCTGATTGTAAATGACGACAGCCTTTCCTCCATCAACAACTGTTTTAGAGAAAGAGCAAACCCATAAAATGATCAGGCTATGTAAACAGGAGCTCCTGTCTTTCACCCCCACCCTCTGCCTGAAAGTGGACAAATATTTTATGATACTGATTTTAATAACAGCATGGGCCTGTCAGTTCATTATTGAAACTCTTTTCAGATACAGTTATGTGTTACAATAAGAAAATAAAATATAAATACCAAAAAACAGAGGAAATTCAAAATAAATGCATATAGCTGGAATAGATTTCAAATGCAGATATAAATAGAAAAAGAAGGTAAGAACATCTGTTGATAAAAGTAAGCAAAACATACAACCATCAGACAGCAATTATTAAAAATGACCTTAGTTACCAAGCTTAATTTAATCGTATAGACTTAGTAGGTAACCAGATAACTTCATCCCTTCAAATCATGTAATATGTTTACTTATAAAGGAATATGAAGCTGGTTGGATTACCCCACCACTGCTCAGTGAGACGTCAGTCTTCACGTCCATGATCCAGATTCTCCAATGTTCCCTAATTTGGTTTGCTGCTTAGAAATGTGGCTGCATTTGCCCTTTTAGCATGTTTTTCTTTTCCTAATGGTTGTGCAGCTATATTTTTGGTATATTTAAGTGCAAGTCTATGTGAGGCAAGTCTCCTTGATGAGTACACATCTTCCTAGCAAAATCATTTTTTCAGTGCTGTACAAAGAAGTGTGTTAGGGAGTTATGCTTCAATCTTTTTTGTTTCACAAATTCGTTTTTTGCATGGTCGGGAATTGATCAATACAGCTAAGGGTGTTTTGACTGCCTGTGTTAAGAGGTGTTCATATGTTCAAGTAAGTAATTTAATCAGTTATGTTAGCTGCCAAGGTTATAGACAGGGGAAGGGAGAACTATTCATCTGGTTACTCCAGAATGGAAGTCACTAGGGAGTTTTAATTTAGATGATGCCTTAGGCAGGTTCATAGGTTCACAGCCTAGCCAAAGGATTACCATGGCATCGTGCCACCCAACCTTAGTTCCCAGTGCCTCTGTCGAGTAGAGCCACTGGAGTTATCCACAGGTTGAATTTTCTATTTCCCATCCACTCATCAAGATTTTTCTTGAAGAGGGTCAGCGAGATGCTCTGTTTGACATGTATGGGAAATCTATTCCATAGCATGGGCAGTTTCTGGGTTAAGAACCTGTCCCTCCAGTATGTTCTGTTGATTGTGGTAATGAGCGTGTGGTATGGGGGGATTGGGATTTCTTTAGATATAGCATTTCTAACAGAACTGGGTCAGACATAGCTTTGTAAGTCAAGCAGAGATCGCCTATAAGTAGGCAATATGAGACAGAGAATAGTTGGAGTTTTTTGAGTCTGTCAATATAGGACAAGTGTTTAAGGTCTAGGATCCTCTTTGTACTTGGTACTTTTGCAGCCTCTCTAGTTGTTGCAGGTGTCTAGTGAGGTACATGCCAAATGGGGCATTATAGTCAATGACTGGCCTAATGAGGGAAGAGCAGAGGGAGACAATGACCTCTTTCTTCCTGGATACAAAACCGTTAGTGATGAGATGTGCCATATAGAAGGACTTTCTGACCACAGTGGCAATGTGGTGATCAAAAGAGAGGTTGCTGTCAACCTGTGCTCCCAGATCTCTTTTAACGCCTTCTGTGTTCAGTGGACTATCATCAATGTGGTAATTCATGGGAACTGGGTTTTTCCCAAAGGTGGTGAAAGCAGAGAAGAAGTGGAGGATCTAATAATGTAGAGAATGCCATTGCAAAGCTTATTTTCCTTAATGGATCACTTTGCTTCAACTATTGAGTCTATGGGATTGCATGGTAAGAGATAGCTGTGAACAAACAAAGAAGTGAAGGATTACTTGAGAATTTTGGAAAGAGAGAGTTGAAGAAATGTGAGGCAGAAGTTTAAGCTGATTAGTATGAAACTGAAACAGCTGATTAATAGCAATGTCCTTTCAACACTGTTGAGTAAACATCCCACTGGAGAAAGAGAGAGAGAGACCCATAGTGAAGCTTATAAGGAGTGGAATGCAAGACAGATATGCAGATTGTATGTCCTGGCACTTACAGTGTGAAAGGTATTGAAGACAGAAATAATGATGAGCAAGAAGATGGCATAAAAAACAGCCATGAAAACCCCATTCCACAGGAAGGCATGGTCTCACAGAGATGGACATGAATGATGCTGTAGACATTAGGCAGATTTTCCATGGGTATCTCTGGTGTCAATGATTATTTATTGCACAGTAGCTTCACCCCATTTTCCAAGAAATAGTCAAACAGTTCTAAGGTAAAAACTAGATACACTGCCTAAATGGAACAACAAATGCCTTGTGAAATGATGGATTTTGTTAGTTTTATGTAAGAAACAAGTTTTTAATTCCCTTAAGGCAGTCTACAGTAACAGTAAAAAACAAACAGTATGCTTAATAACCTAAATATTTGAGTACAAAATAAATACACAGTCCCAGTGATCTGTACCCTTTTTGAGAAGGTACACAATCTCTGACTGTGAATTTGGTACAAAATATAATACTGCCAAACTTTGCTTTTCTCCAAAAAAAAATATCAACCACAAATTGCATTTTCCTCTCATGTATTTACGACCCTAAACATAAATGAGAGACCCTTTCTGTACACTAATTTCAATTTAAGAAAACAATGAAAATTTTAAGAACTACAATAAACTGTTTCAGCTTGTGAGTGGTTAACACATACAGTGCCCCAACAAGTCATAACACTTTTGTTTTGCTAGCAGTGATTATATGATGACCTTGTACTTTCATGCACAAGATGCAAAAACAATGAAACACAAAATAATTTTGCCCATGCTGTCCTTAGCATTGATAATGCTTTCCAAGTTCTCTTGAATTCTTTTTGTCACTAAAACAGGCTCCTCTCCCTCTGTGGAAGCATGCATGCACTCCGGAGTAAAGGAAATAATGCAACCTCATCCTAAAAATGAGCTAGAAATCTTTTTTTAAAAAGAATTGTCCAACTGCAATGTCTTGCAGTAATTCTGTCTCATGGAAAATGTTTAAATCTTCTCCTTTGTCACCACTGTGGCATGTGTCATCACCTTTGCTGGTATTCCAGCCAACCACAATGCTTATATACATAGACTGAACCTAACAGAAAGCATTCTCAGTCTGCAGGTCAGATCTGAAAGAACAGTTCAATAGTCAGCAATTACTCAAAAAACAAAAACTTGCAATTGTGGCTTGGCTCTTTCTTGAAAGTTTAACCTGCTGTTTCACAAGCTAGGGCCAAGCTAATAGTCAGGCTCGAGCTGGCTCTGGCTTGCCCTGCTCTATTTGAGAGTCAGTAATACAGGCAGAGCAATCTCTGTGTAGAAGGTCATAATCCCTGGCAGCAAGTAAAGTATGTAGTCCTGAGTTATTAATTATGTTTGAGCTATGAAAAATTGGAAAAACAGAGGGCCCATTAATAAGCCTTGTGAAGTACCCTGTATAAGCCAAAATATGAGCTAACATTGAGCTATTAAGTACTTTAAAGGAACTGCTGTTGAGGGAGTTGGCCAATCACTTTTTTACTGTTTCGAAGATCAAGATTGAGATCTTAACTATTATGAACTTTTTTTTCTCTTTGTATAAGAAGTGCTGATTTTTAGTGAATTTGAAGAAGTCAGTGGAACAATAGGTAGGATGTTGTGACAGGTGACAGCTTAGTGCCTTAAAACCATGAGTTGTTTACATCCAGAAAATCAGAAGAAGGGTACTATAAGTACTGAGGGTTAAGGTTGCATGCTGGCAACATGTTACCTCCTCTTGATATGTGTCTGAGTTTAATACAGACAGTTTCCAACTGCATGCTATATAGCTGTTTCTCATGGCGAAGCTTTCAAATCTCCCTCATAAAGTGATACTAGTAGCTATGGTCTTCTTCCACCAAAATATTTTTTTACAAAATATTTAAGGAGTATTGAAATTCCTGTTTTAGTTTTTGCTGTAACTCTGGAGCTCATTATTTAGTCTAGTTGGTGTAGGACGGAATAAAGAAGGCAAAGGAATTGTTGTTTGTGTGAAACATACCGGCAATGCACATTGCCCTTACAAATCTGTAATCAATTTACACTGTAAAATTAGAGTTTGTAAGAACATGGTTATATCATAATGTTTTGATAAAATGTGCATATAAATTATGAGTAGATTCATTTCTGAAAAGAATGATTAAAAAATAATATCTACTACCTTAACACCAACATCACGGCTTTTAGCCCTGAGTTTGTTGACTTGAGACTCGGCAATATCAGCCCGTTCCTCAGCTTCCTCAAGTTCATGCTGAACTTTCCGGAATCTGGAGAGGTTGGTATTGGCTTGTTCCTCCTATAAACAGCAAAATAATGAACACATCACTGTTAAAGATGGAAGTGGTAGTACTAAATCTAATGATTTAGGCTAGATTTAAAATAATAAAATCAGGATTTCACAAAAAAAACTACATTCTTTGTCAAAGTCTATGAAAGCAGTTCCATACAATACTGTTTCTTAACTGTACATTATGCAAGCAATTTAGGAAATTAGAAATAATATAGTTAAATAGGAAACAAAGGAAAGAAATGCCATATGACTGTGCAAAAAATTTTTCCATACACATCCACCATGAATTGAAGCTACATTAATTGTAACCCATTTAATTGTTTCACGTGAAGTCAGAACAGCCATTTATCTGAAAACATATTATTTTTACTTTAAAAATTGCATTTTAGCTTAGCCCTAAATATAATGCCATCATAAATATAAAGTAACAAAAGACCGGTGTTTCTAATTATCATATTATCTTGATGTAAAAATAAATTAGTAATATCAACTAATACATTGATTTCATCATAACAGTTTCCTTACTGATGTTGCAATTTTAATTCTGTCCCTGTATAACTGTGTAAAATGTATTTAATTTGTTAGGTTGTATATGTATATGTTGTTGGTTGGGTTAGACGCTGGGTTAAGACCCATTTTAAGACTACAGGAAAACTTTTGCAGAACCAAAATGATATCAGTCCAAATGTAAAATATTAAGCACCTATGTTAGTGGTAGTCTATCTAAGGCCACTCTATGCATGCACATACCAATAAAACTTAGTATATTCATATGTGTAAACTTATGGGCCGGAATGTTTTTCACAGGTTAGCCATACTGTTTTACAACAGTTGAACTTTAAGGAGAACAAAGACTGAATAATATCACCGTAACAAAGTATGTTTTTTCTAGAGTATACATTTTGTGCTTGCCATGAGGAAAGATGGGACTTTACATCTGAATAAAGATTTTGATTTGATTTTTTTTAATATCACTAGGTAGCATATTTTAAATATTACCTACAAAGCTAGGGAAAACATCATCGCTATAATGGCTGCTGCTCATAGATTTACACAGGAGAAGAACACATGAAGACTGGAGTTGCCAAGGGACAGGTTAGTAATGGAAGTTATAATGAAGAATAAGTGAGATAGACACATTTGTATGAGAAGAGAAGAACTTATGGGATTAGAATTTTGAGGAATTGGAGAGTCAGTTTAGGTCAGGGAAAAAATAATTGTAATATGGTCTGAAAAATGCCAGAGGTACAAATTCAGAATGCTCATAGTAGACCTATAAGAGGATTGTGCATTTGGTTGAGGAAAAACCCCACATAATTATTGATCCATACAAGAGATCAGGGAAGAGACAAGAAGTGAGGTGACTAGATGCATATATTTTAGCAGTATGTAGTTTTGACAGATGAAAGGTCTGGCAATCTACTTAAGTTCCCTGCTTGACTATGTCATCACTTCTATAGATGGTGACAGCTGTAGCTGTTCATGGGGCGTTCCATATAAGGACCAGATGCAACTCAATAACAGTGAGTGGATGGATATAGTATTTGGACTCTGTGTAGAACTTTTTTAGTTGGTAACCATTTTTTATTGTTGAGGCAACATGTGGATCTAGCCTGAGAAAGTAGTTAAGATTTATAAAGGAAGCATTCATTTGAACTACTGTTGGTGATAGTAACAGCAAGTGTTACATGAGTAATGATTCTTATATGTGGTAGTTTAGAAAAGAATAGACTTATTTTGTTTGGTATTAGTAGAAAATGGAAGTGATTTAACCATTTGTCCTATTTATAACAATTTTCTTGAGGAGAAGTTTATTTATTTAAATGTATTTATTTATTGAATTTGTTTACCTCGATAGTCCATTTGAGAGAAAGCTGCCCCTTTTCAGCAGAGGCCCAGAGAGGAAACCTCCAGAAAAATTCCAATATTACATAAAGAAAATAATAAAGAGAGGTACAGAAGTAATTAATAAATATACAGAATTTAAGCAGAGTATCATTAATTAATAACAGCATCATATAATGAGCTTTGAAACTTTTTCTGTGGTGAAAAGTTCCAGAAAGAAATACATAAAGAACATAGTAAAGAGTGATATACAAGTAATCAACAGAGGTATAGAAGTAATCAACAAATACACAACATTTAAACATAATATCAATAACAGCAGCATCTAAACAGTTATGAAGCATATTTGGAAAAGAAGGAGATGGAGGATTAATATTAAGAGATGACAGAGAAAGTCTGAGCAATGGTAAAAGAATTACCTCTACATAGTAGGGTAGTGTCATTGACATATTCCATAATGGTAATATTGGGATAATGGAAGTCACAGCATCGTATAAAGGATGAATCAGAGTGGTCACCTTTATTAGCTAAAAAGTCAGTTGAGTAAGAAGACTTCCATTTATCGTACATGAATGGCATTTTAGACATCAAGACCAAAACTGGACACAACCACCACGATGTTATAAAACCAGTGTTTAATATCGAAGTAAAACAAAATAGGATAAAATAAGCACTTTCACATGCTACACAGGCATGCTTCTTCAGATTTCACAAACACATTTTCAAACAGTTCTTAAATACTAACTGCACAACCAAATAATTGGATAATAGATTCAATAATTGATTGATTGAACAAGCAATATGTTTTAAGGCAACCAGCTCCTAGCTGAAAGCCAGATAGAAAGTAAATCACATGTAATGAAATATGTGTATGTATTCTGAATACAAAAGATACAATATAATAAAGTAATAAATAACTGAATAAAAATTGGTTTGAAATAATGATTTAAACAAAGCATACTTTACAACATCATACTACACTAACTGATATAGAGAAAGTATATAAAATATATCCAAACACTATTTACTAAAATGCATGCATTGACGTACATCTAAACCCAGGGCATAGATTATTTAGTTCCTTAGACATATCCAGCGCTTATAATTCATTACCTCTTAAAACATTAGTGGATGGAATATTAATAATATGTATAATATATAACATAAAAAATATATATATATATATATATATATATATATATATATATATATAGTTGAATCCAAAAGTACATCTAAATACGTGCATCCAGTATTGGTTTAATGCTAATAGATTGGTTGAGCCCTGGTTCTACATGTGCTCTCATTCTGATGATCCATTCAAGCTCAACAGATTCCAAGTTGTTTAGATTACTACCCCCTCGTTTATTCTGCAGTATCATCTGTAACACCCTGAACCTAAAAGTAAGACCTACATGTAAACTAACATGTCTGGCCAGAGCGTTCTGGGTGCTCATTTTCCTAATATCATATGCATGATTATATATTCTGTCTTTTGACCTCCTCGCTGTCATGCCCACATAAAACCCTGTATATTTTGTGCATGTAGCTAAATAAATTAGGTTCTTACTATCGCAGGTAGCATAAAACTTAGGTTTAAATTCAAACATCATGGTAGGGTGGACAAAACATTGTTCAAATGTTATATATCTACACATGTTGCATCTCATACAACAAAAAGTACCCATTTTATTTATATTTAATATATTGATTCTATCTTTTTTGTGTTCCTTACATAGTAGCCTTTTTAAGTTCTTACTATTTCTATAATTAAATCTTGGTTTATGTCCCACTATATTCAATGTTTTAGCATCTTTAGTGAGTACACTCCAATGTTTGCTAATTATGTCCACCACTTTCCTATTGTCATTAGTATATCTCATAATGAACGGAGTTATAGTATCATAGCTCCCTCTTGGTCTACTATTTGCATGAGTCATGGTAATTTTAATATTCTCATTTATATTATCCATAATAGAGCATCTAACTTTATTTATCATAGAATCATTATACCCCCTGTCTAAAAACAGGGTGTGTAAATCATCAAGCTGCCTCTGTAGGTCAGGATTCTCTTTACATAACCTATATATTCTGACAAACTGCCCTTTTACCACATTAGGAAAGACATGTCTAGGGTGCATGCTACCGTAACATAAAAGTGTATTCTTCCAACAAGGTTTTCTATATAAATTTGTGGAAAGACCACCATCCATCATCCTGGTTATTTTAACATCCAGGAAACATACTTCTCTTACAGAAATTTCTGAGGTAAATCTCAAAAAATCAGTAGTCGACTCCAAGAAACTGATAAACTCTGAGAGATCTACCTCAGTTCCTTTCCAAAATAGTAGTATGTCATCTACAAATTTTTTATATAGTAGCACTTGTTGGTAATATGCGCTACTAAACAAAAACTCCCTCTCCCAATAATGTACCACTAAGTTCGCGTAAGAATTGGCACAGGGGGTGCCCATTGCTACCCCCCACTTTTGTGCATAAAGTTTTTCACGATACATGAACACATTATTGTTGAGGATGGTATCCAATAAAGTACATATCAATAACTCTTGTTCATTCGTTACCCCTTCTGTTATTGATAGCATACTCCTAATGGCTTCTATGCCATAGTCATTGGAGATAACTGTGAATAAATTCCTTACATCTAAAGTTACCATTAAGTAAGAGGTATCTTTAAATTTATCCTTGATAGTTGATATATCATAGATTAACTGGTAGCTATCTTTTAAGATGCTCGGAATGTTACGAACAATTGGTCCTAGTGCACTCTCTACATATTGTGATATCCTTTCAGTAACCCAACCCTCACCTGCTACAATAGGCCTCATGGGGAGGGGAAAGACATTTTTATGTATTTTGGGAAGACCCTTAATACATGGTATTATGGGAAATTCAACCAGAAAAAAAACATATAACTTCTGGGTGACCTGCCTGCACATCAATAAATCATAAATATCATCATATACTTTATTAATAGTTTTCATGGGTGATCCAAAACCTATCTCTACATAAGTATTAATATCAGATAGCAAAGTCAGCATTGCATGGTCATAATCTACATCATCCATTACCACTATCCCTCCCCCCTTGTCAGCAGGTTTTATTACTATATCATTATTATAAGTTAGGTTACTTAAAGAGCCTCTCTCTTCTTGGCTTAAATTAAAGTACATGCATCTAGGTCCTTGTTTTGAAAAATATGCATAGAAATCATTCTCACATAGATTAATATAACATTCAACATTAGTTGGTATTTGTGGACAGAAAGAACTTTTGCGTTTAAAACAGTCTATCAAACAATCATTATTATTTTTATTATTAGCGTACATTAACTTTAATGCCACTGAGCGTCCAAAAAAGTCTGAGGTCGACTAAAAGTTCGCTAAGTTTACTTGCCTGAGAAGGAATGAAAGACAGTCCCTTATTTAAAAGGGAATAGTCAGCAGTAGTAAGTTCAAGTCGTGGCATTTTAGACATGTGTTGGAACAGTTCTAGTGACGCCCTAATATAATAATTGTGTTTATTAGGCTAGAATGACTAATTCAGTCAAAGACCTTCAACAAGCTGAGAAATGTGATTGGAACAATTTAACTTTTACTTAGACTAGAGTATCCTCTGTAAAACCCATACTGAGATATGTGAAGGATGAATTTACTTTCACTGCATGCTAAAGACTGCTTGAGAAACTACTTTTTGTATATAATTCTAGAGTAGGGCAATGATAGCAATGAGCACAAAACTTAAGTTCAACGTTGGAGCCTACTTTGTGTAGAGGTATAAGAAAAGCTTATTTCCAGAGAGAGGATGTACATCTTTGCCGATGCTTTAACTTATGATCAACTTAAGAAGAATGGCCAGGGAATTTGAATGGCGCGTGATACTTCTGTGATACTATATTCAGTTTTGGATAGTAGCCTTATACTATGCCATAGACTAAGCAGAGTTATCATTAGGTTGAATGTTACATTTTCTGAGACATATTATTGGCCATGAAAGTTTGAGGCTGGAGTTGGTGTTTGAACTACTAATTTTGAAGTAGATTTTAAAGAGTTCTTTTATTTCAGTTATGGACTTGTGAGGAGAAGAGGAGGGGATACTCTGAGTTCCAGGACCAAACAGTAGATTTGTGTCTTCCATAACACTTCTGGAGAGCTATTACTGACTTATAGTGAGGGTAAGTAGTTTGTATTGTTGATGTTTGATAGCATTCCTTACTAGTTCCTTAAGGCTCTGTGTTAATTGAAAATACCTGTAATTTTGCATTTGATATATTATACCCTTACTTTCCCTATAGTGATCAGAATGGTTTTAATGAGCCAGTCATGTAGAGATGAGGGAAATAGCTGATGTTAAAAAGTTTGAGGCATATGAAATTACTGTTTTATGAATGGTTTCAACAAAGTAGTTGACAACTATGTGATATGATGGGTGGACATCTAAGAAGTTCCATTTTGTGCTTTGTACAATGTTTGTTAAATTTACTAAGACTAAAGTTTGCCTGACTTTTTGCTTTCTAAGTCACTGTATGGGGGTAATCTTGTATTGTTAATAGGTGGTAAGTACAGTGTGATGGTTATTGAGTGGCTGATATAGGATCACAGTGTCCACAGTGTTTATTTGACATAAGGAAACATTAAGAATGGATTTCATTCCAGACGTCTAATGGTGCAAAGAGGCACAAGGTTGTAGTGTTGAACATGGTATTGGGAATAGTTACACATGTTGGAGGTAAAATCTAGACACAATTTTTTTTTTGATTTGCAGGTTTCAGTGAGCCATGCTATTATGCATTCTATGACTGAGCTGGATGTACTTGGGGGCATTATTAGTAGCTGCAATTTTGATAGACTAGTAGGGATCCCATTGTTTTATTATTTGATAGGCTAATAGGGCTTCCATTTTTTTATTATTTGGACATTCAGATCCTAGTAATGTGCAGTTTATTTAGTTTTTAGCAAGCATTGTGAAACCTCTAGCTGCTATGGACAATATGTTTATCCTGAACAAATTGTACCTAGCAAGTTTACTTCCGTGTTTTAATGTAGGATTTTATATTTTATTAAACATTTGTAAAAATGATGAAAGGCAGAAAATGTGATTAACATTTCAGCTTGATTGCATGTTTACTTAACTTGGATAAGCTTTCAAAATAGCTTCCAGCAGTTATCTTTAGACTACATAAGTATTGTCTTTCATAGTTCTGTCCTCATTTCTAAGTAGAAGTACAAAAGTGCCCTTGCACATCAGCCTGATCATCAGAAAATAACTGTCCTTTGTTTTCTTTTTTTCCTTCTGCATGTTTTAATCAAGTACTTGGTTACAATATGCCTTATTTTATAATGTGCAAATTAACTTAAATGTGTATAATTCTGCCACTGGAAATGGACATAAATTTGAATGCATATATTCCTAGACAGAAATCTATATCTTAAAAGAATTGCTGGATAATAGTATTTCCTTTATGTGCACACTGGAAAAATAATTTGCAAGAGAGGCATTGACTAGATCATTTCAGAAAACACAACAGAAAGCTTCATAAAAAGGTTTATTTCAAAGTGGAAGAAATATTCAGAGAGTTTTGCCTATATTACTAAGGGCAGAGTATCTCAGAAATGTGATAATATGAAAACAAATGTTTGCATCTAGAAAGTTACACTAACTAATTGATTAACTTGTGAATTTTATATTCATAATAGTGTCAAAGACACTGGCTTAGTCAATCAGCTGCAGCAGTTGATACATATTTACATAATAAGTTCATGAAAATAATTTTTTGCACATATGTTCTGCCATGATTAAGATGTTCTGATTTTATTTTGATGTATTCTTTATATTGTATATGTGCTGTAGTTTAATGCAAATTAAAATATCATGTATGGAACTTACAACTTCTTCAACTTGTCTCTTGTAAGCCTTGACCTTGAGTTGCAATTTATCCACCAAATCCTGTAGTCTCAGAATGTTCTTCTTATCTTCCTCGGTCTATATGTAGAATACAAAATGCTGAATTAAGGAACAGGTATGGTGCATGTACTTTGGTATAAACAGTTTATTCCAAGAGGGGCGCCATACCTGGTATGTGAGCTCCTTGACTTTCCTTTCATACTTGCGTACACCTTTAATAGCCTCTGCACCACGTTTCTGTTCTGCTTCAAGCTCATTTTCAAGTTCACGAACCTGTAAAGGGAAACAGCTTTAAGTACGTAACTAAATATAAAACATTACATAGGGAATGACAGATGTTACACTATGCATAATGAGAGTTATATATGACTTCTAAAAATAGCTCACCAGATGATCCTTCTGACTGATACAACTTAATAGTTTTAGCAGTAACAACTCCTAAAAGGTTATATTTAACTAATTAGTTTAAAAGTAGCAAATGGTTGCCACTGGAAGCCCAGTTCTGACATCCCAACACAATGCAATGTTGCATAACCATACCTGCATGGAAAGATATGTAACCACCACACCTCAGTCAAATTATTCTGATGGCACATAATATAGAAATGGAAATAATTAGTGAAAAAGAAGCTACAGTAGCAAGCGATGTAAAGCTGCATCAATGACACTACCTGCATTCTGAACACTGGTTGCTTATGCATGCCCTCAAACATAGGTGAACACATGTAGTCAGTATCCTACACCTTTCTGCTCTACTAACTGTTATCAAAGAGCAAGGACCTGCTGCCTCAGTTACTATCCATACTGCCCTCTTACCCATCTGAACACAGCAAGAAACTAACAGTAAGTGACAAACTGAACATTCTGAACATGCTTTTGCAGGGGCATCCCCACTGCATTCATCCTCCACACCACTGAACCTTGTGCTATTTCGAAGAGTGCCCAAACTGGAGGACAGGAAAATACATGTTTCAGATCTCTCCAAGTCAAGATCACGCAAGACACAGAATACCAGAAAAATAATATTAAAATGACAACAGGCTGCAACTGACAGCTAGCTAGCATAAATCCTGCAGTAAGTGTTCAATAAGATTCATCCGAGACATGCCAGTCAACAACTTAACTGCAGTATTTTGTACACATTGTGGGTGGGCCACATTTCCAAATGATATTCCAAAATATAGAACATTGCAACAGTCAAAATGTAACATAGTCAGAATATAAATCACTGTCCAAAGGTCTGACACTGGAACATAGGATCTGATCAGGGGTATATTCTTAAGATGTTCAGACAATAGCTTACAGCCGGTCCTTCTTTATTCACTTACAGGAACAATGCCCAGATCTTGAACTGGGATATAAATTCCAACTGACCCCCTCCCCCACACTACTGTGTGAAATTAATTGCAAAATTGCAAAAGCAGAGGAAAATGAACTGTATGGGAAGTTGTGTACACCATTTACATTTGCAATCAGAAAGAAACAACTTTCTGGTACTATTCTTATTCTTAACATCAGTATGTGGATAAAGACTTTGCTAATACTACAACATCTTACTTCATTATTCACTCACACTGTACCTAAGCTCACTTCCAACTTGGAACAATTATGTTTCTCAAAGCAGATTTGTCTGAATGTTATTGTTACAGTTCATATCATTTGCTTCATTAAATCAAATTTCCTTTTTGCTGAGTTTCAATAGTATTCAACATATAGGCAAGGAAGGGAGGTTATGTGTGTATCAGTGGATCCCGTACTGTTGAGTGAAAGCTCAAACAACCGAAGCCACATCGGCCGAACACACTTTGGTGAAAGTGCTTTTCACCGAAAAAGCACTTTCGCTAAAGTGTGTTTAAAAAAAAAACTAAAAAAAAAAATACAAAATAAAAAAAAAAACACAGAACTCACGTTTACCCCCCACACCCCCTACTTTAATTTTCTCACTCTGAGATCGCACTACAGTGAGGAAAGGGGAATATTTCCTTATCCTCACTGTGCTATGATCTCAACAATAGCCATCTCCCCACATTTTTACCCTTATTTAAGCACACTTTCGCAAAAGTGCTTTTTCAGTGAAAAGCACTTTCGCGAAAGGGTGCTCGGCCATTTCACTTTCAGTGAAATGGCCGTTCAATAAACAGTATGGATCCCATATCAATAGTTTCTTTTAATACTGTGTAGCAGACCCCGGGGTGCTATGGACCTCAATTTAGTATATAGGGGAGTATGTTGTGGTGGGTGTATTTGGCCTGTATGGGTTTCGGGAAATATGCAGTTGGTGTGCTAGTTTGTGATATGTTTCAGGATTGTGCTCTGAGATGGCTATACTGTAGAAGTTATGTTAGAACACAGAAATTAGCCTGGATTTGTATGCATGTTGAGTTACATATCTAAGGAAGTTAACTGCTTTAACGGCATATGTCACGGATAATTAGAAATTATAGCCTACATAATTAAGAAATACTTCAGAAACATAAATATAATAATAAAAAACAATGCTAGCAGAGATGCTGAGATATTATAATCCTTTTTGAATAATTGGTCAGATGCTTAAAAGAATTTAAATGCCAGTTCTTTAATAACTGAGTGAAGGATTTAAAATATTTTGAAAAAAGTTCAGATTTTTTTTTTTTTTTTTATCAAAAGTTTTCATGTGACATCATTCTTTATACAAAGACTTTTTTAAAGTTTTATCCCATCATATACACATTACTTCAAGCAAGACAGAGTCTTGTTCATTAAGCTGTTCATAATGAAATTATTTTTGATTAGCTTTACTCGGATCATTCTATTCCTCCTAGTCCTGCATCAAACTGTTTCCAACCTTTAAAAGACCAAACTCCTGGCTTATAAACTGTCCAGATTAGCAGAAAACCTCTGTGAAGTTTAGATGTGTTAATTAGAACTGTTCTTGGCATTGTGAACATTGGCTTTAGATAACTGTCACTACTGAGGTGACACCCAGAACCCATGAGCAGGAATGGGAAGAATGGACTATGGATGGATGAATTAGAAGTCTGCACTGAAATTTCTGATGTCCATGTGTAGATAAATACCCAGAACCATAAAACTAAGTTTGTTTCAATTTGAGCAGCATAAAGTACAGGGAGGTTTCTGCTGCACCACCTGCTGAGTCCTTAGCTAAAGTGTAAGATCTAGCAATGTGATGCAGCGATGGGTCCCTAGCTAAAGTGTGAGATCCAACAGTGTGAGTGCAGAGATGGGTCCCTAGCTAAAGTGTGAGATCCAACAGTGTGAGTGCAGAGATGGGTCCCTAGCTAAAGTGTAAGATCTAGCAATGTGATGCAGCGATGGGTCCCTAGCTAAAGTGAGAGATCCAACAGTGTGAGTCCAGAGATGGGTCCCTAGCTAAAGTGAGAGATCCAACAGTGTGAGTCCAGAGATGGGTCCCTAGCTAAAGTGAGAGATCCAACAGTGTGAGTCCAGAGATGGGTCCCTAGCTAAAGTGAGAGATCCAACAGTGTGAGTGCAGAGATGGGTCCCTAGCTAAAGTGAGAGATCCAACGGTGTGAGTGCAGAGATGGGTCCCTAGCTAAAGTGTGACATCTCACAGTGTGAGTGCAGAGATGGGTCCCTAGCTAAAGTGTGACATCTCACAGTGTGAGTGCAGAGATGGGTCCCTAGCTAAAGTGTGACATCTCACAGTGTGAGTGCAGAGATGGGTCCCTAGCTAAAGTGTGACATCTCACAGTGTGAGTGCAGAGATGGGTCCCTAGCTAAAGTGTGACATCTCACAGTGTGAGTGCAGAGATGGGTCCCTAGCTAAAGTGAGAGATCCAACAGTGTGAGTGCAGAGATGGGTCCCTAGCTAAAGTGAGAGATCCAACAGTGTGAGTGCAGAGATGGGTCCCTAGTAAAGTGTGAGATCCAACAGTGTGAGTGCAGAGATGGGTCCCTAGCTAAAGTGTGAGATCCAACAGTGTGAGTGCAGAGATGGGTCCCTAGCTAAAGTGTGAGATCCAACAGTGTGAGTGCAGAGATGGGTCCCTAGCTAAAGTGTGACATCTCACAGTGTGAGTCCAGAGATGGGTCCCTAGCTAAAGTGTGACATCTCACAGTGTGAGTGCAGAGATGGGTCCCTAGCTAAAGTGTGAGATCCAACAGTGTGAGTCCAGAGATGGGTCCCTAGCTAAAGTGTGACATCTCACAGTGTGAGTGCAGAGATGGGTCCCTAGCTAAAGTGTGACATCTCACAGTGTGAGTCCAGAGATGGGTCCCTAGCTAAAGTGTGACATCTCACAGTGTGAGTGCAGAGATGGGTCCCTAGCTAAAGTGTGACATCTCACAGTGTGAGTCTAGAGATGGGTCCCTAGCTAACGTGTGAGATCCAATAATGTGAGTGCAGAGATGGGTCTCCAGATAAAGTGTGAGATCCAACAGTGTGAGTCCAGAGATGGGTCTCTAGCTAACATATGAGATCCAACAATGGGAGTGCAGAGATGGGTCCCTAGATAAAGTGTGAGATCCAGCAATGTGAGTGCAGAGATGGGTCCCTAGCTAAAGTGTGAGATCCAACAGTGTGAGTCCAGAGATGGATCCCTAGCTAAACTGTGAGATCCAGCAATGTGAGTGCAGAGATGGGTCCCCAGCTAAAGTGTGAAATCCAACAGTGTGAGTGCATCGATGGGTCCCCAGTTAAAGTGTGAGATCTAACAGTGTGAGTGCAGAGATGGGTCCCCGCTAAAGTGTGAGATCCAACAGTGTGAGTCCAGAGATGGATCCCTAACTAAAGTGTGAGATCCAGCAATGTGAGTGCAGAGATGGTCCCCAACTAAAGTGTGAGATCCAACAGTGTGAGTGCAGAGATGGGTCCCCGCTAAAGTGTGAGATCCAACAGTGTGAGTCCAGAGATGGGTCCCTAGTTAAAGTGTGAGATCCAACATTGTGAGTCCAGAGATGGGTCCCTAGCTAAAGTGTGAGATACAACAGTGTGAGTCCAGAGATGGGTCCCTAACTAATGCGTGAGATCCAACAATGTGAGTGCAGAGATGGGTCCCTAGATAAAGTGTGAGATCCAGCAATGCGAGTGCAGAGATGGGTCCCTAGCTAAAGTGTGAGATCCAACAGTGTGAGTCCAGAGATGGGTCCCCAGCTAAATTGTGAGATCCAGCAATGTGAGTCCAGAGATGGGTCCCTAGCTACCGTGTGAGATCCAACAATGTGAGTGCAGAGATGGGTCCCTAGCTAAAGTGTGAGATCCAACAGTGTGAGTCCAGAGATGGGTCCCCAGCTAAAGTGTGAGATCCAGCAATGTGAGTCCAGAGATGGGTCCCTATCTACCGTGTGAGATCCAACAATGTGAGTGCAGAGATGGGTCCCTAGCTAAAGTGTAAGATCCAACAGTGTGAGCCCAGAGATGGGTTCCTAGCTAACATGTGAGATCAAGCTGTATGACTGCAGAGATGGGTCCCCAGCTAAAGTGTGAGATCCAACAGTGTGAGTGCAGGGATTCAAACAGCAAAAAGGCAAATTTTAAAACTCTCTATTACACTTTTCCAGAATTTTTTTAGGGGAAGGAGGTCTTTGCCTCCTTGCTCCATCCCCCCCCCCCCCCAGTGACTCCTATGTACTAGTGGTGGCATCACTGTACTTTAGAAAACAGAGAATATTTGGAGCTACCACAGCCCAGATTTAGTTTAAATTGGCTACATTCACACAAGTGTCTGCAGATCTTTGGATTGCAGTTACTGTACACAGACTTCCAATAATCGGGTCTATATTATAACATCAAAGTCTTACAACTTCGAATGTTATAATATCGAACCCAGTAGAGCGAAACACCAGAAAACCGAACAGTCAGAATAGCAAATTTTTTCCCAGGGAAAAAATTTGCTGTTCTGACAAACATACACAAAACACAAGCACACCAAAATAAATAATCCACACACACTTCACAAAACCCTACACTAAACCATACATACACCACTAGCTATCCACTTACCTTAACCCAACCCTAACCCTAAGGTCCGTCACTATCGCACACTCATCTTACCCGCACCCTAACTCTAACTCACCTACCCCACCCTAACCCTCATGTCCACACAATCGCACACTTACCTGACCTGCGCCCTAACCCTAACTCACCTAAACCCCGCCCAATCCCACACTCACCTTCATTCACATACTTACCTTAACCCGGTCCATAACCTTCGATCCACAGTCGAGGAAATAGCGAAGCTGCAGAAATGGCCCACCGAATACTTTCCCTAGGAAAGTATTCTGTGTTCTGCAGCTTCGCTATTTCCAGTGTGTGCTCTACTGGGTTCGATATTATAACATTCAAAGTTGTAAGACTTCGATGTTATAATATAGACCCCAATAATCATCACCAGTTTCTATCCGCTACTGGGAAATGTGGCTTTTGTTTCTTTATTTTAGATTTGTAAAGAGATCTGAAATTGTTATGATACTCCAAACACTAAACTGTGACAGAAAAAAGGCACTAACCCGTTAGAGTCCTGTCGACAGGTCATGTATACTGAAAAAAGTAATCTGTGTGGGTACAGAATTCTGTAGAGTAATTTAGGACAGAATGAGTGCAAGGGTCAGCTTAGGACTTTAACAAACATAAAGTGTTTTAGGGCTTCTAGAAATATATAGCAAGACTTTCAAAGCCATAAAATTAGTAAATACGACAAAGCACATACTCGAGTTTCCAGTTTCTGGAGCTGTTTCTTTCCACCCTTCAGTGCTAACTGCTCTGCTTCATCCAGACGATGTTGAAGGTCCTTGACTGACTGGTCCAGGTTCTTCTTCATCCTCTCCAGGTGGGCACTGGTGTCCTGTTCCTTCTTCAGCTCCTCAGCCATCATGGCTGCCTGCAGGTGATATTTCAAGACATGTCAGAAGCATATCAGTGATTTTTAGTATGATTCAAGTGGAAGTTTTATTTTTTATAACGGAACATAAAGAATGTTGCTGTTGCTGTTGTTGGTCTTTCGGCTTTTCTTGGTTAGGGGTCGCTAATATACTAAAAATGTAAGTTGGAAATGTATTGCTGTATATGTCAAATATTACACCTGGCACAACTTAATTTACAGAACAGTTAAGACTTACATCTGTGATGGCCTTCTTTGCCTTTTCTTCTGCATTCCTTGCTTCCTGCATTGCTTCATCTACTTCACTTTGAAGATTAGAAATGCCAGCTTCTAGTTTTTTCTTTGAAGCAATAAGACTGGTATTCTGGTAGGAAAATAATATTAATTTAATGACATTAGTTTAGCATTCCTATAGTCTAAAAATGATCACAATTTTTATTAGTACATACTGAGCCCTACCTGAGAGTGCAGAAGCTGTGCTCGTTCACTAGTATCCAGGAGCTCCTGTTCAGCCACTTTCCGAGCTCTTTCTGTCTGTTCTAATGCAGCTCTCAGTTCCTCTATCTCAGCCTGCATGAGGTTACTTCTACGCTCTACCATGGCAACCTGTTCCTTCAAATCTTCATTACTCCTAAGGACATCATCTAAATGTAGCTGTGCGTCCTTAAAAAGTGAAACAATTTATCACTTACTGCCAGTATACAGACTGGCAAAGCCTCATATGCAATACTATAGAGTCAAAGTGTTCTAATATATATATAGCATTGTTTTGTTGCTTAAATGAAACACCTGATACAGAATATGCAACAGAAAGGCAAGTCATAATAAACTGACAGTTTGTATACCCTTTTCTCAAATGTTTTTGTTTTAACAGTAGCTGTTGTTACTAACAAGTAGTAAACTAATTTAAAGAATTTACGTTTGACATGTTCATGATGGCCTAGTTACAGTTTCTTGTCATCTGCTGTGACAATGAGGAGATAACTATTGATTTTTTAAATCTGATCAGACTTTACTTGTTTAAAGACTCGACATAAAACTGCATGAAAAACAGTGTATTGTTTTGAAGTATTGCATTGGAGAGATGCTTCATGAACAACACTAGCTATGCTATGAATGATGTTTTTTTTACCTTGAGCTGATTCTGTACATTTCGAAGCTGCTTTTGTGCTTCTGCAGCCTGGCGATTTGCATGGCTTAACTGAATTTCCATTTCATTGAGATCACCTTCCATTTTCTTTTTCATTCTTAGGGCTTCATTTCTGCTTCTGGCTTCAGCATCTAATGAACGCTGCATCGTTTCCACAACCCGTTGATGATTTCTTTTCATCTGTTCAATTTCCTCATCCTTCTCAGCAATTCTTCTGTCAACATCAGATTTCACCTGATTTAATTCAGCCTGAATACGTACAAATTTAGCTTCTTCATGCTCCAGGGATGCCTAAAATTCAATGCAAATCAGTAACCATATTAGTTAGTGACATTATTTAAGGTTAAAATCGTATCCCTATTTTCAGTTAAACAGCATTTATTTTGGATGCCCATTTCTTAGGGCACTTGCCTCAGCTTCTTCCAATGCAGTCTGAATGTCAAACTTTTCTTGTTCAACTAACTTTTTAGCTTTCTCTAGCTCATGGATATTCTTGCCAGATTCCCCAAGCTGCTCAGTTAGATCGGAAATGTCCTCTGTGAAAGGAAGATAAACTCAGATAAATTCTTTAAAGTAAAAAGAGAAAAAAAAAATTAAATGCACATTGAAGTACAGCTTAACTGTTCGTAACAAAAATGTAAAAAGTTTATTGCAAGTGCTACTTTTGGCTGGCAGTTATTGCAATCAATTAAGGTAAGTAATGTGTTCTTCTAGTCTAAGCTTGATCCCCTCAGCCTCAGTTTACCTGCTGTGAGCAACTTAGCTACTCAGGCAACGTTCCCAGGTCGTATCTAAAATGGGGCACTTGTGACCCTTGGGCTTACCTTGTTAAAGACAATACAAGAAGAAAATAAAAAAAAAAAAACATAAATGGAATACCCCATAGAACTGTTGATAAAAACAAAGCCTATATTTCTCAAGGCAACTGCCACACAGATTATTTCCATGTATGACTACACCATCTCACAGTTATACAACAAGGGCAATGGAGTAACTGAAGTATTAGAGCCTTTAATACTGTAGTACTTATGTCTGTTAGAGAAGACATCACACGTAACACTGAGTAACTGCAGCAAGGCCATAAAATAAAGACTGTCACAGGGAACAACATGAACTTGTAGCACTATAATTCCTCAGTGGTGTTAACAGTCATGCGCTATAATGGGAAGATAACAGATAATGGTTTTGGCTACATACAATATTAAATGCTATCTAAAATATATAAATACATGTATAAATCAGTGAATATCTAATAGCTTTGTTTAAGAAATCTTGCATATAGCCATCTTTGCTATTACTTGTTACATGAAATACCTGTAAACAATAAACCCGTCATTCCTGACTTTTCCATATTCATAAAGGTTACCAGATGAACAAATGTATACAAAACAGTAAGCTAATATAAAATGTAGCAAAAATAGAAATAACATTCAAAATCCACATATGAAGCCCCATCCAAAAAATGATGGTCCCTGACGGGTAAGGCCGAAAATTCCATTAAGGAATTAATGTATACCCAAAAATCATACTACCAGCTACCTGAAATCTCACTCTGGAATGTCCAAAAGCTCATCTCAACCAACTAAACAAAAGAGATGGTCAGTAAAAGCCAAACTGTTCTTTTAGTTAGGTTAGTCCATGTGTAGGCAAGGAATTGTACACTAATGATACCACCTTAGCAAGGGGTTTTCTGTTGACTTGATACCTGGCACAGAGTATATAATGCAGAAGTAATCAGGGTAGGCAGTACAACCCCTGTTAGGGCCCTGGCTGTACAAGTTATGCATAGGTTACTAACAGTCTTGCTCAGGGAGTTATAATTGAAGAGCTTTACGGTACTCAAACACAGGAAGCTCACATGTACTTACCCCAGCAGATACATTTCTCAGAATAATCTAATGGCATTTCAATAATCATAAAAACTGTAACAACAGAGTGACGAACCTAATATGTTAGTCCAGCAAAAGATAGATTTCCTAGATATTTTTATTGGTTTACAAGAATCAGCTGTGTGCAACCTAAATGTAATCCTGTGGGAATGTTTATGTGAAGTCAGTCCTGCAGGCTGGACTGCTGTTTCAGAACTTGCTTCTGTCATGGTTCAGTTTCAGCCCATTCAGTAGCATCAGATGTTGGTAGCACTGATAGCATCAGTGCAGTGAGGGGCAAAAGAGTAGATGCAGCTGGGTATCAGATGGCATCAGTGCAGCCAGGGGCAAAAGGGTAACTACAGCTGGGTATCATGTGAAAAGCAGTGATACCTCAAAGAATGGCTTCTTAGAAAGAACCCCACTAGTCACAAATATACAGTTTCACCTCTAGGATGTTTTCAAGGAATATAAACAGACAGGAAATAAACAAGGGCAAAATGCAGCAACTTGTCAGGATAGCTGGTGATTTTTCTTTTGTCCAGCTTATGATTTGGATGATTTTTGTAATGGGTAAATGGTTATGCATTTATCATGAAAACTTAATGCAGATTATACAACCAAAGGGTAGACAGCCTTGTACTAAAAAGTAGAGTCATTTAAAGAAGTGTAGTCATAGAAATGATGGTGATAGTGGAGGAGGGCAGATTTGTAAGTGGCTATTTTACACTGGAGGCAAGCAAAATAAATGAAGACTGGGGAATAAGGCACTGTCAGCAGGATTGATAATCCCTATCATAAGTGATATTACAGATACTGAAAGGCACCCATTAGGGATAATTACATATTCATCATAAATGGATTTACTGTAAACCATATTGCCAATGAAGTTTCACTGTCAACAAATTCAACAGTGTTAAACAAACTGAAATGCATAAATACAATAATTTATTTATTTATGCAGTGCCATTTGTCTACAAGAAATGTCTGACTGAGCAGTGTCCTTTTGCTGCAGATGTCCCCAGAGAAACGCTTCAGTATACAGATATCATGGGCATCATTTGCATTGTGTCATCATTTACAGTCACTTTAATTCAATTCAATATGATAAAAATAATCTATTGAAGAAAGAGAAAATGTTAACTCCACCAACAGAACATGAAGCAGTTTAGGAAGAGAAAGAAGGAAAGAAAGAAAACAACATGAAGCCAAAAACATTCACCGTAGCAAAAGAAATGCTGTACAAAATATCTGTCAAGAATGTTTTGACCTAAGAGGTAAATCTGAAGCTACAGTACACAGAAGCAGAATACATGAGTACAAAATGCTTATGGAAATAGAAATGAAACACACATACACAAATTCCACATACCCCAAACTGAATAAAGGTAGCAAGGATTGGTGCCAACTAAACCAACTTCATACAATAATTACGACTGACATATTTTTTTCAGCTCTTGGGCGATGCCACCAAACTGATTACCCTTGTGTGCAGTTTACGTACACATAAAGTATAGTCTCAACTAATAGTGATGTGGAGCATTACTGCTGGCATATATGTGTTTTTCACTTTTTTGAGATGCCATCAGCATCCTTACTGTTGTGAATATTTTTGAGGCTGTGTTACTTGTAAAGCAGTATACATGGTTATGAAACACTGCACTAACGTAAGCCTCCTCATCTGAATGTATTTATCAGGCAGAACTCAGCATAGGTGTTATACAGTGTTTGCATCTGTTTACAATCTTGACCACATAATAGAACATAACAGTTTTAACAGAAGGGGCCCTTAAATGAATAACTCCAGGTACAAAAGTAGTTCCAGATGATTCATTCTGAGCTAAGTACTAAACGTACAAGCACAAACACAAAACTGGCTCAAGAAAACCAAAGATTGTCATTTTTTTTATTCTATCTGAAGAAGCACTCTGCATGAAAGCTTGTACCTTTTTTAAATATTTTAAAATAAAGCCATAATTCATTTTCTTTTTCTCGGGACAATTATATGTTTTTCAGTTAAATGACCAAAAGTCCACACACTTAAAAAATTATAAACTTGCATAACAATCAGTAAAAATGGGTAAAGGATTTATTTTACATTAAAATATACTGCAAAACATTTCATTACCATATATACATTACTAAATGTAGAATTAAAATTGCAGAAATAATGCCCATTGTATAGGTGCAATAAAGCACTTGGGGCATGGGACAGGTATTACTGCAGAATGAGGGAATGTAACACATTCAGCCTCACACACCCTTGAGCATATGGTAATACCTATTCCATACACACCCCTTCGTGCCTTACCACATAAATACATATATACTACCTCTGTGATAACTGTTCCTCAGAATAAAGAGAATTCTCCAAGTTACTACAATCTTCATCCTGGAATGAAACATCTGAACATGTATGTGTTTAGCTTTAGCTGCATAACAGTGTAACAAAGCTTTGCTGACACTGATATAACCTTCGTGCTGTCATGTAGCATTCTGTGACAGAAAAATCTGTGCTTAGGAGCCTGGATAGTGGCTGAAAAAGATTGTAGGAACAGCTCATTTATCTGATAAAGAATAAAGAATAAATAAATACATGCATGCGTATAAAAATAAAGAAATAACATTCGGTAAGTAGTGCACAAAGATAGTTGCACATTACTCTTCATACTTTCAGTGTTCAACATCTCTGTGCTGCTTTTCTGTCTGTCTGGCTCTTGATTTGGGAAATAGGTGAAGCAAACAGTACTTTTAACAGAGGCAATGTGAGACTGTACTGCAAGTGAATGAATAAATTAAAATGGAAGGAGGAAATTGTAGGTGATGCCTTTATTGGTTATCTGAGCAAACGGTGGTGTGATTGCCAAAAAACAATGAATTAATCACTAGAAAAGATCTGAGTCACAATTTTTTTTCTAAGAGACAGACGTGGCAATTTGGACAATTTGGAACAGGAGTTTGAATTCATTGTTTGTAAGAATGTCTTACTGGTACCAGAAATGCTTACCCCTCCCTGACTGTTTTCAAGAATGTGATTATAGTCCTGTGGACCAATGTCAGCACCGACAATATAAATGAAATCAAATGTTTACTAATCAAAGCTGCAGACTAGCAGTCCTACCAACTACTTTGGCCATGTTTACATTTTACCTCCATGATTTAGACCAAAATTATTCAGGGTTGCTATTAATCCAGCATTGTATTTAATTCCTATAAAAAATGAAGTACTGTGACACATTGTTATTTCTGTCTGACTTGTAACCATTCTTATGTCATAAGAGGAATCTTTGGGAAACATATACTCCATTAATACCAAACCCGGCGGATAAAATATATTAACATGTCAGCTGGTAACTTACGTTGTAGATTCCTATTCTCCCTTTTCATAGTTTCAAGCTGGTCCAAAGACTCTTCATAAGCATTCTTAACTTTAAAGAGTTCTGTGCCCAGAGAACGTGACTCCTTCAGGGCTGCATCCAACTCTGCCTGACCCTCTTCATACTTCTGTTTCCATTCGGAGAGAATCTATAAATGAAGCGTTTTTATTTTTAGATAACTGCAAAGTCTAAGTAAAGTATTACCAAGAGTAAAATTGCTACATTGTTACCTTATCAAAGTTCCTCTGTTTCTTGTCCAGAGCTGCGGCTGCTGCGTTTGATCTTTCTACATCCAGCATGAGATCTTCTACTTCATTCTGCAGCCTCACTTTTGTCTTCTCCAGTGAGGCACACTTGGAATTTACAGCCTCAATCTGTTCTTCTGCTTCCTGTAGACGCTGTGCTAGCTTTTTCCTACAAAGGGTATCAGGTCTCAAAATTATATGGATAGACAGAATGACATAGTAATATATAACAAGGCAAATGAATGGATTTGAAGATGCATGTATGAAGTAGAAATACAGAGACATTTGGAAAATGTGTAAAAAAAGGAAGTAACAACAGTGGAAGAAAGAAAAAAATCAAAAATCAACAAATAAATGTAGAGAAGGAATCAGATGAAAGATAAGTGTGCAGGTATTAGCAATAACATTCTCATTTGATAATACTTTCATGTGTGTGTGTGTGTATCTCTCTCTCTCTCTATATATATATATATATATATATATATATATATATATATATAAACACACACACATATGCACATTGCAGCTATGAATTTGATATAATGTCATTTTTGTCGACACCTGCTTAGTCAACCAAATTTGATTGACTAAGAAGATGGCTGACTGGTGTGCATGACTGCACAATTCTCAGTGTTGGTGACTATGCCATTTCCCTTGATATTGTTGTGATCATGGGGTTAGTATATATAATTAACAAGAGGTATGGGGAGAGCAGCCTCTCATATTGTGGTGAATGGGCCTTGTTCCCCTGAAAAAATAATTTTTTTGTTTTTTTTTTTTGTTAATTTTGCTTGCAATGATGTTATTACTTGGCATGTCTATAATAAAGTGTCAATGTTTGCATTGTTGGCATTTTGTGGTCAGTGTTTTAAACATCAATGTCTAGGCTTTTCAATTATTTTCACTAGGCCCATATATATAATCAAAGAATGGTTCCATTTAGGCTCAGCTATAACTTCACTTGAATAATTTATTATGTCTAAGTGTAATATGAATGAAACAGGGGCTTCTGTCACTCTGGTCCCAATAACAGTGTACATTGTGCTTACTGCAGACATTGTTTTAATTATTAGAATTTTTAAATACCTACATTCTAGCTTCCAAAGACATAAACAATATTAATAGCAATCTTAAATCATAAATGAAAGACATAAAGCTTAGCTTTACTTATTTTTGCCAAAAAATGGAGTATAGGTAATATACTTTGCTTCTTCAAGTTCGTCTGTTTTCTGAATGGCATCTGTTTCATATTTTGTTCTCCACTGAGCAACGTCTATGTTGGCCTTAGACAATGATCGCTGAAGTTCAGCCTTGGCTTCCTGTTCTTCTTCATACTGTTCTCGGAGCAGTTCACAGTCATGGCGGGAAGACTGCAGAGCATGGGCCAGGGCATTCTTTGCCTTTAAAAGTTTTAGAAAGAGTACATATAAGTGGCTATGCTCTAAAGGGAATTCACACACACACACACACACACACACACACACACACACACACACACATACACTGAGAGACTGAGTAAGAACATTCATCGGCAATGATATGCCAATAATGTGACATTCTGTGAAAAAGAAACTGAAACGAATTACACAAATTGTATCATCAAAGTTTGCATTTACAGTACTAAGTATAGAAAGTGACTACATCTCATATAATAAGAACTTCTTCCTCATTAAGTTATTTAGTGTTGTACCAATATTGTATATTTACTGTCACACAAAAATCATATTCTAATAAAGCCATCAGTTTTCTCTTGTTTACTATGTAGCAATTTCCCATGATAAAATTGCTGTGTTGTTGTATTTACCTTTATGTCTAGTGTGATTTTTGTATAACTATTACCTGCCCACTAATTTTAACAAACTTTAACATTTTTTTGGACATATGTATCTTATTTCATTATATGCTGTTTCTTTGACTCTCCAGTATGCAGACTGTACCACATGTAGGATTGTGAAGATACTCCAAGAGGCAAAATGTCTTCTGTATAAGAAATGCAAAAGATGTGCTGGAAAAGAGGAAGATGCACAGTACAAGGAGAAAGGCAGAAAGGTAACAAAGCAGGTAAGAGAGCAAAGGCATAGACTGAAAGGAAGTTAGCCGAATGGGTGAAGAACAGGGACCAATTTTACCCACTCCCCTCTTACTCTAATATGCTTCCTACATACAGATTTCACGTGTGACTTTTATTCAAAAATCCTCCACAAATGACCTTTCTACGTATACACATGCACTTCTTTTTCTTGTTTCCTACCTCCCTATCTCCATTTAATTTTTAGCCCCATTTCCAAATATCTTTCTCCCTGCCATACTGCTTTGCACTATATCCATTCATAATCACAACCATTCCTAACAGTATCTCTCTATTCCACATTGCATATTTTACTTTTTTTAAATAAACTCTCATTTCTTCTTATTTTGACTATACCATTATACTCTTCTCTTTCATTCCCTTCTATTCTTTACATGCCAGAGAAGATAGCAGGACAACCTAACTCTCTTCTTTTATAGAAAATAATTATCTCCTTACCTATCCAATATCAACTTTCAGAATCCACCATTATTAAATATCCTACTGCTTTGCAACTTCTTGCTCTTTTTCTTTGCTACGTCCCCACTACCTGACATCTATAAAATTCACATTTCTGTACTTAATTATGCTACTTTTCATCTTATCCTCTATTCTTCCCCTCCTACTGTGTCATCTTTCATCCTTCCACGACTCAATAATATGTTTCAACACCTCTCCAACACTGTCCCAAGTGTTTATCCATACTTTCTGTTTACATTCTCCACATATTGCACCAAACCTATTTAATATTGTCACTCGACTTTATTCCAGATGTAGACTGATCAACTGCACTTCAACTCAAACCAAAACAAAATTAACTACAAGAATCATCTCCAAATAATTCCCCAAAATATTAAAATCCTTCTAGGAGATATATACCTTAATCCTTGCCCTACCTATCATAATGAACAGAAAGATAATTTTCTCCCCCCACTCTTCTCTAACCCAACAACAGCCAACCCCCAACCCTGGTGATCTAATTTTTGCTGTAATAAATGTTAGAAGTATAAGAAATAAACTGGTGAACTACATGCCTAGATTACCCAACATAAGCCTGATGTTCTGGCTGTAACTGAATCTTGGCTTAAGCCCAGAATAAATGAATCTGAAGTTATGCCTCCTGGCTATAATATCAACCGTAATTACCATATAAATAGGAAAGGTGATGGAATTGCTTTAATATTTCCCAACACGTACCACATTTCCCCTTACAGCAAGCCAATAGCAAAATTCAGTTCAGCACAGCTTCTTACTGTTTTCCTCCAAAATAAACAATTATAAACAATTATCTATTACTGTCCCTTACATCCCTCCTGGCAACAATACAGCTCTACCTCAACTTAAACCCCTCTTCAGATAACTCACCACTCAAAACTGCAATAAAGTTCAACTCTTATTTTATAGATAGTATAGCATCTCTAACCAAGGATTCGTCAATATTTAATCCCAACCCTGCCTAACAGCCACATATCACCACATCCACTTTCATCTTCAAACCTGTGCCTACATCTTATATAAAACAACTCTTAACCAAATGTAAACCATGTTCTTCTTCAGCTAATGACCTTCCAAGTGAGTTCCTAAAAATAGCAGCCAACAGCATTGCCTACCCTGTGTCAATCCTTAATAATAGGTCAGTCCAGCAATCCCATGTTCCATCTCACTGGAAAAAGTCACACATTATTCCTCTGCACAAAGAAGGAAATTCAGTTGACATTAATAACTTTAAACCTATAACAATCTTATCTCCCCTCACTAAAATACTTGAAAATGTGTTCAAAAATAACTACTAGACTTACTCATGCAGGAAGAACTCCTATCCCCCACACAACATGACTTTCATCCTTTGCAAAAACTACTAGCACTGCCCTTCTAACCTATATAGATACTGTTGATAAAGCTAGAGATAATGGCACACTGTTCTCTTTCTTATTTCTAGACTTGTCTAAAGTCTTCAACACAGTTTGTCATAGCAAACTTTCTCAACCAACTCTTCTGTGGCTCAAAAGTAACCAGTCCAACAGGTATCAGTCAGTAAAATAGCAGTAAAATAGCACTCCATGCTCTTTCCTTACCTCACAGTCACCATCAGCATACCACAAGGCTCCATCCTTGGTCTCCCTCTCTTTAACATTTTCAGCATACTTCCACACAACAGGCCACCATAATACAATACACAGATGATTCCACTCTCACATGCACATCTGATAATATGGTACACCTCCAAAAATTACTCAGGAAGCTTTAACAGCCACCAAAACATGAATTCATAACTCAAAACTCATGCACAACCCAAAAAATACCAAACCACTCCTTTTTCCCCAAATCCTTCTCTCATAAAAACAAAATTTAAAGTCTATTCTCTTGATAGTAAAACCGTTGAAGTCACTTCTCATAGCAAAGTATTAGAGGTGATAGTAGATGGCATGCTTACATTCAACCTGCATATACAGAATTGCATTAAAAACATCAAAAACTAGGGATGCCTTGCAGAGTCAAAAACTTTCTCACCAATACAACTAAAACTACACTTGGCACTACTTATCTCATCCTCACTCTTCTTTATGGTGCTCACATTCTTACTAACCTCCAGACTTCACAAAAAGTAAACCTTGAACAATGTTATAAAAAGCTTGCTAAATTTGCACCATGGCACTTTCAGAACCCACCACTGTATAGCACTGAAAAGCCTAAATTGGTTAGACCTGTCACATCAACTAACATATACACAACTTCTTACCACCTATAAAATTATCCAGCATCAATCTGCCTGTCCATCACTAAAAAACATTTGACACAACTATGTTCCCACTCGGTCATCGTGATCCACTGACCAAAAACTCCTGTCTGTCTACAGACCTAGAAAATCTCCTGGGCACTTTTTCCTACTCATGCAGTGTTGCTAAAGACTGGAACTTCTTACCTGTATCCATCAGATCTATACCCTACCTCACATCTTTCAAAAACATGCTGAAAGGCTTCCTTGCTAAAATTTGTCTCTGTCCTTGCTCAAAACCAGGACAAACTATATCCCTAAATGTGAACAAATACCTGTTCATTCCTTACACCTCTTTAATCTCCCTTTTTTACCTACTTCCTTTCTTTTATCAAATTCTCTTTTCTGACTTTCTAACTATACAATAACCCTGTTTTTACCTCACTTTATATTGCAAATGTTGTTTGTACTATACTAACTTACCTTTAATTTCTCTACAAACTTTTTAAAATTTCTACAAACAATAAATGTTTGTCATATAACTTGTATCAGCTCTTAACCAATATTTTAAGATTTTTGCTAATTTGTTATAATTATTTAAACTGCAGATTTTCATTTTATTTTTGAAGATTGTAAAATCATTGTTCTTAAAATGTTTTGTAATAGTTTGGAGATTTTCTCCCTGGACTTCCGCTGAAAATGGGCTTCTACCCAGTCAGACTTTCCCGGTAATCAAATGTCAATAAATAAATAAATAAAGCAGAGGTACTGAAAGAATACTTTCCCATCTTCTTCAGGAAGGAAGGAGACTAGAGGATATCCTGTTAGGCAGGAGGGACACAAAGCAGCAAGAGATAAGAAGAAGATAAAACTCTGGATATGGCAGGCGGAGTTAGACAGGAAAATGACTTCCTTAAGGGAGGATAAGGTACAAGGATCTGATAGGTTGCCACTCAGGGTCCTTAGGATTAACACTGTACTGCTGGAGACCATGACAGAGACTTGGAATAATCACTCACCTGTACATAAGTGCTTGAGCATTATAACATAACAATCATGGTTTTCTTGTACAAGAAGGGGTGCAAGAGAAATCAGGTGTATATTATATCAGTGAAATGTAAATACACTGAATACCTCTTCATCGACCCATTTTCAGGGACAGCGAAACTCTGCAAGCAATCATTACAGTGACATTTTTCTCATTGTAAGTAACCAGTGGGCCATCTTTGGGAATTTGGTCTTTTCCCCACTTTAGTGTGATCTCAGAGGTGGTATATTTAGTTAGGTGGCATTGGTGGATGGGGGGGGGGGGGGGCAACCAGAGTGAGGTTTTAAATTTTTATGTTTTTATGTGATCGTTACATCATTACATTGGCCCACTGGTTACTTAACATGGGAACAATTTCGCTGTAACAATCATTTGCAGTATTTCACTTTCTCTGTAAACAGGTCAGTTAAGAGGTATTCAATGTATTTACATTTCGCTGATATAATACAGACCCAAGAAATCAAGGGCCTGTAGGTCTATTAGCCTAACAGCAGTGGCAAGGAGAGTCACAGAAATAACTCTGAGTGAAAATGCATATGCTTTCCAATAAGACAACACTGTCTATGACAATAACTACTACAACTGAATTTCAGGGTCATAAGGAGCTTAGTTAAGTGGAGATTTTTTTTTATTTTAAGACACACCAGGATGCACATTAGCAAGTGCCATCTATAGTGTGACATGTTGTATGTGTTACTACTGCCATCTTTAAAAAGTCTGAACATTGGTGCCAAACAGTTATGATGTGATTATGCTTATGTGCTCCCTCCCATAAGCCATTTACAGAAATTCCCCACTTCACAGCCTTTGACCGCTCGTGATTTTGCAGATAGTGTTAGAACTTGATAAGATCAGATCTACAAACTGCTACTGAGGTAGCACTATTCTTATAAATGGCATAATTAGCAGTAAAATTATAGTTAATAATATAAAGAAAGAAAGTAAAAATCACCAAAAATTGAAGTACCACCAGAAGTCACGTAGAAAAAGACTTTAATCACCACTGGTTAAGCGTTTTCGATCTTTCTAGAAGGCCTTCTTCAGAACAAATAAACTTATGCTACAGAAACATTTTTAAAATCCTATCAATTAAGCATCAACAAAACAAATAAATTCTTAATTAAATACATTGAAAACACTTCCAAACTCTTATTTAAAAAGATACACACATATATAAACTTTTAAAATTTCAAACATAGAAGATATATTTAATGCATGTTGTTTATTTACACTTATCACAAATACGTTTTCTTTGCAATTAACTACAGCATTTAAGCCAGGTGCATTACAAGCATTAAATAGCGCTTAACCAGTAGTGATTAAAGTCTTTTTCTATGTGACTCCTTGTGGTACTTCATTTTTGGTGATTTTTACTTTCTTTGTTCATTTTGTTTCATCCTGGAGGTTGGATTTTAGTATTTGTGGTATTAATATAAATACTTTACTGAAAGTGTACTATCTCTAATTAAAAGCAATTCCACAGACCCATCACTAGCCTCCAAACCTCTCAGTATTAACTGCAACTCCTTCTCCTTTCAGCCTGTTCCCACAGCTACCATTAAGAAACTACAAAAAAACTCAAACCCTCTTCAATAGCATCTGACAAGTTACCAGCCAAATACTTAAAACAAGCAGCTGAAGCCATATCTTATCCAGTGTTGATCCTTATTAACAGATCCATAGCACAGCTACTTGTCCTAGTACTATGGAAACTCTCACACATTATCCCCCTACTCAAAGACAGAACTTCCACAAAGCTCACCAACTACCAACCGATCGCCATTCTCTCTCCACTATTTAAACTTGTCGAAAGATGTATCCACTCCCAACTGATTCATTATCTTACCTTCAACAACATGCTAGCAACTTGTCAACATGGTTTTAGGCCCCATCATACTACCACAACTGCAGTCCTCAGTTACACCAATACCATTAACTAACTCAGAAACAATGGTAAAATAGTTTTTGCTATCTTTTTAGACATGTCCAAGACCTCTGATACATTCTCCCACCAAAACTATTAAATACACTCTCCAAACTGAACCTCAGCCCCTCTGCACTTCAATGGTTCCAAAGCTATCTACAGGAATGCCAACAATCTGTAAAATGGCTTAATGTCCTATCCCCCCTCTTCCTACTACACTAGGAGTACCTCAAGGCTCAATTTTTGGGTCGCTGCTCTTCACTATTTTTACAAACAACCTCCATAGTGCTACCCCACTGGCGTCAGCTATCCAATATGCAGATGGCACAACACTTATATGCACTACGAATAACCTGCAACACCTCCATGATATAACCCAAAAATCATTCTCAGTTACCAAGCTATGGCTCTCTAACCATCAGCAAATATTCAACCTCAATAAAACAAAACTTATGATCTTCCAACCCACAAGATCCTCTCCCTCCCCCAGCACCTTCTACATTACAGCTAGGAATAATACTAAAATGAATGTTGATTCACAAACAAAACCTCTAGGAGTAATAATAGATAACAACCTAAGATCTGACCTACATATAGCACAAACAAGAAAGTTTGCAAAAAAATGAGTACTTTTGACAGAAATAAAAAGTATCTAATTAACACCTCTAGGGTTGCCATTGCTAGAACCCATCTTCTAGCAACACTTCTGTATGCCTCTCCAATTCTCAATAACCTTAAAAAGACAACTTTAATTAAACTTGAAATATGCTATAATAAAATTGCTGAATTTGCAGCTCTCTGCCCACATCATACTCACCACTGTCACACTTTAAAAAAACTCTCCTGGTTAGAACTCCCACAGTTTCTATCCTATAACCAATTAAAATGAGCACACAAACTGCTATATCAACCTGAAAAAAACCTGCCCTTCTAAATATTCTCCAGCCCCATACCATAAATCGAAGTCTTCACTCAACAAATAAATCTCTACTATGTGTCCAAATCCACCAATACAAAGGGGACTCTCTATTTTCTCGTCATGTAACAGCAACAAGGTAGAATTCACTACCTCAAAGCATCAGAGCCAACACAAGTTCCAACCAATTCAAAAAGATTCTTAAAAATTATCTTAATGACACCTGTCTTTGTTCCTGTTCTACTCCAGGCTAACTAGTTTTAATAGTTTCTGGTCATACGTTTTCTTCTTCCCTGACCACCTCATAATCTATGCTCTCGCTCATGTCTATATAATCTCTAACCTCATCCTTTTCTATACAATCTCCCCCTACAAACCCTTCCTCATCTTACTTTGAGAAACTACAAAGTCTACATTACAATAAGGAATTATATCAGATGACTGTATAATACAAACGTCAGCTATAATAGCATAGAATTTAATTTCTGCTGTACTGTATGGCTTGTATCATTTTTGTATAATTTCTTGTATACATTTTGTATAATCTCTATATGTGGAGCTTTTCTCCCCGGGCCTCCACTGAAAATGGGTCTTATCCCAGTCGGACTTTCCTGGTAAACAAATGCAAAATAAATAAATAAAATTTTACATTTTAATCAACTTACAGTTTACATTAACTTGCCCTTAGAACTTCCCCTTTCCTTTGCACATAATAAAACTTTAAAAACAGTATAATAAAATAAATGTAACAAAGTATGTCTGAATATTATTACACTTTTATTCATAAAAAATAAATGCATGGCAAAACAGAATAAAAATATGTGAAAAAAGAATATTTTTTATGATTTAAAAATACATTGTATGCAGGACTGAGAAACTGGCATAATTATTTGCGAATGAGTAAAAAATGTATTCCTGACAGAAATTAAAAGTGTCAGTTGTAATGTATACAGTCACATAAAAACATGAATGAAAATATTTGAAAAAAAATCTTTGATTTCAAAAAAATTGAATACTTCTACTCTTATTTGACATGTCCTCTTCATAATACCTTATGAAAAACAACTGTAGAGTAATTGTAGCAAGTAACTTAAATACTTAAAGAAGTTTTGCTAAGAAAAAGTCAAGCAAGTAAGCACTGTCCATTGCCCGCCCACAACTGTGCAAACTTCAGAGGTGTGTCTTAATTTAAACAATCACCAGTTAAGCTTGATTCAGATTTACAAGTGGGTTAGAAGTGAATCTGATAAGAAACCTGTCAGTAGATCTGGTCTAGCTGGACCTTGCCTAGGTCATTCACTTTTTCTAACTGGTGTGGTTAATTGGAGGTTTTGGGTAGGACTCAGGAAATGGACTGAATCATGGCTGAAGGGTAAACAAAAGGAATAGTGTCAAAAGAGGAATAATTCTAAGAATCAAGGAGTATGTCAAGGTCTACTACTTTTCAGACATATTTGTGCGACTACAGAACAGAATCAACTTTGTCTCTGATCCCTACATCATCTATACAGGTTTTCCCAGAATGTCCAGATTTCTGACTCATATTTTTCGTCCATTTTTCATTAAATTTTGGTTTCCTGGTAAATTAATGGCAAATCGTTAAAGACTGAAGTTAGAAAATAATGACAGACATTTGAGTTTCAGACCATACACTTCAGAAAATTCATGCTAATGCAAAACCTGTTATTCTATCAACTTTCTAAGTTTGTAAGAGCAATATTTTTGGGTCTTTGTGTCACTTTCATTCATGGCTTTCTCCAGATTTCTTACTCTAAGAGGATGAGAGGTATGCTGATAACATAAAATAATTCCTATAGTACAGGATGGGGAATACTTAAGAAAGGGATTAAAATGGCAAACATTTGAAATGTCAGGACTTGGTAGACTGAGTCCTGAAATACGAAGACTGTATGACAGAAAGATTTTACTTACATATAGTATATTAAGTCTGGCAGAAATATTTTACTTACATATAGTATATTAAGTCCAATATACAATTTCTCAAGAATATTCTCTTCTCTGAGATATGGTGATCTCAAAGCTGGCATATCTAGGTTCAGGGGTGTGGGGTGCAGGGCAGGTTTGCTCTGCGTAAAACAAGTTTTTAAGGAGAAATGCAGTTTTCAAAATTTGCTCTTCTAAGTTTTCAATCTTTTTTTTTCAGTTTTTTTGTCACTTTCCATTCCAAGTGCTGACATTTCAGTAGAGAGCAGATTAAAACAGCTGTCCAAATGGTGAGAAAGATGACAGCTAAGTTTAAAACAGAAATATGGAAAATACGGAACTTAAGTCATAACAGTGCAAGTGTGGAATATCATTTGGAGTGGGGAACTGATGGGGAGAGACCAGGAAAAGATCTAGGGTGGGAATCAAACCTGAAATGAACCATATCACCAGGAGGACAGAGACAAGAATGTCCATGAGTATCCTTAAAGGAGGTGAACTTCAGAAGCAAATCCAGTGTTACAATGTGCTTGGACAGCAAACAGAGCACCTTAAAAAGGTAATGTGGGAGTCTGCATCCTAAGGGATTGACATACCTTTACTCCACACCAAAAATCTTGTTCTTCCCTAAATTATTTAACCTTGTAGTATGCCTTCCTGGAGTTAGCATTTGGTTCAAAATACTTGCTATCCTAAAACGGTTAAAGTTTTTCTTAACTAAAATAATACGGCCATTAATTGTTATCCATAAATTGCTACTTCTAGTAATCAGATGGGAATGAAAAGGTTGTCCTCGTAGAACAGCTAACTTTTCAAGCAATTGCAGGTTAGTATCAGAACTCCTACAGTCACCTATACAACAACTGAGTGAAATTTAATTAGCTAGCATTTCACTGGAATTTAAAGCTTTTACTAGTCATATTATCTTTTTAAAGGTTTTTCAGAATGAGTTAAATTTTTTTAATAAAGGTAGTATTACCTATTATATTCTGTTACATTACTCAGTATGTGGTCTACTCAGGGAATTAAATAAAGTAATAAGTACACTGAACTCTCTCAGAATGAGTATTTACCAGATGTCCCCCTGTAATTTTGTAACATCTGCTAGTTATAATTGGGAGGGTGGCCTAATTGTTAAGGTGTTTGCCTTACAAACACAAGGTGCAGGGTTTGAGTATCACAAGGGATAATTAGCTAGGCTTAAAATGGTTTGCAAGAGCAGTTAGCCTAGTACTAACCTATGAATATATAGGTCATATTTTAATCACCATTCAATATCCTATCAAAAGTTGCACCACAGTTCTTGAAGACTTAAAACAAAAATTATCTGATTATTGATATAATATGTTTTTTCATTATTTGAATTACAAAATGGATACTGATTTATTTTCAGTATTACTGTTTCTTGACCATGTGCAGAGTCCTGGTAAAGTCTGTACCTTTCATGATCCACTATAATTGTGACAATACTATAGTTGTATAGTCAATGTATTTTCCTATCCATATTCTGTCAGTATTCAAAAAACATAGTCAGAAAAAATGTTTACCGAAGATGACTCCAAGATCATGTCCAGAAGTACACCTTTGAGGACTATTCTTTGTGAAAAGAGATAGTATTATAATCTCTTTCACAACTTAAATGATCGCAAAGCTGGATGGCTATCCATCTTAATATAAAATTGTCTACATAAAGTTTAGAAAGAGTGTAGAGTGGAGCAGAGTATATACTGAAATTATAAGTCTTAGCTAAATCAAAACATATTAAATCAGCAGGGAGACCTCCTAAAGCACCTGCCAAGTTTGAAAAGAAACATAATAGGTTGTTTAGGTATAAATGCCAGCTCCACTGGTATATAGGAATGAAACCCTGACTATGGTCAAGGCTAGCTATGTTTGATTAGCCATTTGATTACCTGGCAGAGCTGGTAGGGACAATGGGCTTGGCTATCCTGAGAGAGGGCATATACTAGCACTAGTGGATCATTCTTTGAGTGTTAATGGAGACCAGGAATCAGAAATATCACAGGTTAGAGATGTGTGTTGGTTAAGAAGGTATGGATGCTCTAGGGCCCAGGACATGCATGTCCTCAAGGGCCACACATCACTGTCCACTTAGCCAACAGTAGCCGCATCAATGCAAAAGGAGGATAGGGCCTATGGAAAAGTCCTATAAGCCACAGTATAATAATGCCTCCTAATCTGGTTCTGTTACAGTCTCACTCTACTCGCAACATACTCCTAGGGATTGAGATATGCATATGGGCTCTCCTAGAAGGAAGACACTCTCAGCATGGAAGGCCCATCATAATGTCAGGATCTAATAGGGGGAATTCTTAGGGAGCTGACCAGGGAGATGCCTGAAGTCAGTGGTGGTAGGCAGAAACAACAACAAAAAGATTGCTTAGGCATGAATGGTTGTTAAGAAAACCACATTTATTGATGGCAGTAAAGTGTTTAAATGAATTCAAATATCGACCAAAACACTCTTTCATAACATTTCCCAATAATGTTAGTTTAAATCATTAGAGCTTCAGTTCTCTGCTTTGTTTGGGTCTCACTTTTTTGGGAATGGATACCCAAGCAGCCTCCTGAAATGTCTCTGGCACATATCTCAATAAATGTCATTAAGGCCAATGGGTCCTGAATATCCATCTGCCATGATAGCATTTGATGCTACAATTATATTTTTTCAGTAATGCTAATACAGTTCTGATTATTTATTTATTTTTTTTTTAATCAAAAGAATGAGTTTATATCACTATCAAAATTGTCAAAATAGTCTTTTGCAAAAAAAAATCTGCTAGTGTATTTTTCAGTGAATATGGCATTCTCTAGCAATAATATTATATTGCTAAATACTTCCCTGCTAAATCACCTTAAGATGTTTGAAAAGGTCTTATTATCTAAGGTATGAATCACAATCTTTAACCTCATACTATAATTTAATTTTCCTCAGATTTTTGTTAACCCTGACTTAATTAATGAATATTTTGAGATGCTTTGGTAGGATGGGAACTTCCTATAAAAGTCCCAGCAATGCTCTTCTTCTTAACCAGATGAAACAGTGGTTTATTCTACTTGGAAGTTGCTGTTTACCACTTGCGTGCAACTTTTCTGAAGGCACCTGTTTTGCTGTCAGTTGATTTATTACATGACAAAAACAGTCCCCAGATACCCTTTATATATTAAATGAGGTCAGGGACCCTTGCTTTAAATACATATTAATAGGGACAATCAGGGGAGTTGATATTCTCACAGTTTTGATGCCTTCTCAGCTGGACATAGGCCATGTTTCTGCTCATGCAGTCTCTGCTCCAGTCACGCCACACCTTGTCTATTGTGTTTAAGTTCTACAATCCACATATGGAGTGGGAAATCAGGTTATAGGGAATCTATAGAAACATTCAAAACATCATAAAAAGTCAAAAAAGTGCAAAGTGAAGACAGGGATATGGAGGAAAAATGCTAAGTGCACTTAAAGGGACAGCCTAGTGCTTCCTTCTTCCATCATGCAAATATAATGTCATATAACATTAGTCATCTGTATACTATCTGGATGTAGCATATAATGTCATATAATATTAGTCATCCATATACTATTTGGATGTAGCATATGTTGTTTTGGTAATCACTCATTAAAATAAGCTGACTTCCTGCAATTTTATTAGAAAAAAATAAATAAGTGTAATGACACATTGTACATCCCTTCATTTAAAACAACATATTTTTAGATTTTTAGTTCTGCTTAGAAAACATATAGCACTTTAATCAAAAGTTTAATGGCCAAATATCAAATTATTGAAACAGTAATGAAGTAACTATTGTTAATTCCAAAAATAATACTATATTCCTTCTAAGGTAACACAGCTTAAAGTATGTATATTTAAAAATAAATATATCATTACTGTAGAACAATTTCATACCTATACATGAGGAAATGCTCCCTGAATCCCCTGTATGGAAACTGTGCCTTTCTATGACCCACATATTATGTATTTTCACCCTGAGGACACATATATTTTACCCTGAAGTATGGGGTGTGCATTAATTGTTCCTTTGAGGTGTTATGGCCCTTGAGTTAAAATAAATACATTGGGTGGGATGGAAGGAGATCATATCCTCCAAATACAAGAAATCAATGTTGTTTCTGTTACCAGCATCTTGAGTATTGTTCATTTCATAGCTGTGTGAATCACTGTACTTTAAATTCAATGATCTACTTACAATCAAGTGTAATCTGCCTTTCTTATGTTTGTAGGCTTAAGCAGAACCATATTTCAACTTGGTAGAATTACTATCAAATATTATGAAGCCATTATTTCTATAATGCAGTTAACACACTTGTCAATAAAAATATATCAAGCATAAATTCTGTCCAGGTTATGCTTGTTAATAGCATATTATGCAGAATTGCAGACACCACATAGATAGAGTAATCCATTTTTATAAGGGTAGAACTGACATCAAGCTCAATAATTTAATATCTGTAACTTATATACAAATACTGTGATTACCAGTGAATTACTTAAACTATAAACTGAAGCATATATTACTTCTACTTATGGTTTTGAACATTATTTCTCCTGTTCATAAAGTCTAAGTAGGAATGTGATTTGGAGTGCTAGGTTACCTCATGGGCAGAGGTGTTTCACATGATGCCTGAAAACATCTGCCAAGCAACAGAAACAAATAATACTAGTTGGCTGAGTTAGTTCGGGTAAGCTACAGTGAACACTTAGCATATTTCTGTTACTTACATTTTATTTAAATTAAATCACTAAAGAATATAGAGAAAAGAAGAAGTATTGCAAACTCAGTTTATCTTTATTTAAAATAAGTTTACTTAGAATTTATCAAATAATAACTCACAATACAGACTTTTAACTTAATTTGTTGACAAACCTTATTCATCTACAGTATAGTTTTCCATTTTCTGATCGTCATAAAGGGGAACTAAATAGGTTTGACTATGACAGCCATTCAGAAATACACACAAAAAAAATAAATATGAATATATTTTATTTACTCAAAAATGGCATTCAAATCTGGATCTGTGAAAGAGCAGGTAGGGCCCTGATTGAGAGTCAGTTCTTGGGGTTCAGTTAGTAGTCCAGGGAGTGGGAAAAGTGAAGGGGTATGACCCGCTCACCTCTCCTAGGGGAATGGGGAGGGTTGAGCATATTCAAGGGTGTACAAGACAGTGTAATTTCCTAGGTGGGGACCAGAAAAACCACCACTTCTGCTTTGAAGCGATGGCTATGGCTGCTTGGAGGGAATATCACTTGTGGAAGTGAGGCAACATCCTCCATGTTAAGTCATTGCGCATCCCCCCCCCCCCCCATGCTTTGCTGAGTGCAAGGAGGTGACAGTCTCAAAAAAAACAGTACAAAATTGTCAACTACCACTGATGGTAGTCTGAATGAAGGCTCCTCCTGGTTGACCATCACCCTGGTGATGAGGAATGAATGGAATAACCAACCAATGATCAACCGACAGTAGTGGCAAAGGGAGCAAAAAGAAGGCATTTACATTTTTTGAAATTATCATTATTGTTTATGAACTTGAACATTTACACCAAAAAGTGTATGCACTGTATTATCTCAGGAAACCTGATCACACCCATGAATAAATAAATAAAAACTGCATGCACTTGACTGATAATTTTTAAGGCAGTTCATTAGGTATAAATTTGTATTACATTACTATGCATATTTTCTTATTATGATCAGGGATTTATGGAAATAGTACAGTACAACATGAATCAAGTGCTCTCAGTTCTTAAGCTTGTCTAAAAAGACCACCTTAGAATGAATGCACTTAAGCAAAACGATGCCTGTCAATTTGGGAAACAGAGAAACAACTCTACTTACCTTTATAGAGTATTATTCTATCCGAAAGTAATGTTTCACATTTTCAAAGACCTTACAAAAACTACACGATCAGGCAAAAATGATACATTCCAAGCCCCTTAAGTACATATTTTAATTTTGTCATTGACTGTACAACCCTTATACCATGCAAAAGTGGCAGCTACTAGATTGTGCAAGCTACCTTGGAGCTTTAATGTACACAGAATGTCATCACTCTGAGTGACAAGGCATAATGGGGTATACATGCTTTCAGTTAAACATTCTGTCAAAAGTTTTAGACTGAATGGCTTATGAAATTTTAAACATAAAATTGGAAAAGATATGTTGAAGTCAGCAGGATAATGATTACATGTTTTACAACCAGTATAAATTATAGAATGCCAATACTGTTTATAGTTTTTAGAAAGTACCTTCAGATCTTCTTCTATTTGCCTTTTCAGATCATCAATCTGCTGCATAAAGGCTTGTTTACCTCTTGAGAGTTGTGAAATTAAAACATCCTTCTCCTCTATCTGACGAGCAAACTCTCCTGTAAAAAATAAAATGTCAGGAAATATGTTACGTAAATGAAACAAGATGATGTAGTACCATGCATTTATTCTTATGCGTCTTTAATTATTATGTCAGTATTTATTCAACCAGTTTGGGTGCAAGATAAAAACTTAATGAACAATTTTCTTTCATATTGCTGATGTATTTGCATACAGATAGATATTGATCAAGTATTTACATCAAAGATTACCTCAGCTTTATGCAAAAAACAAAGTATAACAAGGTGTCTGTTACTAAAACAATAATCCTTGACTGCTCTATGGATCATTCAGTTTATCCATAGATACATGTTTGGCTTGCTGCCCTTTTAGGCTATTTTAAGCCTAACTAATTTAATCAAACCTTGTATATTGTGTCTTGTGTCTGTGAGGTAAACAACCCCCAAACCCTGTGCTACTGTAAAAAAGAGCCAGTAGCTTTTCTACAAGTTCCATAATTTTCAATTTCAGTCTCTGTGAAAAAAAAAATCCTTTTATAAAATTACCACAAACTATATTCTGATTAAAAATTGATAAAATACTTACACATTTGAGTGAGTTTAATAAAGGATGGTAACACTTAAAAAGACAGTTGTAGTATTGGTAATGAAAGCTTTATTAAGCCAGCTTTAAAGTGACTTATTCTAAATTTGGTTTCATCATTCTTGACAATGTATTAAATGCATCATTGTAGAAATCTTGACTTAAAAAAGTCAGTGAGATAACCTTTCACTGACAAAGACAATTGAACAATAGGTGCAAAAAGAGGTTCACCTGGAGCAGGTAGTAATTACAGAGTTTTCTTCTGTATGACTGAAAAATATTCCTGCTGTACTTTCTTTACCCTGAAAGGATCTTGATTTAAATTTGTTGCAGGTTTAGATTGTTTGGCTGTTTACAGATTTAAAGATATTTAGAAGACTTGGACTATGAGATATATTAGACAGTGATGTTATGTTTTTAAGTTGTCTGATTGACTGTGATGCACTGTACATTTATTCACACATTGTTGTGCATGCTGACTGATATGCAGGGCATTGCTTTAATACACTGTGTGCTTCTCATGTTGTAACACTGGAATACAATCCACATATAGACAGATAGCTAGATAGATAGCTAGATAGATAGATAGATAGATAATGGATTTAATTAACTTGGTTGAATATAATTTATGCTGACTTGCATAATGTTGGCACAAATTGACTGATGTGCATGTCAACATGCTATTATACAAGCACTAAGAATTAATCTCAGTGTATGGAAAAATTAAAATAAAACATCTTTTTTGCATGGGTCCCCCATCCCTGGCTAATTATATATTCTAACTTTGGGATTTCATAATCCCTGAGGAAAGATTGTTCATAGGTTCATAGGTAGGTAATAGGCTATCGGCCCTGGGGCCTATA
>NC_056748.1:557682769-557707769 GCF_019279795.1 Protopterus annectens
AACATGGAGCTTGATGAAGAGTTACCGAATAGCTGGGTAACTACAGCAGAGCTAGTAAGAGAGATGGCTAGAAAGGTGCTTGGTGTGACATCTGGAAAGAGGAAGGAGGACAAGGAGACCTGGTGGTGGAATGAGGAAGTACAGGAGAGTATACAGAGAAAGAGGTTGGTGAAGAAGTGGGATTGTCAGAGAGATGAAGAAAGGAGACAGGAGTATAAAGAGATGAGGTGCATGGCAAAGAGAGAGGTGGCAAAGGCTAAGGATAAGGCATATGAAGAGTTGTACGAAAGGTTGGACACTAAGGAGGGAGAAAAGGTCCTATACAGATTGGCTAGACAGAGGGACCGAGCTAGGAAAGATGTGCAGCAGGTAAAGGTGATAAAGGATAATGAGAGAAACATACTCACAAGTGAGGAGAGTGTGTTGATGAGATGGAAAGAGTACTTTGAGGGGCTGATGAATGAAGAGAATGAGAGGGAGAGAAGGTTGGATGATGTGCGGATAGTGAATCATGAAATGCAGTGGATTAGCAAGGAGGAAGGAAGGATAGCTATGAAGAGGATGAAGAATGGAAAGGCTGTTGGTCCAGATGACATACCTGTGGAAGCATGGAGGTATTTAGGTGAAATGACAGTGGAGTTTTTAACTAGATTGTGTAAGGACATCTTGCAAAGTGAGAGGATGTGCAGAGCTGTAGTAACTACAGAGGGATTAAATTGATCAGTCACAGCATGAAGTTATGGGAAAGAGTAGTGGAAGCTAGGTTAAGAAGGAAGGTGATGATTAGTGATCAGCAGTATGATTTAATGCCAGGAAAGAGCACTACAGGTGCGATGTTTGCTCTGAGAGTGTTGATGGAGAAGTACAGAGAAGGTCAGAAGGAGTTGCATTGTGTCTTTGTGGACTTAGAGAAAGCATATGACAGGGTGCCTAGAGAGGAGTTGTAGTATTGTATGAGGATGTCGGGAGTGTCAGAGAAGTATGTAAGAGTGGTACAGGATATGTACGAGGATAGTGTGACAGCGGTGAGATCTGCGGTGGGAGTGACGGATGCGTTTAAGGTGGAGGTGGGATTACATCAAGGATCAGCTCTGAGACCTTTCTTATTTGCAATGGTGATGGACAGGTTGACAGACGAGATCAGACAGGAGTCCCCATGGACTATGATGTTTGCAGATGACATTGTGATCTGTAGTGAGAGTAGGGAACAGGTGTAGGAGACCCTGGAGAGGTGGAGATATGCTCTAGAGAGAAGAAGAATGAAGGTCAACAGGACTAAGACAGAATATATGTGTGTGAATGAGTGGGAGGCTAGAGGAATGATGAGGATGCAGGGAGTAGAGGTGGCGAAGGTGGATGAGTTTAAAGACTTGGGATCAACAGTTCAGAGTAATGATGAGTGTGGAAGAGAGGTGAAGAAGAAAGTACATGGAGTGGGTGGAGAAGAGTGTCAGGAGTGATTTGTGACAGACGAGTACCAGTAAGAGTGAAAGGGAAGGTCTACAAGATGGTAGTGAGATCAGCTATGTTATATGGGTTGGAGACAGTGGCACTGACAAAAAGGCAGGAGTCAGAGCTGGACATGGCAGAGTATGAGATGTTAAGATTTGCACTGGATGTGATGAGGGTGGACAGGATTAGGAATAAGTATATTAAAGGGTCAGCCCAGGTTGGAAGGTTTGGAGACAAAACCAGAGAGGCAAGATTACATTGGTTTGGACATGTGCTGAGGAGGGATGCAGAGTATATTGGGAAAAAGATGCTACGGATGAAGCTGCCAGGTAACAGGAAAAGAGGAAGGCCTAAGATAAAGTTTATGGATGTGGTGAGAGAGGACATGTAGGTGGTTGGTGTGACAGAGCAAGATGCAGAGGACAGGAAGAAATGGAAACAGATGATCCACTGTGGCGACCCCTCGTGGGAGCAGCTGAAAGAAGAAGAAGATGGAGCTTTATGACACAGAAATACCCATTGAATCCAAGCATTCTGCTTGATACATAAGCAGCTATTATAGGCCAACTTGTATTTTGTCCTCTGTTGCTCATCTGGATGTACTATGTGTGTCCCATGCCAGCTTAAATCACTCACTCAGTTTCTGAGTCATTCAGAATGTTGAAGCTTGTTTCGGGCATTCAGAATCACAGCATATAGAAATACTTCTTCATATTAGCTTTCCCCAGTTATTCAGCACATGCTCAGTCTTGAAATAATTTCCACTATTATTTAATTTTAATGTCAGATGATGCTTCCCTTCTTAGCTTTATTGATTTCTTTGGAATAATTTAAAGTTTTCTTCATGCCTCCCCATCCTTCCTTTCCAAAAGATTTCACATGTAAGACACCCATTTCCTTTAACCACCTCATATGGTTTCAGAAGCTTGCAATGTGCCATTTTGATGCTCTCTTCAGATAGCCTCTGCCCTGTTTCTACATGTACAAAGATATAAAGATATGGTCTCCAGAACAGCACATCATACTCCTGATAAATCTGGTTAATTTTCATTAACAACGCATTTTCCTCCTCAGCCTTTAGCAAAGTTATGTACAAGGATATTGAAAAGGATTTTCTCCTGTATGGACCCCTCCTATTTCCCATAATTCACCATCCTTTCATCTGAGAAGACGCCATTCATTATAACCCTCTGTGCCTTACTGTCTAGCTGTCTAGCATATCAACACCACTCTAGGCCACATTCCTAGGCCACATCATTTCTTCAGTAACCTGCCGCACAGATCAAAATTTTCTGCTGCAGTCTATATAGAATGCATTCACAGGTGATGTTTGATCTAGTCATATTTGTCAACTGCCCAAGAGGTTCAAATATTTTAGTAATTTTATATTAAAATTTTTGTTTGCATTTTAGATAATTTCAGAATTAAAAAAAATCAAGGACTACTGTTGCAGATAATTTCACTACTCGGTCATATAGACCTATTTTGCAGTACTGTATGTAGAAAACGCCTTCTTAATCTGTTAGGAGTTTCTAAGTGAATAATAGCAATGATTTTAGACTGTCCTATATTCTGGGTCTTTATTTTTTACCACTGTACCACTGTCCAGAACACTTGAGTAACATAGCTTAGAATTATATACTTGATATCTTGACTCCCTGGTTAAATAAATGTTTTATGTTTTTATAATGATACTTCCGATGAATTAAATGAATTGTGGTTTGGGTCATATGACACAGTGGTTTCTAGATGTTCAAGACTATTTTTGCTGAAGTGATTTTAGCAACTGCATTGTAAATAAGGCAACACTGGTATGTCAGCATTTTCCAACCTCTAGCTGAATATGACTCTTGAGATGATGAATTACATCTGCACTTTTAGGAACTAATGCACCATGCCCTTCTTCCACAATTCCCAGAAACAAAGGTGGTTAGTTGCCTTGTGCATCTTCTGATTTTGAAACTTATTCTTGTTCTTTTGCTTTTCAGAAAGATACCCTTCCTCCCTACCGCATTAGCACACATTCTTAATCCTTTCTGTTGTCTACCTTTAATAAATCTACCTTTTTTCTTCCTGAATACAAAGCAGAAATATTAGGTAATCCACCTGCTTCATCATATTTGTCTTCCTCTACAATTTAATGTATCTTTACCATCCCCTATTTGCTCTTTTATTTAGTGAAAAAGTGAGCACCTTCTGATATTCCAAAGTCAATAATTTTGGTCCTCAGAATTACAGACTTGCAACACAGAAAGAGAAATCTACTCCAAGTATGAGATCACAGTACCTCTGGGTATTCCCTTAGCTCCAAGTATGAGATCACAGTACCTCTGAGTATTCCCTTACCTCCAAGTATGAGATCTCAGTACCTCTGAGTATTCCCTTATCTCAAAGTATGAGATTACAGTACCTCTGAGTATTCCCTTAGCTCCAAGTCTGAGATTACAGCACCTCTAAGTATTCCCTTAGCTCCAAGTATGAGATCACAGTACCTCTGAGTATTCCCTTATCTCCAAGTATGAGATCACAGTACCTCTGAGTATTCCCTTAGCTCCAAGTATGAGATCACAGTACCTCTGAGTATTCCCTTATCTCCAAGTATGAGATCACAGTACCTCTGAGTATTCCCTTAGCTCCAAGTCTGAGATTACAGCACCTCTGAGTATTCCCTTAGCTCCAAGTATGAGATCACAGTACCTCTAAGTATTCCCTTATCTCCAAGTATGAGATCACAGTACCTCTGAGTATTCCCTTAGCTCCAAGTATGAGATCACAGTACCTCTGAGTATTCCCTTATCTCCAAGTATGAGATCACAGTACCTCTGAGTATTCCCTTAGCTCCATGTCTGAGATTATAGCACCTCTGAGTATTCCCTTAGCTCCAAGTATGAGATCACAGTACCTCTGAGTATTCCCTTATCTCCAAGTATGAGATCACAGTACCTCTGAGTATTCCCTTATCTCCAAGTATGAGATCACAGTACCTCTGAGTATTCCCTTAGCTCCAAGTCTGAGATTACAGCACCTCTGAGCATTTCTTAGCTCCATGTATGAGATCACAGTACCTCTGAGTATTCCCTTATCTCCAAGTATGAGATCACAGTACCTCTGAGTATTCCCTTAGCTCCAAGTATGAGATCACAGTACCTCTGAGTATTCCCTTATCTCCAAGTATGAGATCACAGTACCTCTGAGTATTCCCTTAGCTCCAAGTCTGAGATTACAGCACCTCTGAGTATTCCCTTAGCTCCAAGTATGAGATCACAGTACCTTTGAGTATTCCCTTATCTCCAAGTATGAGATCACAGTACCTCTGAGTATTCCCTTAGCTCCAAGTATGAGATTATAGTACCTCTGAGTATTCCCTTATTTCCAAGTATGAGATCACAGTACCTCTGAGTATTCCCTTATCTCCAAGTATGAGATCACAGTACCTCTGAGTATTCCCTTATCTCCAAGTATGAGATCACAGTACCTCTGAGTATTCCCTTAGCTCCAAGTCTGAGATTACAGCACCTCTGAGTATTCCCTTATCTCCAAGTATGAGATCACAGTACCTCTGAGTATTCCCTTAGCTCCAAGTATGAGGTTATAGTACCTCTGAGTATTCCCTTAGCTCCAGGGTATAAAGACTATTGAGAGTGCATATACATAGTTAAGACTGCTAGGGGTGCAGCCCATCCCTTGTTATGGAATGCAAGACATGAAGACCCCCCGATAAAAATACATAAATGGGCAATTTATTTTGTTTTTGAAACTCACCTTTAATTTTATAATTTTGTACATTAAAACACTGCCTCACTCACTTTTGAAAGGGAGAAGATAAAACGTGTTATCCCTCCCTTTTTTAATAAACTGGGTGTCTTTTCCTTAGTTTGAGCCTCTGCTTTTCTTATTTTTTCCAGATTCATTCTTCCTCCACTGGCATTTATATCTGCTTTCTGTTTTTCCTTAATCTCTAATGTCACCTCATTAGAGCGGCTCCATTTTTCATCATTCTTTTGTATTTGAATACTTGACAAAAAAATGTCTCCATTGAAAGAGACTTTTTTTGTCAAGCTCTGTCATTGTTCACTACGGTCATAAGTATGAAGGTTGGTACTAGCTGAGCAATGGGGAAGTACATCACTATGCATTTGTTAAATATATCAATATTTTATAGTTTTTTGTCTTTGTCAACTTATAAAATACTAACTATAATCCAGATTGAAGTGAAATGTAACTCTCACCTGTAACTCCTTAATCTTTTTCTGCAGCTGAGAACCAAGGGCTTGTTCATCTTCTATTTTGCTAAGTAACTGACTGATTTCAAATTCCTTCCTATTAAGAAAATATATATTGAGCAACAATATGGTAATTATTTATACAATATACTACTATAAAGCATACAATGATAAGAAAAATCTTACTTCTTCAGTCTTTCCTCCTGTTGTTGTCTTTCATTTTCTAAATCCATTATTGTTTCTTGGGCCAACTTAAGATCACCTTCAAGCTTTCTCTTTGACCTTTCTAGGTCCATACGGACCTTCTTTTCTTGTTCCAAAGACCCTTCAAGCTGCATTACAAATAAGTACATTTAGTGACTCTGAAAACCTAACCAAAGACATTTGCAAAATATAAGCACATGCATGCCATCTCTTACATCATCTACTTGCTGTTCCAGTTTAGCTTTGGCCTTGGTCAGAGCATTGACTTTGTCTTCTTCTGCTTGCAGATCATCCAAAGCTTGCTGATGTGCTTCCTGAAGGGCTTTCTTCTCCTTGGTTAATTTCACAATATTGTCTTCAATAACAGTCATTTCTTCAGTGAGGTTTTTAACCTATGAACAGAAAAATATACTTATTGAGAAAGAGAAATTAACAAAAGAGTGAAAATATATCTACAACTTTTGTATATCTTCTGTTCAGATCATGATAAGTTTGCTCTGTATACATGCCCAGTAGATGGATTTCACTGGGATAAAATGTCCCAGACTACAGTTTTTGCAGAATACCATGGTGGAGATACTATCTAGTGTTTCAAACTATTGACGTATTTCTGCTGTGCTCAGCAAACCGCAGTGGTTCCTGGTTTGCTGTAAGGAGACATTTATGTTAACCTTTATATAAACTATTATTCTTTATGAACAGGGACCAAGTTTATGAGACACTGGCGTACCTCTGCACTTCAGTCTGTTGCTAATACTTGAGTAGCAAGGGGCTGCTAGATACCGCAAGCCAAAAGTCACTGACATGATTTCTCTTCCCATCCATTATTAGACTGATGCTTGACTTAAAATAAATATATATTACTGTATTTGCAATATAAATCCATAAAAGTGAAGCGTCATACTGCTATAGCAGATAACGTTAGGTATGTACCACTTTTTTGCTACTTCGTGTTGCAATGGATAACTGAAAAAAGAAATATGTGTCTGTGAAGCACCAAAGTTCATCAAGTAATAAATCATACAGCAACAGCAAAACATAAAAGTACAAACCGTTATCAAACTATAACTCTGAACTGACACAATGCATAGCCTTCTATGAGAAGTTCTAAACACAGAATACACTGTTTAGCAAAAATGAGTAGAAATGATGGGTGATACATTTACATTTGTAGTATGTGTGTATGTGTGCGTGCGCACGCGTGTGTGTGTGTGTGTGTGTGTGTGTGTGTGTGTGTGTGTGTGTGTGTGTGTGTGTGTGTGTGTGTGTGTGTGTGTGTGTGTGCGGGTGTGCGTGTGTGTGTGTGTGTGTGTGTGTGTGTGTGGTAGGAACACTTAAGAGGTGCACTGTAAAGTAAAATGAAAAGTACACAATTTATTTTAAAATTGAAGTCAGTGAAATATTTGCAAAATATAATAATCAGAATAAAATATTTTATTTAAGTTTTCACTGTGTCAATTGCCATACTGTTAGTATACACAACTTTGATGGGAGAAGATCTGAGGACTCTGCATTCTAATTGGATTTATTAAGGCTGAGTAAGGGATTATTTCCTCTAGATAAAGAGTGCCTCTAGCAGTGTGTCACAGGGCTCAGTCTTATATTCCCTTTTATAAGGGATTTACTTATAACAAGGTAAAATAGGCCACAGTGATGCAGCAGTTAGCATTGTCACCTCACAACAAGAGGTTCTCCCGTTCATTTCTCAGCTGGAGTGCCTACTATGTGGAGTCTGCATGTCCTTCCCATGGTTGTATGACATTTAAAGACAAGCAGGTAGGTGCGTGCATGAATGGGTGTGCTCTCTTTGAAGGTTGGGCATCAGGCTGGCAAATCAGCACCATAAAATTCCACTGCCAATCACTAGCAGACCGCAGTTCTGCTGTGGTGACCCCTAACCAGGAAAAGCTGAAAGACTTTTTTACTTATAACAAGATAAAATGGGCATCAAGTATCTATGGCTATCCGGGTTTGCTGATAATGGCAAATTAGGTGCTGTTACCAATTCTGCCATAATACCCATATTTCCCAATAGGGCCTGCGTCAGACCAGCACCCATTGTGTTAGTCGTGGGCTCATTATAAAGGTCAAAAAGTGCAATATCATTACCTTTAATAAAGCACACATCTCCTTGTCTTATCATTTCACTGGCAGCCCCTCAGACCAGTTTCTATTATTTGAGACCTAGGTTCTTTCATAGACAATACGTTCTCTTTTGACCACCATGTCACAGCTGTTATCAGAAAGTCCTTCTTCTTTGCTTAGCTTATCTGTCAGGTCAAATTATATCATTCTCCCTTTAGGTTCATAGGTTGGTACTAGGCTATCAGCGCTAGGGCCTATACAAGCCTAGCCATAACAATTCCCTGGCTATTTCTTCCCACACTATTTACTTCCCTGGACCCCTGTCTAGCAGGGTGACTGACATGATCCCCGGGGTGAATTTCCTTTCTCCCATCCAATCGTCAAGGTTCCTTTTGAAGAGGACCAAAGAGGCACTCTGCTTGACATGTATGGGCAATCTATTCCAGAGTCTGGGGAGTCTCTGGGTCAGGAACCTATCCCTCCAGCATGTTTTGTTTATTGTGATGACAAGGTTTAGATCCATGGAGTGTGTGGCTCTTAGGGATTGGGATTTCTTTAAGAGTAGCATATCCAACAGCTCTGGGTTTGACATGGCCTTGTATGTTAAGCAAAGATTGCCTCTGAGTAGACGATATGCGACAGAGTATAGCTGGAGTTTTTTAAGGCAGTCAGCATAGGGCATCTGCTTTAGGCCTGTGATTCTTTTAGTGAGGTATTTCTGTGGCCTTTCCAGTTGTTGCAGATGTCTTGAGAGGTACATACCAAACGGGGCATTGTATTCTATAATGGGTCTAATGAGGGATGAGTACAGTGGGACAATGACCTCCTTTTTTCTGGATGAAAAGCCCTTAGTGATGAGGTGTGCCACATAGAAGGATTTCCTGACTGTTGTGGCGATGTGGTTATCGAAGGTGAGACCACTGTCCACCTGTGTCCCTAAGTCTCTTATCAAACTTTCGGTGTTTAGTGTACTGCCACCTATAAGGTAATTCATGGATACATGTTTTTTCCCAGAGGGGATAACTATACATTTCTTGGCATTGAGCTTGAGCCCATGGCTCTGGCACCAAGCATTTGTTTCTGTAAGGCCCTTTTGTAGAGTATCCACATCATTTGGGGATTCAATGATGGCTCCCAGTTTGCAGTCATCTGCAAACTTTGTTATCCATAGTCCCTTAGTGTTGGCCTGTACTTCAGAGAAGTAGATGCCAAACAAGAGCGGTCCCAGGACTGAACCCTGAGGTACTCCACTTGTCACTTGTCTGGAGCTGGATTTGGAGTTGGCTACTTTTACAGTGTGGGTTCTATCAGTAAGCCAGTTAGCAACCCATTGGGTGATGTAGGGATTAATGCCCAGCTTAGTAAGTTTATCTATGATTCCAGAGTGGGGGATGGTGTCAAAGGCCTTGGCAAGGTCTAGATAGGCTGTGTGGACCACCTTACCCTTGTCCATGGCTCTGGAGACTGATTTGAAGAAGTCAATCAAGTTCAGGAGACAAGATTGGCCCTTCACGAACCCAAACTGGGTGGGGTCCAGTGTTTGAAGGTTGCCAATGTCTTTGTTTATAAGTTCCATGATAATACGCTCCATGGCCTTGCAGATAAGGCTTGTCAGACTGATGGGACGGTAGTTTCTGGGATCCAAGCTGGATCCCCCCTTGTGGAGTGGGATAACTGTAGCTGTGCGCCACTCAGTGGGCACGAAACCTGAGGTGAGGCTATGATTAAACATGACACTTAGGTGAGGTGCCAGTTCATATTGTAGTTCATGTAGTACACAGCCTGGGATGTCATCTGGTCCCATGGATGCTGTATTCTTAGCTTTGGAGAGTGTGTTTTTTACCTGTGTGGCCATTATTACTGGAATTTGGCAATCTTCCGGTATTGAGATGGGCCATTTAGGGGGTGAGAGGGGGTTGAAGTTGGCACTGAATCGATCTGCCAGGATATTGGCAATATCCTTGGGATCAGTATATTTAATGCCATTCTGTTTTAGCTCAGAGCAGATCTGAGCATTGCCATTTAGATTCTTGACATAGTTATAGAATGCCTTGTTGTTGTCTTTGGAATCTTTGGCAATTTTATTTTCGTAACTAGCTTTGGAGGATTTTATGAGGGATCTCAGTTTCTTACTGAGGCTGGTAAGGAAGTTTTTTGCATCCTGGGATTTTCCTCTTTTCTGCAACAGTTTCTTCCTTTTGTTGTAAAGTTTGTTTATGGCAGGGGACCACCAGATTGGCTTCTTTTTTTGGATGAGAGCATCTTGGTTCTATTTGGGATGGCACGATTTATGCATGAGTGAATGTGCTCGTACAGTGCCTTAGTGTAGGATTCAGCAGTTGAACTTTCAGCTCCCATCTGCATGGGTGTCATGAAGTTTGTCACTTCTGACTTGAGTAGCATGAAGTTGGCTTTGGAGAAGATTTTTATGGAGGTTTCCTTACTGGGAGGTGGGGGTGGGATGTGGATGTTAAGGGTGATATAGCTTATGGTCAGACGTGACTAACGAGGGGGTGACCATAGGTGTGGAGCATCGATTTCTCATATTGGTAATGACCAGGTCTAGGATATTGGAGCCCCTGGTGGGACTATGGATTAATTGATCCAGGGCATTGGAATTTATGAATTCCAAGAACTGTTGGGCAAAGGTGTTGGTACATGAGTAGCTTTCCCAGTTAATGGCAGGGTAGTTAAAATCACCCAGTATTAGGGTGTTTGGTTCTATCTTAATATTTTCCAGTATGTTTAGAAAGGTGTAGTGAGAATCTTGGGGTATGGTGGGGGATCTGTAGCAAGCTACAATTTGGATTGCAGTCTTACCTAGTGTTAGTTGCACCTGGAGAATTTCAGACGCATTGTGTTGGGCAACTAGCCTGGTGGTGTGAATATCCTTGGTGAATATTGACACTCCTCCACCTTTAGTGTTTTGGTCCTGCTTTGGTGGCCGAAAAGTGTGGTAAGAGTTGTAGTCTGGTATTGCAGGGGTGCTCTCTGGAGCCTTGAACCAGGTCTCAGTTACTGCACAGATATCGATGTTCTCCATTTTTAGGAGTGCCTCGAGAGTGTGCATTTTGAGGTTTAGACTTCTAGCATTGAGTAGCATTACCTTCAGATTTTGCATGCTTGTACCTGTTATGGTGGTGGTTTTGTTCTTTGAACTTTGCCTAAAAAAGGCACTACAGGGGTGGCAAGTACCTTAGCCAGTAACCTGAATCCCAGAGGCGACAGGTGCAGACCATCTCTGGCAAAGCATCGTGGTCTATCAATCATGTCGTCCCAGGCAGACAGATACCGGATCCCCTTTGAATGACACCAGAAGCTTAGCCAATTGTTGAAGTCAATCATTTTATCCTTATATTGTGGTATCATTCTGGGCAAAGGCAGGATGCTACTCAGGGCTAGGGTCATACCTGCCTGGGCCACATGATCCGAGAGCTCTTCCATGTCTCTTTTCATGTAGTCCAGTGAGGCATGTCTCAAGTCATTCACTCCAACATGGACAATGACAGAGTCATATTTGTACTTGTTGTGGAGGGACTTGAGTGCATGCATTATTTGGTAGATCCTGGCACCCGACAGGCAGCTGACTGTTATTTTCTCCTTGTTCAACCTGGTGAGAGGGACATCAGTGTGCTGGACTATAGAGTCACCTATGACTAAAGTGTTAGGTACATTGTCTTGCCTTAGGGGTTGTTGCTGGGTGGCACACAGATGTTTTGAACTATGTGACACTTTGGTTGTGATTGGTGTTTGTTTGCGTTTCAGCTTCAGAGGTCCTTGTTGCTTGGGCAGGTTACAGTTAAGGGCCACTGCATATGTGGATTTAGTGTTGCTATATGTGGGGGATGGTGGTGTGGGTTTAGAAGGGCTATGTGTTGCTTGAGGTGTAGTGTGGGTGTTAACCTTCTCCTCTTGACTGTCTAGCACAATCTTGGGTGGTTCGAGCTTTGCTTCCATTTTGGCTATGTAAGTGCATCTCTCACAGGTTGTAGTGTTGGCTGGTAGGAGGAGAGGGTTGTCTGTGTACATGAGGCAATTGCTGCATTGCCCCAGTATGCCCAGATTCACCAGGTGGACAGGAGAAATCACTGGAAGCTGTCCCTTGGACATGCCTGCTTTGATGCTTTTTTTTTTTTTTTTTGTAAAGTACAGGAGCTGTTTTCCCTTACCTTAGCAAGGTACTTTGCAATTATAGGCTGTTTAGTGCCTACTATTAATTTCTCCTTATTAACAAGGAGAGATGAGTGCTTGTATCAGTTTAAGGCTTCCTAGTGCTTTCCAGCAGGTATTAGAGAAAGTGCTAGTCAAAGGGATGCTTAAAAGTAAGATGAAAAAAAATGCACACTGCAGTGTGCACTAGAGAAGGTAGACGTGAAAGTAGGTAACTTAAGTTTTACCTGTTTAAAAAGTTAAGGTTTAGTGGAGAGTTACTATTTTTAAAACAGCAAGAGGGGTTGAAAGGGGTGGTCACTTTTGTATTCTGGTACTATGGAATACAGTAGGATGGCCAATAAATTTAAATAGTTGAAGGGGAGGGGTTTTTGATTTAGTGATTACTCACACAAGCCACTGAAAGTAGAAAGGAAATGAGATATATGGTCAGATTAACATAAGAGACAGGCAACTAGAAAGACAGTGGTATTTAACAAGACAACTATGACTGGGTGGGACGGTGGGAAAAAAGACTCAGAAGAGAGAGAGAGAGCTGTGGTTTCTTTTGAAGTTTTAATATGCTGTTAAAGCAGAATGCAGGTAAAACACAAGGTAAAGAAACAAACTACAGTATTTAAAATATACACAATACAAAAAATAAAAGCAAACTAACCTTTCCTTCACAGCAAAGTGTAGCAGAGTCTGGATGAGACTTTCTGGAAAAGCTCAGAAATGTTTTACTTTACCCCTTAAATAGAAGGTTTAGTTCCTAGCTCCACCCCTCAGTTAACAAATGATTAACCTTAGGTGACCTCTTCTATCTTATGAATGAGTTCTTAATTGATCAGTTCTAAGTTCGGCCTGACTCAGAAGACAGAGAGAGCTGTGGTCTCTTTTGAAGTTTTAATATGCTGTTAAAGCAGAATGCAGGTAAAACACAAGGTAAAGAAAACAAACTACAGTATTTAAAATATACAAAATGCAAAAAATAAAAGCAAACTAACTTTCCTTCACAGCAAAGTGTAGCAGAGTCTGGATGAGCCTTTCTGGAAAAGCTCAGAAATGTTTTATTTTACCCCTTAAATAGAAGGTTTAGTTCCTAGCGCCACCTCTCAGTTAACAAATGATTAACCTTAGGTAACCTCTTCTATCTTATGAATGAGTTCTTAATTGATCAGTTCTAATTTCTGCCTGACTCAGAAGACAGAGAGAGCTGTGGTCTCTTTTGAAGTTTTAATATGCTGTTAAAGCAGAATGCAGGTAAAACACAAGGTAAAGAAAACAAACTACAATATTTAAAATATACAAAATACAAAAAATAAAAGCAAACTAACTTTCCATCACAGCAAAGTGTATCAGAGTCTGGATGAGCCTTTCTGGTAAAGCTCAGAAATGTTTTATTTTAAATAGAGAGAGAGAGCTGTGGTCTCTTTTGAAGTTTTAATATGCTGTTAAAGCAGAATGCAGGTAAAACACAAGGTTTTGAAAACAAACTACAGTATTTAAAATATACACAATACAAAAAATAAAAGCAAACTAACCTTTCCTTCACAGCAAAGTGTAGCAGAGTCTGGATGAGCCTTTCTGGAAAAGCTCAGAAATGTTTTATTTTACCCCTTAAATAGAAGGTTTAGTTCCTAGCTCCACCCCTCAGTTAACAAATGATTAACCTTAGGTGACCTCTTCTATCTTATGAATGAGTTCTTAATTGATCAGTTCTAAGTTCGGCCTGACTCAGAAGACAGAGAGAGCTGTGGTCTCTTTTGAAGTTTTAATATGCTGTTAAAGCAGAATGCAGGTAAAACACAAGGTAAAGAAAACAAACTACAGTATTTAAAATATACAAAATGCAAAAAATAAAAGCAAACTAACTTTCCTTCACAGCAAAGTGTAGCAGAGTCTGGATGAGCCTTTCTGGAAAAGCTCAGAAATGTTTTATTTTACCCCTTAAATAGAAGGTTTAGATCCTAGCTCCACCCCTCAGTTAACAAATGATTAACCTTAGGTGACCTCTTCTATCTTATGAATGAGTTCTTAATTGATCAGTTCTAATTTCGGCCTGACTCAAAAGACAGAAAGAGCTGTGGTCTCTTTTGAAGTTTTAATATGCTGTTAAAGCAGAATGCAGGTAAAACACAAGGTAAAGAAAACAAACTACAATATTTAAAATATATAAAATACAAAAAATAAAAGCAAACTAACTTTCCATCACAGCAAAGTGTATCAGAGTCTGGATGAGCCTTTCTGGTAAAGCTCAGAAATGTTTTATTTTAAATAGAGAGAGAGAGCTGTGGTCTCTTTTGAAGTTTTAATATGCTGTTAAAGCAGAATGCAGGTAAAACACAAGGTAAAGAAAACAAACTACAGTATTTAAAATATACACAATACAAAAAATAAAAGCAAACTAACCTTTCCTTCACAGCAAAGTGTAGCAGGGTCTGGATGAGCCTTTCTGGAAAAGCAAAATTTAATTTCTTCTTCCCTTCTTAGACTCTTACTGAATAGGGTGCCCCCTTTTGAATACAACAATCTATCTACCTTTTACAATTTAAAAAGTCACAAAGATTTCTAACTAAAACTATCTCTGGTTTAAGCCATTTTAAGCTATTTTCACAGGTTAATTTCCCTTTCCCGTTACTCCATCTTATACAGTCTCATGAGAGGTTATCTTTGCTTAGCATTCACTGCTGTAAAAGACTGTGCTTTTTGGCCTTCTGTACCCTCACAGAACAAATAGTCTAATTCCTAATCCAAAGACTTAAACCTCCACTGTAAGTTCAGCAACATAATCAGCAAAATAGTATTCTTATCTAGTGGAAAATATACACCAACATAAGGGAGTGCTGCACCCCCCCTCCCTTGTGTCACATCCACACTGCTGAGGTCAGAATTAAAAATCAATACAAAAAAATCCAGCTAGACCAGTAACAGGAACTATTCAAAGGCAAACTACATCCTATTAAGTGACAGTTTGTGAAAATTCAAGGCTCCCCCCAACCCTGAGACCACAGCTAACCTCCCTCTGCATCAAGCAAAGTACTTCCCTGACTACCTCGAAAGCCAACATCAGTGAATGGATGGACAACCTCATATTCATGGCTGACATTAGCATCAATGACTTTCTGTCCAGAGGGAACAAGTTAACATTTGTCACTACAAAGATAATGCGTCTATGCTTCTAGATGGTTTTCCAGCCATCAAATTAGTAATTCTATATGAATCTAAAAAGAAGTCCACATCCAAAACTTGTGATAAGTTTGACATATAGTTAAAGTCATTCAATATTTCTGTTTGGTAACATTTAATAATATTTCACCAGTCCTTTTAAGCAAACTGTCATTCACATTTGACTACAAGCTATTGCCAACTTCTAACTGGTCACTACTTTTTCCCAGGGCACAAAATAATTGACTCCATCCATGGCCTACCTTGTTTTCAGTGACATGCTTTTCTTTCTCCACTTTTGCCAGAGTAAGTTCCAGATCATCAATATCTCTCTTTAATTCTAAGCAGTCATCTTCCAGTTTCCTTTTCTTTGCAGTCAGTTCAGCATTGGCTTCCTCTTCATCTTCGAGCCTCTCCAGTGCCTCTTTAACTTTAGCTTCAAGATGTATTTTACTTTTGATGAGCCCCTCACATCTCTCTTCAGCATCAGCAAGACTGTCTGCTTCCTGCAACAGAAGCAAGTTAAAAAGTTGTATAAATTCATTTGTGAAAATACTCAGATTTATGCACAATTTTACTGCAGTATCATTTGCTTACATCTAATACAATTACTTAAAAAGAATAATATAAACAAAACTAGTATTAAACTATTGTATTGCTGTAGTAACTGATCAACTGTCCTGAAGCAATGTGGCAAATAAGTTTGTCTTCAAATATAGTTAAGCATAAAATATACTGTTCTTCATTAATGGCCTTGATGATTATATAAAAGATTCAACAAACTCAACATCAGGTATCAGTTATCGAAAATGTGGTCATTTAGTTTGGCTCTTATTAACCAAACCCCATTTCAGTGACTCAAAGTTCACCAATGCGGATACACACAGAGATGTGTTTCCCCAAATGCTAGTTCCTTCAGGAAGGATTTTTTTCCTGTAATAGTGCTGCCCCTGTACCCACAAACTGAAGTATCCAATTTCCAAGTCACTACTCCTAATATATAAAGTGTGTATCTGTACTAGCAGATCTAGGTGAACTTTTTTCAAATAGGCTATATTATCAATGTGCCTTTCGCTTTGACTCCTAAGAGGCAAACCTTTCAGCTAGCATTAAATACACCGTCTGCACATCACTTATAAATTCCTTCTGTAGAAGTTTCTTCTTTGAAATTGCAACAAATTATAAAACACCAAAAATAACTCACATTGCCAATTATAGTAAATTAAACTCCTTTTGCCTCACAGTAAAATCTGTTTTCCCGTGGTGCTTGCAAATAATACAATGCTTCCTACATTGTGTAGCTAAATATGTAGGAGGTTTGATGCCCAACATGGGTAATTTCTGTGTGTGTAATGCTTGTTGCATCTATCTCCCCTAAAGAGAATACATTTAAATGTGCATACAGCTCATTTATACCAAATTTATTTAGAACAACAACTGCACAGAATGGGGAAAAAGCCGGAGATATCTCGATCTCCATTAGCAACAAATATTCCTCCAGTTTGGTTAAACAGGATGATTCCATGGAACTCATCCACATGCAAGTCACTACAGGTAAGGTCCCTCACCATATCATGACTAACTACAGGTCACAACATATGCATCTAGAGTCTCATGACTCTTATCTAAACTTACTAGAGGTGCTCACCATCCAAGCAAATGCCCTATTCATTGGTGACTTTAACTACCCTCTGTAGACTGGGAAACATACACTGCCTCAAACTTACAGGCAAAATGCTTCCTGGATTTTATTAACACAAACACCCTGGAACAGATACGTATGATCCAACCAGAGGCTCAAACATACTGGAGCTGGTACTTACCAACATAAAATAATACTACACTCCCCCCAATGTCACATCCTCACTAGTGAAGTTGGATCACAGAGCTCGCTCACTTGAAGTAAAAAAAAAGCAATCCAGAAAATCCAGTTAAACCAGTAACAGTTAGGAAATAGTCGAAGGCAAACTACATCCTACTAAGTGACAGTTTGTCAAAATTCAAGGTTCCCCCAACCACGAGGCCACAGCTACCTGTGCAGAATTATTCACAGAGTCACTATACAAACATGTGAATGGCTGCATAGAGGCTGCTGCACTTACCAAAAATAAACCCAAAACAAACACTAAAAATAAACTCCTACTGGTAGAATCCTCACCTAAATAGTGTATATAATAAAAGAAGAACATTCGTGGCCAAATCAGGAAAAGCTATTCCCTTAAAGACAAGTTATCTCTTATACAACTAAACAATAAACTAAAAGGTCTAATAAAGTCCAACAAGGCCAAATATGAGGTCAGGCTAAGGTCAATCAGAAGGCCTTCTTAAACAATGCTGGAACCTTAGGGGTAGCACACAAGAGTGTGCTGAGCTGGTGGTGAACAGTACCACCTACACTGATCAGAATGACACAGCAAATTTATTGGCTGATAAATTCAACTCAAACATCATCCCTCACCCCCCAATGCCACCAGGTGAAATCTCTTCCAGCATACTTCCCCCAGCTATCATCAAAGACCATGTGATGGCAGTACTCGCTAAAGCCAAGAACACCACCTCCATGGATCCTGACAACATTCCTGGTTGCCTCCTGAACAGTCTAAAACATGATCTATCAGGATCACTTGAAGCACTCTTTAACTACAGCCTTGAAACAGCCTACATTCAAAGTGACTGGAGGACTGCAACAGTCATTCCTTTCCACAAAGATAGGTCAGTAACTGACCCAGGGAACTACAGATCTATCACTCTAACAAGCCTAATATGCAAAGCTTTGGAATAAAGTATCAGAGAAATGATAAACAATGCTATTAGCAACCTATAGACACCGGACACATCACTATTTGGCTTTTTAACAGTAGGTCTTACCTACTTAATGTGGTAGACTTCTTTGAGAGGGTTACCAAGGCAATGGATGAGGGTAAAACAGTGCATATTGTGTATCTTGACCCAGCTAAGGTATTTGATACAGTACCCCACTCAGGTATTGTTCACAAGCTCTCTAAGCTAGATGTAAACCTTTACATAACTTGCTGGATTGCTGTCTGGCTCACATGTGGGACTCAAAAAGTTAGAATTCATGAGACCACCTCCACCAAGTAACCAGTCACCAGTGGAGTACTACAGGGATCCAGGCTGGTCCTGCTCCTGTTTTGCAATGGTAAAGGCCTCTGGCACACCAGGTTTGCAGATGACTGTAAATTGGAAGCTATTATAGAGTCCTCAAAAGACACAGATATCTTGCAAGTGGGTTTAACACAGACAAATGACTGGTGCCAAAGCCATGGCCTAAAACACAATGCCAAAAATGCATTATAATGCCCTTTGGGAAACTGTCAACACAAGTTAATTACTCCATCAATAAAACACCCTGAAGAGCTGACCCAGTAGTAAGGGATCTGAGAACATATGTAGACAGCAATCGGGCTTTGACCACCATGTAACTAAGATAATCAGTAAATCATTCTCTGTCACCCAACTTATAAGTAAGAGTATGGCATCCAAGTCCAAGGAAGCTATAGTACCATTCTACTTGACCCTTATCAGACCTAACGTTGAATACAGTGTGACATGTATCTAACCAGACACTTGCACCAGTTGGAATGTCTACAAAGGTTTCTCACAAGGAGGATTCAGGGCATAAATACCCTGCCCTATACTGATTATCTACAGTGGATATAAAAAGTGTACACACTCCTGTTAAAATGCCAGGTTTTTGTGATATAAAAAAAAATGAGATCACAATAAATCATTTCAAAACTTTTCCCACCTTTAATGTGACCTATAACCTGTACAATTCAATTGAAAAACAAACAAATCTGGTAGGTGAATACATATAAAAAATAAAAAAATGTACAATAAGCTGGTTGCATAAGTATGCACACCCTTAAACTAATACTTTGTTAAAGCACCTTTTGATTTAATTATAGCATTCAGTCTTCTTGAGTAGGAGTCTATCAGCATGGCACATCTTGACTTGGCAATATTTACCCACTCTTCCTTGCAAAAGTGCTCCAAATCTGTCAGATTGTGAGGGCATCTCTTGTGCACAGCCCTCTTCAGGTCACCGCACAGATTTTCTATTGGATTTAGGTCTGGAGTCTGGCTGAGCCATTCCAAAACTTTAATTTTCTGCTGGTGAAGCCATCCTTTTGTTGATTTAGATGTATGCTTGGGGTTATTGTCATGTTGAAAGGTGAAATTCCTCTTCATCTTCATCTTTCTAGCAGATGCCTGAAGGTTTTGGGCCAAAAGTGACTTGTATTTGGAACTGGTCATAATTTCCTCCACCTTGACTAAAACCCCAGTTCCAGCTGAAGAAAAGCAGCCCCAAAGTATGATACTGCCACCCCCATGCTTCATCGTGGGGATGGTGTTCTTTTGCTGATGCGAAGTGTTGTTTTTTTGCCAAACTTTTGGATTTTTGGCCAGAAAGTTCAACTTTGGTCTCATCAGACCATAACACATTTTCCCCCATGCTTTTGGGAGACTTGATCTACTGTTTTGCAAATTTTAGCCTGGGCTAGATATTTTTGTTTGGGAGATTGTTGTCACATGTAGTACACAACCAGTACTTGCCACAAATTCCTGCAGTTCCTTCAGTGTAGGTCTCTTGGCAGCCTCCCTGACCAGTTTTCATCTTGTCTTTTCATCAATTTTGGAGGGATAGCCAGTTTTTGGCAACATCACTGTTGTCTCACATATTCTCCACTCTTTGATGACTGTCTTCACTGTGTTTCATGGTATATCCAACACTGTGGAATTTTTTTGTACCCTTCTCCTCACTGATACCTTTCAACAATAAGATCCCTTTGGTGCTTTGTAAGCTCTCTGTGAACCATGGCTTTTGCTGTAACAGGCAACTGAGTAAATGTCAGGAAAATCCTACTAGGACAGCTGAACTTTATTTGAGGTTAATTAGAGTCTCTTTAACTGATGGCAGATGTGTACCCAAGAAGACTGAATGCTGTAATTAAATCAAAAGGTACCTCAACAAAATATTAGTTTAAGGGTGTGCAAACTTATGCAACCAGCTTATTGTACATTTTTTATTTTTTATATTTATTCCCCTAACAGATTTGTTTGTTTTCCAATTTAACTGTACAGGTTATAGGTCACATTAAAGGTGGGAACAGTTTTGAAATGATTTATTGTGGTCTCATTTTTTTTATATCACAAAAACATGGCATTTTAACAGGGGTGTATACACTTTTTATATCCACTGTAAAGGTTCTGTTTCTATATTCAGTCTCCCACTGGCTGCTGAGAGCAGATCTTTGCCTGGCTTACTGGCCTTCCTCAGATCCAGCCCTGATGGATCTGTCACACATGTCCAAAAAAAAAAAAAAAAAACAGCACCAGAAACACTAAGTCAAGGGATCTGAACTTTGCTTGTGACATAAACAGAATGTGCTAGAGACACAGATATGTGTCCCAAAGGACCCCTGCACTGTGGAATAAACAACCCATCCATATAAAACACAGTTCACCCCAGCCCTACTCAAATGAAGCCTTGACAATTGGATGGGAAATTGTAAATGTACCCCTGGTCTGGCCCCCATGTTCCTTATGGACACAGGCCATCAATAAAAAATGTATTATCCCAGATAATACCCCCTCCCTACAAATCCTTAGCGAGCTCCCTACTAACTTGCCTTCTGTGTGACACTTGAGACCCAAATGGTTTGGTGTGCATGGCTAGGCTTGTAGGGGCCCTAGTGCGTGTGAGCCTGGTAGCAACCTATGAACCTATATTCAGAAAAATGTCATGTACCTGGTAACATATTACTGATTCAACTCAATTAATGCTGAGCAGAATGATAAACTGGATGTGCACAGTGCTGTACTGACAGAAATGAAGAATAACCATTGTGTATGGAACTAGGTTTCATTATGGCTGACTTATACTCAGACCTCAAGACATCACCTCAGGCAGAGTTTTCCTTTACAACAGCAATGGGTAAACTTCCAGCTTACATTATAGTAAAACAATTGAAATTAAAGCAGGATAGTGATAAAAGACAGTGTAAATATTTGTTGCAAACTATTTCTTTATTCACTTTTCAACACCCTGATAAAACATTGTTTTTGTCAACATTTAAATCCTTTCAAGTGATGCAGAAAAAATACACTGGAAAAATAATTGCAATTTCATAATTCAATGACAGATGTTTTCTAACAAAAATTAATATAAACATTTTTGTGATTAAAACACAGTTACTTAAAATTAAATTGGATTGGATATTTTTTAAATCTTCAGTGTCCCTTATGTGGTTGCCAAAACTGATGCCAATTTCAAGGTACTTCGATATAAGCAGGGTTTCTTGCATGGACTAATTTCATTTCCCATCATCTTTAAATTACTCTTGCGATTAGTCTGGCCTGTTTGCTTTACAGAAAAAGCACAATGGAAGTAAACCTAACTATGCCATGGTCTTAAGAAATACATTTTACCTATTTATATTTAATAACTGGCCCTCTTCAAAAGGAAACTTGACGACTGGATGGGAGATAGGAAATTTGCCCTGGGGATCATGTCAGTCGCCCTGCTAGACAGGGGTCCAGGGAAGTAAATATTGTGGGAAGAAATAGCCAGGGAATTAATATGGCTAGGTTTGTACAGGCCCTAAGACTGATAGCCTAGTATCAACCTATGAACCTATTAACCTATGTAGATTGGGACCAAAAGAGATGACGTCTGTTGAATTGATACTATGCTGTTTTGTTTTTCCTCGATTTAGCACATAACAAGTGTGAGATTAAATGATTAATTAAATACTTGAGAGCATTTGACCTGTAAATAATAAAAGTAGCATGTCAAAAAATTCCAAATTTCCCTGCTGGTAGAGCCCAAGTGGAAAACCACGTAAGGAGAAAATTTCAAACTCATCCAAAAGATAATGGCAAAATACAGAGTATCCAAATATCTCTAAATAAAATATTTATTATATAATAAAATATATAAAGCACAGCAAAAGTAAAAGTTTTTGGACAGCATGTCCCTCCTCACGCATGAAAATCTGCCCAAAATTCCTTCCATTTAAATACTACAGCAATCAATTTCTTACCCATTTAATTTTGTTCAAATCCATAATTACATCAGCCCTGGCTTATAATGCCTAAGAATACAATGCTTAAAAAATTAGGTGAATACAACTTTCAGTTCTACATCCCGGCAGAAGTAACAAAAAGATAACAAATGTTTTGTTATTTGCAGATGTAACTGAACAGCAAAACTGGTTTCTATGTAAGTTAAGCAGTTTTTCCCAAGCAATACTTGAGATGTAAGGGCTCTGTAAAATTTCACTAGATGTTTACCTTTTTCTTGTCTTGCTGCTGTTGTAAAGCTTGTATTTTACTGCTGAATTCAACTAAAAATAATTCTTGGACAGATTTTGATACCTCAAGAATAACATGAAACCAAATCTTGCATTTTTTGTTTTATTTATTTTCTTATATAAATATATACCTTTTTAGAAAGGGTTGAACGGTTGAGTGCGTGTTCCAAACTGATTTTTTGGGGACTGTTTTGTGAAGGAATTTGAAATAATAAGAATGTGATTATTTGCCCCATGACCTACCAACAACAAATCTGAATCTATTCTACTTCAAATCACAGCATCAGTGGAGACTTATATTTGCGAAGTCAGTATCTCTACAAACTGTGATATTTTGTAGGTGAAATACTGCTGAATGATTAAAGAATTCTCATAGCTACAGCGTGTTGAAGGAACCAGAAGTAGCTATTACTATGACAAAATCTATTGCAGATAATTTAGAAATATCTAGTACTTACCGCTTGAACCTGCAAAACAAGATCATTCTTTTCCTGTAGGAGAACAACCATTTTTTCTTCCAGTTCTTTTCTCTTTGCCTCAGCTTTCGCGAGTTCTTCCTTCATCTTTGCAAATTCCTCTTTCATAGCCTGCACCTCCTTTTCTGCTTCTGCACTCTTTAACAAAGGCTTGATCTTGAAATATAGTTTCATCCAAGGCCATTGTTTTACATTCATGAATGCACGGATGTTATACTGAATAGCAAATATAGCATCTCTATGAATAATAATAAAGACAACTGATAAATCTAGTGAAATCATAGTAAATTGCTTTATAACTCATAGTGGAATAATTATTGTTTTGTTCTTAAAGCAAATGGGGTAGTTAGTAAGATGTAAACAAAGCAGCCCTAGAAAAATCATATAAAAATAGTGAAATTGTATAGATAGCATAATAATTATTTTAATTCTTAAAATGTGTGGACTAATTAGCAGCCAACTCTCTTTTATGAATCCATGTCAAATAGACCTAATCCATGAAAAGACTAAAATAACTTATTTTTCTTTGAATTGCACTGAGTTTTTTTTTTTTCGATGCTATAGTTCTCTCAATTACTGGTGTGTTACATGAGATTCTATGAGAAACAGAGTTACTTTTTCTATTAGTTATTTGGTCTGAAATAACTGGAATGTACCATAAGTTTTCTTTATTTCCTGTGTCTATATCATGTAGACAGTATTAAGAAATGAAGAAAACAAGACATGATAAGAGAGCTCCTTGCTTTATTTTGGAGGCGTAAAGCATGATGAGCGAAATATTCTTCAAGACCACCATGATCAGGATGCAGTACTAGGTACAATATATTAAATGTGAAATATTAAGCAGTTGTGAGTAATATATAACCTGTAGTGTGAAAATAACTTATTTCAATAGTAAGTCTCGTGTTTAGATGAATTTAATTTAAAAAAATAAATTAACTAATTTGCATTACGAGAAGAATGCAAAGCTTTAAAACACACTACATTTTGGTATTGAAGATATTACTGACTAGTCATGTTTTACCTCCTTTCCAACATTTTCTTGAATTCTACTCTCATGATATGTCCTCTAGAAACTGCTTGAATACGGGTTATAAGTCGGGCCAGTTTCTCATCTCGCATCTCTTCCAGAGTGCCCAGGAGGCCAGCTTTGAAGAATACCTGTGTGGAAAATAATCATAGTGTATTCTAAAGATTAGTATATGATAAACATTTAAATGGATGATTTATTTAACAGTTTAAATTAAATCCAAGTAAATATTTTATTTCCTAGCTACAATTTTATTAATAAAAAAAGAATCCAAGTGTATTTCATACAGTTATCACTTCAAAACATCTTAATCATTTAACTAATTCATTCATTTATCACATAATTTATGATGTTTCCAGTATAAATAGTTGTTGTGCTGTAAACATCATCATCAGTTCTTTTTGAACAACACTCTGCTTGTCATGTAACTTACAGTTAAAACCATGGAAAATAATGAGGTACCTTTGTGTGTCCAAATTTGTACTGTGTGTGATCTATATCAATGGAGGCCAGAAGAATCTCGCATGCTTTTTTACTATCAATGAACTGTCCTTCCGGGATAGAACTGGCATTTAGTACTCTGTATCTGTGTTTACAGGAATAAAACATTGTATTATCCTTAGCTAATGACAAATAGGCCATATACACAGAAAGAAAAAATGTGCCACTGAAATATGAATACCTCTGTTTGAAGTCACCATATAAGATCCGGCTAGGGAATCCTTTCCTACAAATTCTGATGCCCTCTAGCACACCATTACATCTCAGCTGATGTAGGACTAGATGGTTATCAATTTCCCCTATTGGAATTGTAGGAAAAATGCAACAAAATTAATTCTATTATAAATGTGAAAAAAATTAAAAAATGTATGCATA
>NC_056748.1:557712769-557752769 GCF_019279795.1 Protopterus annectens
CTGCAGCAGACAGGCTTAGACATTTTTAAATGATCTTACTAGAGACTCCATTTGCTCTTTTATGGCTCAGATGTTATTCAAGAAAAGGGCCAGTGACACTATGACTTCTTTGTTACTCTGACTAACACTAAGTACAGCAACTCATCCCTCATGTAAAATGACCTCCCACAGATAGACTGGCCAAAAAAACGAATATGATGTTAATGTAGACAGGTCAGATATTTTCATAGCCCTATTTTTCTGTTGACATATTTAGTTCCTGGTCCTTCTACCCTGCCTGCTAGATATCCATTTATGATGTTACTAAAGCTGTAAGTCAGAGTGAAAATCATCCACAAGAAGCATCAGACACTCATGTGTTTGGATGAGACTAGCCTGCCTTTTCCAGATTTTATCCTGGGAACCAACTATGTAGAAATGGAACTGACAGTCTAATTTTTAGAATATCTGTTATCTTGTTCATAGGTTCATAGATTAGTACTAAGCTAACTGCCCTTGCGAGCCATTTTAAGCCTAGCCAATTATCCCCTTGTGAGACTCAAACCCTGCATCTTGTGTTTGTAAGGCAAACAGCTTAACCATTAGGCCACCCTCCCACTTCCATTTATATTTTATTTGTTAATATAGTAAAACGATCACAAAAAAGTCAACCTACCCGACTGGCATAAAATGAAGTTTAGTAAAAAAAAATAAGGTTAGTAATACTGTACTGCACAGAAAAATGGAATAGATGTAAAAATTGACTGGATACCTTTACAGGTAGGTTTCTCTAACAGGCAACTCTAAATATGCAGTCTACTCAACAGAAGGTCACATTTAACATATAAACCACTCAATCTAAATTAGTATGCAAAACTACCTGGAGTCTTTGTCTCGTTTGGAATGATGCAGCGGACAAAGTGAGGGTGAGTAGTTCTCAGGTTTGTCATCAGCTTGTTTAAATTTTCCTGTGGAAAAAAACTATGTAGTTAGTTTCTTGTAACCCAGGTCATTTTTATACCTTTGCAGGCTGTAAGAATATTAGAATGCATGTATTCTTCTAATTATTAAAACACATATATAGATTAATTATTTTTGCAGATCAGTTAGTAATACTGTAAATATACTGTAGAAATGAGGTAAACAGAGGAAGTATGTTGAGAATGAGGAGAAAACAGGATGACAGAAAGAGTGAGTATTTAAAGGAAGAAGGTTAAAGGCTGATGAGAAACACTATCTATCCATCTATCCATCTATCTATAAATCTATCTATCTATCTATCTGTGTATCTATCTAGCTATCTATCCATCTTTCTGTCAAACTATATAAGCTATACAGAAGCTAAAAAGCGAAAAAATTATGTATATATTTACATATAATATCTCTCTCTCACTTTCTCTCTCTCCCTATACATATATATATATATATATATATATATATATATATATATATATATATATGTGTGTGTGTGTGTGTGTGTGTATATAGATGATACAGCTGTATGAATGTATTATTAATAATCAATGTTCTGTTACTACAGCAATTACATCAATGTCAGAACTAAGATTATACAAAACATAGAAGAAATTTAAAATAAAAAAAGGTGGCAAAGGTAAACTGATACAAAAGGAAAACATGACCTCTTTTTTGAATTTGTAATAAAGTCACAAAACACATTTTACATGAGAGGGCCACAACCGCAGGTAACCTAACTTATATTTACAAACTCCATGGTTGAACAACTGCATCCATAGGGGAAATATTATTAAGACACACACAGTCATGGTCATATGACTCACTACATCCTAAAATCAGTCACAAGTGCAATAAAAAGCATCTGATCATTTGCAGCAATGAAAATAGTTATCAATAAACTGTGCATTCAACAGATTGGTGGAAAACTATATATATCTACACACAAAGGCACACACACATATACAAATATGTGTGTGTGTGTGTGTGTGTGTGTGTGTGTGTGTGTGTGTGTGTGTGGGTGTGTGTGTGTGTGTATGTGTTTATGCCCGTTGAGCATGATAAATTATAAGATCATTTAAAAATGAGGTTAGGAAGTACCTCCTTTAGTCAGCTATAGTGTAATTTTACAGTTTGTAGAGATTTAGTGATTCTAGCTGTGATGATAAGGGATTGACAGAAAGAGTGTAGATGATATTTGCATTGATTATGCATCTTAAAATCATACACATTGAAGCTTTATGAGATATTAGTATCACTTCTCGGTCACTTGGATAAGATCAATGAAGTATTCAAATGTAAAAATAAAAATAGTTAACTAGATAGACAGATAGTTGTTTGGAAGAGTAGTATGCCTAACTGGACTTGGCACTGTGAAGTTGCCACATAGTTGGAATTATTTCCTTTTGTGAAGTCTAATGACCACAAAAGTGATTTTATTGGTAATTGATATTGTGAGGGGCTTGTCTCCCACATGTAGCTTTTTTAAAATTTCACTGGTACTGTTTCCCATAGGGGAAACGGGAGTTTGACATTCATCAAAATGTGCTCTGGATGTCTTATGTAAACTGAGTGAGTCTGATCACTCACTTAAACATACAGTGCTTCTAGTTTATCTTTCAGATATGCAATTTGTAACATCTGGACTTACCTGTCTTATAAAGTCACATAATACTGTTTTGTATTTTACTGCTTTTTCAATTAATACTTTATGAACTTCAACTAACATTATTGTGGCAAACATGAAATATACTGTCACGCTAATACAAAGAAAAAGTGCTTCACAGCTTAGAGTATTTAAAAAAAGCAGTTGCCTTCTGTGGTCTTCTCCTCCCCTTTTCAGCTTGCCATGTTCTCCAGCCTATCAGAGCAAGTGCCATAGGATGTATTCTATTTTTAGGGACACAGCTGACCAGTGAGCAGTACTCTGGCCTGAGTTTGGAGATGGTATGGGTGGGCAAAGGATATACAAAGAACCTGACCAACCCTTCTTCATCCCACTTAGAGACAGTGATGTGCTATGACATTCAAAGATACAGGAGCAGAATAAGTGCCAGTAAACTGGTAAGGAAAGAGAAGAGGAGTGGATTATATGTGTATGCCACATTACATCACTGTTTGCCCTCATCATGAGAAAAAGAAAGTACCAAGCATTGTGAATGCCTTACTAATGACAACTACTGATCTCACTCCCATTGCACATTCATACCAGTCTCTTCCAACTGGACTGCATTATTGCACTGGGGTTTTATGTTAGACAGGTGATGAAGTCATAATCCTTAGAGGTAAGAAATGTTCACCCAAGATGGTGAACATTACCCTATGTGCCATTATATTAAATTTGTTGATGACAGGAAGTGAAATCTTCATGACTGTGAATGCCTTACTAATGACAACTACTGATCTCACTCCCATTGCACATTCATACCAGTCTCTTCCAACTGGACTGCATTATTGCACTGGGGTTTTATGTTAGACAGGTGATGAAGTCATAATCCTTAGAGGTAAGAAATGTTCACCCAAGATGGTGAACATTACCCTATGTGCCATTATATTAAATTTGTTGATGACAGGAAGTGAAATCTTCATGATAGGATCAGAGTTGCATATATCCTGCCAGCCAAATATGGCTAAGGGGAGATGTGCAAGCGAACATTTAAAAAAGCCAAATTGCTTCTTGTTTTTCAAATATAGTATTAGACATAACTGCTTCCTGAGCTCATGTATCCTTGCAGCATAGATAATAAGACAACATATTTACCAGTGCATCACATGACAATACAGAGTTGCACATCACCCGATGAATGCATTCAGAGCATGTGTTATATCTGGGAGAGCTTACACCATATGCTATAATACTGATGCTGATTTCCTATAACAATTTAAAGTACTCTATCTTTAACCAATGTAGGTGTTTAGTAAGAATGTTTTCTTAAGTCTGTATTTCTTTATATAATGTGTAAAAGCATTAATTATTAACCTCAAGATGTGCACAATGCTATCTAGTACAGGGTGATGAAACTGAAGAGGAACATATACAAACAAAACTTCTACACTTTTTTTACAACAGAGACAGAGCTTCTGTACTTGTTCCTACTGATATTTGATAAGTTGCAGGTTTAAATTAGATGCTTACACTCCAAAATTGTCTATAGCTTTCAGTTTTTTAAAAATAATTTATTATTTTCTTTTGATAGCATTCAGTCTTAATATTTTGTTTTTTTCATTATGCATTTTTATGTTTGCTTAGGTCAGAGATCTTGTACTTCTTGATTTTCACTTCCAACACTGCTCACATGGTGTGGTTCTGCCGTCAGTACACTGCAGTGTTGTCTTGTGTCTTGTACTGCAGAAGCATAACCTATTCACCCAAACAGGATAGGGCACAGAAAAGTCATGCCAAGTGACTAAGGCAGTATGCCATTAAATAAAAGCCATTTTGTTCTATGTTTCCTTTAAGTATGTTCTGCTTATGATCCCCAACACATACTGTATTCTAAAATTATGAAATAAACTTTTCAGGCTCTCAGTCAAGTACTGTCATTAATGTTCCACTTACACAGGTTCTACATTTAATCTACTTCATCATGATGCAATCATTTATTGGTATTGCTGTGTTCCAGCTACAGAAAGCTCATATAGTACTGGACTTACTCTAAACAATGCAGATACTGTTTGGAAGGAAGCTCCCTTCCTCCTGGTCTTCTTACCACCCTCCTCTGTCACTACAAAAATAAACAGAGAAAAAAATTGATTAACTTGTAATATTCCTTTTGATAGCATAATAATAACATTGCTTCTTTTTCTAATAACCATTCTTTCTCCACATATCAACTGGTTATCTCAAAATGAATGTTTTGCGTATATCTTCATTTACTTGCCAAGTAAAAAATACATTAAATACACAAACCATTTTAACATGTGATCACAGAACACTATAGCATTATCAATGTCAGTTTTGCCCTCACTAATAATATATACAGGAATACAAAGCACAATCAGTTTTGGGGTACTGCACTTACTGAGTATAAAGTGGTATTTTAAGTCCTGAACCCATAATTGCAAGATCTGGAATTATGAAAAAAATACCAATGAAAATGCAGGAAAACAGCGATTGTTGAACATTCTTGCCCTCCCTTAAACATGTTTTGGAGAGGAAGCTCCTGACACCCAGATCACCATATTATTGAGCAAAGGGAATATTCCTACAAGATTGCAACCTATATCTTAGTATATGTAAGGCTGCATTTTTTTCTCATTCAGTCTTGCTGTTGCAGGACTCACACCAGTAAATCGCGGGATTTCATACAATTACTATTTAAAACAAGAGAAGGCCTATGATTCTGTGAGTTACATACAACTTATGAGTCAAATATAAATGGCCGTAAGGACAATTTCCATAAATGGTACAGCAGCTGCCTGCTAACTTAACAATGAGATCCAAAATTTTCTCCTACTACACCTCTCCAATCCGATACTTTGTTAAATGTTTCTGTCCTGTTAACCAAGGTGTGGCCTAACAGTACTGTCTGGTTATATGACTTATTTTGAGTCATACAGTAGGCAAACAGACAATGAGGAAATCAAACCAGGACTACAGAATAATGCACATTAGTAGCCTTAAATCTCTGCACTAAACTGTCAGGCAGTCTGACTACCCAACAGACAGATTATTCGAAAGTGCAAAACAGGGCTAAGTGCTCTGTCCTTTCACTGTTTTTCTTAACTCTAGCACATTATATAAACACAGATTCAGTGTTATCTTACCCTATGTAAAATCAATGAATTCCCACTCAGCATGAGTATCATATTAAAAGATTTAAAAACTTTAGCATGTGTTTTGTAATGATGAGTAGCTGAGTCCATTAATACTGTACCACAAATATCAAAATGCCATAGTAGCATACATCAGTCTTTAACGTATCTTTCTGTAGTTCAGTGCTTCAGTGTTTCTAGCCTTGTTTTTGTACTGTGGGCTTTTAAGTTCTGAATGTGGGCCAGTAGGACGTATTCTTTGGACTTTTGCTTTGTGAATAGCAGGTTCAGTTCTGGTATTTCCTTCTTGGCAGTGCAGTTTTTATTCTGATGGTGGCTTGCCTTTCTCCATGGTTGTGTGACCACGAACTTATTTTACTTTAGTAAGGAGGTGTGTTGGTCAATGCCATGGTGTAGTAAGGCCTCCTCCTTGCAATTATTTTTCCCCTCTTTATTTCAGTTTTCTTCCAATTAAGTCACTTTATTTCATTCTTTTAGCTACATTGATTTTTAATACTGCAAAATCCAATAATAGTGCCTTCATTGTTGATCTTCCTTTAAAAACTACCGACCTATGCCCGCATCCTAAACTACTTTGCATAAACTACTCCCAAACAAAATTTCTGGATTTTCCAAGCTTTTTGGGATAATGTATAAATATTACAGTTTTTCAGACTTTCACTGCATCTAACTCTCTCCTTCTCTCCCCATAGAAGAGCTCTCCACACCATAATAAATAGCAAATTGTGGGCAATAGCATTTTTCCATCTGACAGTACAAACATCAATGTCATTCTTTTTATAATGAGAAGTTACATGCAATTTCTGTTAACGATCAGAATACTTGTTCTATCTCAGCGGAACACCTCTTACTCATTCATAACCTGATCTTTCCCTTAGAAGTAGATTTGCCACTTCCAAAAATTATCTTCTTAAAAAGTCTGTCCTATACACCAAGCCCAAAACACTTTCCCTCATCTCATCATGTCTTAGCTCACTCATTACAAGTTAAGATAGTTATTTTTCTTTCTAGATAAAGCAAATGTTGATGCTTGCTTTCCCAGCAAAACTACCTTATGTTACCCGCTATCATGACTATCTTTATTTTGCTGTTACTGAAGTTATCTCTCTATCACACCCTTTACCATGTCCTCCCTTCCTTTCTCCATAATTCCTAAGTTTTTTTTTCTATCAGTGAAAGATTCATTTTAACTAAGCAGTTACTATTTTGTAATTGGCACTTTCAGTTTTCTTCCATCATACTTTATAGCCATAGCCCCAAGCGCATCTTAATGTATTCCTCTTTTGCACCTTTTTGCCATCTGCATGTTGCTCCTGCCAGGCATATCATTTCGGTTAATATCATGTATAATCTTTGAAGTTGAAATTGACACATCCATGCAACAGCTTGACTTATAGTAAGAAGCTTCATTTTCAGACCTATTCATATTATTTGATTACCTGCAATAAGTATGTTTTTCTGTGCAATCATTTTTTGGCGTGGAAAAGATCTGAAAGCATCAACCCACTTACCAGTTAACAAATGACTAACTGAATATATTAATTACTATAACTAATGTAGTTAGAGTTAGTGCACTTAATGCTAATGGCTGACTGATGTTAAAGAAAGGGAACCTGAGAGAAGTGCACTATAGGCTGAATTGATCAGAGTTGACTCTAAAACTATGAGCACTTATATATTTGAAGCATATCTAAGATTAAGTGGAGTGTACACAACGTACAAAATTAATTAAGAAGATGAATAAGGACGCTATAGCAATTTGATAGTCAGTAACAAAAGAATAAGTTAAACACATCAAACAAGGAAACAAATATTTTAGCAGTGGGACTCCATCTAAGAAACTCTTTCTTTTCTCCTAAAGTTTAATCAATGTTTTTTACAGGTCTCCACCTTGGAAATTACACAACCCAATGTCCCTCCAAGTGTACGCAGCTCTCCCAACCCCATGACATGAGCAAGCCGCACACCTTCACCATTCCCTTTTCTTGTGTGGCTCCTCTAGTGTTCAGGTCACTAATCATATACTGTCCATATGGGTCACAATTAAGGCTCCATCCCTGTGTGCCACAGAACCTGGTTACTGTCTTTATAACTGTTGCACAGAATGCCCATCCTATTTCTGCAAATTTCACATAGCAATATCTTAAACTGACATATCACCACAAAACTGTCTTCTTGTTTCATCTGCTGAGAATATCAAAAAAAGTGTGTGCATGCTAGTCAAGTTTAAACTGATTGTCAACAATGCCATATAGTTTACTAGAGGCATAAATCCTCATAAATGGTCCTCAGAATACCCTTCCATTGTCTCAAGTTTTACATAGAAATACTTTAATTTGGTATATTATCCCTGCATACCTGCCTTCTTGATTCACCTTCATTAACATCTGCAACAGGACATCAGAAAGATGGGGTCAGATAGATACTAGAGCATATGAGTAGTGCTTAAAAATATAAAGAAATGGAGTTGAGAGAAGAAACTAGGTAGGCCAGAAAATATAACTATTGTAGATAAGAGGTGGAGTATAACGCAGGTTCATAAATAATTTATATATGGTTACCATAAAGTTTCTGTTAGAAGAATAGAGGTTGTAGGTAAGCAGTGTGTGCCTGATGTCTGGAGAACAGCCACTATGACTCCTGTCCACAAGGGTGGCACTTCTACTGACCCAGGTAATTGTAACGCCATCAATCTCACTGGCCTTATATGCAAAATTTATGTAGCATATGCAGATATAAGCAGTTTAAAATGATCTACACCCCATTTCATTTTTTTTTTTTTTTTTTTTTTTGTACATGCAGGTCTTGTCTCTTGATCTCAATAAACATCTTCAAAAAGGCTACTCGCTGATACTAAACTGCTCCAAAAAGGACTGGAATATGCACATATGTGGTGTATTGAAATCAATCCCAAGTTAAATGTAAAAATGTGCAACAAAGTATTGTTTGAAAAAAAGCTAGTCTCACCTCTTTAAATGCTCTGAGAATATATAAGTGAAAAGATATGCAGCATGCACAGACTGACCACTGTCCAAAGCTGCTGGTATAAGTGGTACTCTTCTTTAAATGGATCTACTTCTACATTTTGAAGTTTCAAAACTTTGAATTTCTTATGGTCAAGACCATAAGAACCATTTAAATTTAGATTGCCGTACAGAGTGGAGTGATATATTTACCATTTTCCTCACTGAAGTGTGATCTTGGATTTGGTATATTTAATTAGCAGGGGGTGTGGGGGTGCAGGGGGTGCTTGCCCTTTGCAAAAATGTAAAAAAAAAAAAGATTTTTTGTTTTTATTTTTTTCTTATTTAAATTTCGAAGTTTCAAAATTTCTATTTTATGGTCTCGACCATAACAAATTTGAAGTTTCAAAACTCCGATCTTATTGTCTCGACCATAAGAAATTAGAAGTTTTGAAACTTCAAAATATAGAAGTAGACCGCTTCAAACAGATATGCTCATAAGAGACCTGGGTACTTATGTGGACAGCTCTCATTTGATTATATTGCTTCCACTATAGTCAGGAAATCCTTCCATCTGTCAGAGTTAATGTCATATGGAAGATTCAAAATTCTCTTCCCTCATCAGACCCGTCATTGAATGTTCCCTTTGGTATTTATAAATCCAAGCATATTGAACAGCTGGAAAAGCTTCAATGTTATTTCTTTATATTATTTTTTATTTTTTACCATAAAAGTAAAGGCCTTAAATCCTTCAACTGTCCCAAACAAGTGCCACAACTCTCCTTATACTCAGCAACCTATTAGCTGCTCTGAGGTGACCCATAGCCTACTGGCTGCTCTGATGTGACCTATGCCTCACTTTTCAAGCCATGAAAGTCCCATACCTATTTAACAACCTATTTCTTTACAAAACTATTGTCTCTACAAACAACCATAGCAGCCACTTCAATTTACACCAATAAATAAATAAGACTCACTGGAAGGTCAGGGTCACGTAATAATTTACAACTACAGGTCAAGCAAACAACTGTTTAGTGTGCTTTTAAGGCTGGTCTTGATAATTATATTGGTAGATGCAAATTTACACCAGGATTATTGTGTACACCACTGCTTGATTTGAGAGGTGAGTACTATTAGGTTCTTTTGTATGGAGGGAAGAACTTTTCAGTGTGTCCACTTAAAGGTGTATTGGGCTAGGCATGTAATGGCCCCTATGATTGTTTGCCTAGTATTGTTCCTATATTCATATGTGTTGCTTAATAACAATGTGAAATAACTGACTGGCTCAAACATTGTTCTCTTTTTGCAAGAGTTTTTCCACTCATTCCTTTATATCAGACAATTGTTTCATGATCTTGGAAAGCAGTTGTTTTTATTTTTTACATATAATGCTTTCAAGCTTGATTTATTACTTCTCAAGAAATAGAAACATGTAAACAATACTGTGTCATCTTTCAGCAAATTACTGAGGTATCTGGGGTCTTGCATAAAATCTGGGTCATGGTTTAAAAGACAAAGGATGGCCCAGCCCACTATACAATTACCAAAACAAGCAAATGCACAGGCCTTACAGCGATCCTGCTGTGGGGTTAGTTACTGTGCCTCATAGTCATGTTAAGTGCTTTTCAGTTGAGTTTTCCATCATTATGTTGGCAAAAGGGCTACCAAGCTGTATTACACTGCATATCTGCTTATTTTTAGAAACTCTAAAAATAAAACCTGCATTTTACATTAACTTCTCAGAGTACATTTTCAGTTTTACAGTGCATTAATGCTAAAATAAATAAATGAGCATGCTTGTTAACCAGGGTAGAGAACTGATCCTCCTGGCCCAATTTCAGGCTCAGCTCGGGAGGACTTTCTGTTTAAGTGACTTGCTCAGAGTCACACAGTAAGCAAATGCTGGCTGTGGGAATCACACCTAGGACTGCTACTGAGGATAGACATAGTAGCCATACCAAAACAGAGATCATTTCTTACCTTCAGAAGTAGGTAAATTACATGCTCAGTTTTACACCTCTTCCTTTTACATCACTATCTCACCTACACGTATAAATCAAGTTATATGAAATATACCACAGTACTGTCACCTTAATAATACTTAGCTCAGCCTTCCAACTTTTTTGTTTTTTTTTGTTTTGTAGTTTTAGGCAACTATGCATTTATAATTAGAGAAGGCTAAGCATCAGAGCTTAATGTAGAAGGGCTCCTCCTTGTTATATGTTCTGTGTTGTTCAAATGTATTCTTGAGAAGGACGGAAATGAGAGGTGTAATGTCAACCCTCTGATATTGCATCTGTCTATTTTTGATGCTAGGTCACCAACTGCCACATTTAAATGCATGTGCATGTGTGGGTGTAAATGAGTACATACATCTGCATATGTATATGTACATATGGCATGATTTTTCTGAAAATAACTTTCAAAATATAATCATGTGGTTATTTTGATGAGAACATACTGTATGACGTGGCGCTAAAGAGCTCCAAAGAAAAGTCCACTGACTTAAAAACTATTATAATCTACTGACTTCAATGGAGAATCAAACTAGTTTGCAGTTTTGTCAGGTTCATCCTTCTTCATCATCATACTCAGTCACTGTCATTTAAATAAAATAAAGCTAAACCCCATGCTCCCTACTTTACTATATTTTAAACCCTGTGTATAAAATATGTAATTTTTCTAGAAATTTCTAAGTTTATGATAATGTGGAAAAAACCGATGCATTAGTGTTTCATGCTTCAGAGTCATTTCTAATGCTTTGCCATTAGATGGGCCTAACTCATTTTTGGAGGAACAGAATGAGAAAACATACTGTATAATATGTAAAAGCTTTACCTTCTCCACCAGCACTAACATAAGAAGCATAAAGTGAAGCCAACAATTTCAGCGATGATTTCTGGAACAGGCCAACAACGGTCTCATTCAGGGGGTCCTTGTTCTTATCTAACCACCCAGTGACATTGTAATCCACAACACCGGCATAATGCACCAATGAGAAGTGAGCTTCCCTCTTTCCTTTAGCAGGCTTTGGTTTCTGAAAGTTGCTGGACTTCCCAAGATGCTGGTCATATAATTTGTCTCTGAAGGTATGGTCAGTAGCCTTGGGGAACATACACTCCTCTTCAAGGATTGAGAAAATTCCCAAAGGCTGAAAAAAAGCAGGCATTTAAAAAAGTAAGAGGAAAATATATTAGCAATAAATAATCACAACAGTATTTTCATACGAGGCCAAGTGGGTTTACTTTATTCTATGAAAAATTCACATTTCCTAATTTCATCTTTATTGGGTGCTTTTCGACTGCTTTGCAAAACTATCATACTAATGAAGCATGCATTAAAAAATAACAGCATTCTATTTTATGGCGTGGTACAATGCTTAAATTAACAGAGTCAAAAGGGCTTTTTGAAACAGACATTCAGAATAAAGCACCTGCATATTTAAGTATCCTTTCTAATGTATAATGAATGCATTAATAAAACATGCCCCATACATAATAAGCACATAATCTGATTATGCAAGTATGCATGAATGTAAAATAAAAAATAAATAAATAACTAGTGTTTGCATTCCTTAATATTCATGTGTTTGGAAATATGAGAATTTACTTTGCTATGGAATTCATTCAGCTGTGTCTCTTAATTGATACTCATGTTTCATTGTCATGTATTTCATATATGGTACTTGGTATCCCTGGCATACTTGTTAGTCATGCATAGTAAAGCACTATTGGCACAATTTATTTCTGTCACTTTTTTGTCATCAGTAAGAATGGCAGATTATTGTCTAAACTGAATTTCATGAACACACTTTGAAAGTAAGTTTCATGAAAAATTGAAAAAAACATTTTGTATAACTCTATGCTACAACACACAATATAAGATGCAGGAACATGAGATTAGTTGTTTCTCAAACTTCATTTTTAGGGGACAGGAGGATCTTCCAACCAATTTCAATTAATATTGTATATTTTTCTTTTAAAAAATACATGAAGAATCACATGGATAGAAAAATGAAAGAAAGCAATGCAAATTGGTAACTAAAAATCCTAGACATTAAAAGTGAAAAGGATGATGCTGGGCAGGCCAAATGTGAATTAAGGAGGGAAATAAAGAATGAAATAAGGTTCCAGCTGTGAAAAGAATATGTATAAAGTAACTAAGCCTACATATTCTGTATTTCCTTCATGTATCTTTAAACCTCCTTCATCCCATCCTAGTTCAGCAAGGAGCTGTTTAAAGATTCGGCACACAATCGCACTTATATGGGCATCAGTGATTGCTAAACATTCTATGGATAAATTTGCAATTTCTGTAGACTTTTGTGAGCATCTTCTTGAAATAGTATTCTTGGTCACCTCTTTCCTGGCTAGGACTGCAACACAAGTGGTAAGCACTGTTTTTCCTTTCGACATTGGAAAAATGCAGGTATTAGATAAACTGATGGATTGGAAAAGTTATTGGGAACTAGGATAAATTGTCTGACAGACAACTGTCATAGGTTGAGAAGAGTGTGGGCTGTGCAGTGGCCTGCAAGACCAGGGGTGAAGTACAGTGACCAACTATGGATGCCCAACAAATGACATGCAGTGCTCTGTGTGTGTCTGTGCGTGTGTGTGTGTGTGTGTGTGTGTGTGTGTGTGTGTGTGTGTGTGTGTGTGTGTGTGTGTGTGTAAAGTGCACTGGTCTCTTTCTTTGTCATCTTCCCTTGACTAGGGATTCAGAATAACCATGCTCAATATGATGGTTTCTGGCACCTAGTCACCTTTCCCATTCTGAATTGTCTGTGTCTGTCCCCAATAATAAGTAATCCAAATGCGTTACCCAGCAAGGATATGGGAGGACTATTTGTTAAAGTGACTCATCCTGGATCTTCTGAAAAAGGAACAATGGAGAGAGTCAAAGGAGTGAACTAGGTATAAAAGATGGTTGCATGGGGAATGGGAGGTGTGCAAAGAAAATAAAGACCTACTTTGTAGCTAAAATGCATTCTTGGAACTAAATGCTCACATTCTGAACCTCACTTTCTTATCTGAATTAAATTAGTACTCAGTCTGTCTTTTTAGAAGTGCTGGATGTGTCCCATGAGCCAGTACAGTTCAGTTCAGTTAACTTTTTAAATCACCAGACGTAAAAATGATGACTATTGCTTGATAATGCAATTATTATTTGTACTTAGATTATAAGAGAGTATAACAGTAACATGGGAAGATGCATAATTACTTGATGTGTTTTGGCTCTTAGGTAGCACTTCACTGTACACCATACCTTAACCGGCAACATATTGCAACTTCAAACATAAATTTATATTATAATTACCTTTTCAATCAGCTCGATGCACGCAGCCAGGTCCATGCCAAAGTCAATGAATTCCCATTCGATTCCTTCCTTCTTGTACTCTTCTTGCTCCAGTACAAACATGTGGTGGTTGAAAAACTGTTGCAGCTTTTCATTGGTGAAGTTGATGCAGAGCTGTTCAAAGCTGTTAAACTAAATTTGCAAAAAGAATCATATTAGTGGTTTGCTTGCAAATATATTTATCAGTGCCTTTGAGTCTATACATGTGGCTCACTAACCCATTGATTCCCATCTTCCTAGCTCATCACCCACCTGCTTCAGGGTAATCAGCATGTTTTTTTCCTTCATCATACTGCTTTCATTTTCTCTGTGGGAAAAACTTCACTGAAAGGGTTTGTAAGGGACTGACATGTGACGAAATAGAAATGTGAAGCCTGCTTTATGTCGATCAAAGACATGTTGCTGTAGATTACTGCAATATGCTCTATCCAAAGGTTGCGTGTGTGTGTGTGTGTGTGTGTGTGTGTGTGTGTGTGTGTGTGTGTGTGTGTGTGTGTGTGTGTGTGTGTGTGTGTGTGTGTGTGTGTGTGTGCGTGCTCATGTGTACAAGTGCATACATGTGTGTGTGTGAATGTGTATGTGTGGGCATCTGCGCATGTATATATCTGTGTGTGTGTGTGTGTGTGTGTGTGTGTGTGTGTGTGTGTGTGTGTGTGTGTGTGTGTGTGTGTGTGTGTGTGTTACATTCACTCTGTAAAGCAAGTACAACCATTTGTTAACAAAATGCTATAATTACAGTAAATCTGTAGGTTTCTGCTACCCTCATCATTCATCTCTTTCCAAGCTGTACTCACAAAGACAGGCAGGATCCACACGAAAAAGGGGTTCTTGTCCAGTTAAATATTTAAAGCTATGCTGGTCTGATGGCACAGAATGACATTTTCAGTTTGTAATGCCAATTATCCAGGTTCCCTTAGAGATCCATGTGCTTTAGTGACTACTGAAGGAAATTTGTGTCAACTACTGCCTCATTTTCTTTGGGGAAATCATTCTGCCATATGCAGGTAAAAGGAAATGACTAAGATGTGAAGTTGATCTAGTGGATGTGCTCACTTGCACCATGATGTTCGAGGTTGACAACCTTAATAAAACGTGGCAAGGTACTAATAGATTGGCCAGATTTCCACAGATTACAGTTTCATGGATCAGTGATCCACAGCTCAGACTCTGGGGTAATGAGTGGGTAGTCCTGTTGAGTGTTAAGTCCATAGCTGAGATTAACAAGTAAAGAAGGCCCAACAAAGATTTTAATGCCTCCACTGTATGATTCTAGTTTAGAACAAAGGTCACTGCAGTCCACAGGGAAAGTGCTTACCCTGTGACACATGTTAAGTTCTAAACTGCATTTTTTGTCTATGCTTTTAGGCTACAGAAAAAAGATGAATATGGTTGAATAGCATTATTTCTAGATTTCCTTAGGATAGCATTACAAAAACACACATTACTATAGTACACAAGCTTTATAAATACAAGGTCCTACTTGACAAAAAACAAATTTACAATATTTTATAGGCTTAGAAATACCAAGAGTTTAAGGTATGTAAAACAAATTATGTGAAGGTAGCAATCAGCTGGTATTCAGTAAAAAATAATACACTGCAGATAAAAAAACAAATAACTTTATTCCTCTAACTTTATTCCTCTAACAGTTTGACAGACTTCTCCAAATCAACTTAAGTAGGTTATCTAATTAGTAATGTGAATTTCTTGATCTAAATTAGCTAGGTGTATGCACTGTAGAAAATTAGGAATATAATCCTCCTTATAATTAAACTTACTTCAAAAATTTCAAACCCAGCAATATCCAGGACACCAATGAAGTACTGCCTCTGTTGTTTAGTATCCAGCTGCTGATTGATGCGGAACACCATCCAGAAGAACATCTTCTCATAGACGGATTTTGCAAGAGCACCAACAGCATTATGGACCTAAAAAATGATTATTACCTTTTAAAATTGCAATTGAAAATCCATACTGTCATTGTATTTACTGTATGCTGCCATTTTCTTTAGTACTGCATATGGCATGAGAAGTACCTGCTCAACAGTCTGGCCTTTGGTTACAAATTCATGTCCAACCTTCACTCTGGGATGGCACAATGACTTCAGTAAATCGGCTGAGTTTAGGCCCATGAGATATGCAGCTTTGTCAGCCACTGAAAAATAACAAAATTGACAATTCATAGCTTGTTTTCAGAAATAATAAAGAAATGATTTGAAATTATTTGCGCAATAATTAAGAAAGGGTTTGATTAGATAACACAACTGTCAACATGGAAAAGGTATGTGTGTGTGTGTGTGTGTGTGTGTGTGTGTGTCTTTCTCTATAAATATACACATCTGCACACACACACAGACACACACACACACACACACACACACACACATACACACACACACACACACACACATATATATATCTATATATATATATATATATATATATATATATATATATATATATATATACATATTTAAATATGCACATATATGTGTGTGCATGTTTTTCCTTCTCATAATGTGCACCAATAATAGTTATTTATTTATTTTAATATTTGTTTACCAGGAAAGTACAACTTGGAACAAAGCCAATTGTCAGCAGAGGCCCAAGGAGAAACACTCCAGACACATGTCTTTGCAACATGAGAAAAAAACAGAGTACCTAGAGGAAACCCACATAAACGCAGGTAGGACATGCAGACTCTGCACAGATGGCACCACAGTCGAAAATCGAACTAGAGAAGCTCTTGCTGTGAAGTGACAATGCTACCGCTGCACCACTGCACATAGGGTACATGACATCTCTCTGCCGTTTATTGTAACAGCGGACCACAAGCTTCAGGAGGTAAGGAATGTAAATTAGTAGTACACTGCTGCAGATAGTATTAAAGATTGCTGCTTTCATATAGACACTTGCAAGATGAAACAAAAAGATGGACTAAGTCCAGTCATACCAAAGGTGATGAAGTGCATGCAGTATTTCCAACAGAAAATTAACAGCACCTTTGAAACAACTGCATACCCTGTCACTGTACATCTGAATTGTGGGATGTGCATTTGCAGCATAACTTTGGTTTCTGAATGCAAAAATAACTGAAAGAACGGTACAAACATCAGGCTCCATGGCATAGAGGGATGAAGATCTGACTACAGCCTGGGAGACCAGGGTTCAAACAGTGGCCCCAACACTATAGGAGACAAACAGAATTAGAAAGCAATGAAGTAGAAAAGCTCATTTGGCCCTCTCTCTTTCTCTCTCTCTCTCTTGGGGGTGGATAGGGATATGTATGCTGACAGGAACAAACAGAAGTTGCAATTGCTCTTGTGGAGACTGAATACCCTGCCTGTATAGTTACTCCACATGTGGGCATGTCTTGTGTTGTTTATAGGTTCATAGGTAGGTACTAGGCTATCAGCCCAAGACCCAAGTAAGCCTAGCAAACAAGTATCCCTGGCTTACGCTACCCAAGAAAGTTATTTTCCTGTGCCACTGTCGAGCAGAGACACAGAAGTGATCCCCGGGGTGTATTTCCTATTTCCCATCCACTCATCAAGATTTTTCTTCAAGAGTGCTAATGAAGAACTTTGCTTGACATAGATGGGTAGCCTGTTCCAGAGTATGGGAAGTCTCTGGGACAGGAATCTATCCCTCCAGCATGTCCTGTTTATTGTGGTGACAAGGTTTAGGTTCCTAGAGCGTGTAGCTCAAAGGGATTGGGATTTCTTTACGTGCAGCATGTCCAACAGCTCTGTGTTTGACATAGCTTTATATGTTAGGCAGAGATCACCTCGGAGAAAGCGATATGCTACGGAGTAAAGCTGGAGTTTTTTGAGACTGTCAGTGTAGGGCATTTGTTTGAGGCCAGTAATCATCTTTGTGAGGTACAGCAGGTGAGCTGCTGCAGATGTCTTGTGAGGTACATTCCAAAAGGGGCATTGTACTCTATAATGGGTCGAATGAGTGTCGAGTAGAGGGGAACAATGACCTCTTTTTTACTGGATGAAAACCCTTTTATGATGAGGTGTGCCACATAGAAGGACTTTCTGACTACTGTGGCGATGTGACTATCAAAGGAAAGACTACTGTCCACCTGGGTCCCAAGGTCTCTTATCACACATTCGGTGTTAAGTAGATTGCTGCCTATGTGGTAGTTCATGGGTACAGAGCTTTTACCAAAGGGGATGACACTGCACTTTTTGGCATTGAGCTTGAGGCCATGGATCTGACACCAGGCATCTATCACAGCGAGGCCCTTCTGTAGGATGTCCACATCATTTGGGGACTTGACTATGGCTCCTAGTTTGCAGTCATCTGTGAACTTTATTAGCCAGAGGCCTTCTGTGTTAGCCTGTACTTCAGAGAAGTAGATATCAAACAGGAGAGATCCCAGGACTGAACCCTATGGTACTCCACTTGTCACTGGTTTGAGGTCAGATTTGGAGTCTGCAACTTTTACAGTGTGGGTTCTGTCGGTGAGCCAGTTGGCAACCCATCTTGTGATGTAGGGATTTATACCTAGTTTAGTGAGTTTAACTATAATTCCAGAATGGGGGAAGGTTTTGAAAGCCTTGGCGAGGTCAAGATAGGCTGTGTGAACCACCTTACCCTCATCTACGGCTTTGGTGACTGCCTCAAAGAAGTCAGTCAGTTTCAGGAGGCATGACCTGCCTTTCACAAACCCAAAATGGGTGGGATCCAGAGTTTGGAGATTACCAATGTCTTTGTTTATGAGTTCCATGATGATACATTCCATGGCCTTGCAGACCAGGCTCGTCAGGCTAATAGGGCGATAGTTCCCAGGATCAGTGGTGGCTCCCCCTTTGTGGAGTGGGATAACTGTTGCTGTTCACCATTCAGTGGGCACAAAGCCTGATGTGAGGCTATTATTGAACATGGTGCTTAGGTGGCGAGCCAGTTCGTTCTGAAGTTCAGGTAAAACGCAGACTGTGGTGTTGTCCGGTCCCATGGATGCTGTGTTTTCTGGCTTTAGAGAGTTCAGCTTTTTACCTGCTTAGTTGTGATTACAGGGACTCTGCATTCATCCTGTATAGATATGGGCCCTTTAGGGGGTGGGGGGTAAAGTCAGCACTGAACCTATCTGCCAGGATGTTGCCAATATCAGTTGGTTCTGTAATTTTTGTGCCATTGTGCTGTAACTCAGAGCAGATCTGCGTGTTGCCATCAAGGTTCTTGACATAGCTATAGAATGCTTTGTGACTGTCCTTAGAATTAGTGGCGATTTTGTTTTCATAGCTAGCTTTGGTGGATCTTATAAGGGATCTCAGCTTCTTACTGAGGCTGACCAGGGAGCCCCTCCACTCATGGGATTTTACTCCCTTTTGCAACAGATTCTTCCTTCTGTTGTACAGTTTGTTTATGGCAGGGGACCACCAAATTGGCTTCCTTTTTTTGGAGGATAGCATCTTGGTTCTGTTTGGGATAGCACAATCCATGCACTTGTGTAAGTGCTTATAGAGTGCATTTGTGTAGGATTCAGCAGTTGTAACTGTATTGTCCATCTGCATGGGTGTCATGAAGTTAACCCCTTCTGTCTTAAGAAGCATGAAGTTGGCTTTGGAGAAATTTTTTACCATGGTTTCCTTAATGGGGGGTGGGGGCGGAATGTGGATATCAAGGGTGATTAACTTATGGTTAAATTGGACCAACGAGGAGTTGACTTCAGGTGTGAAACACCAGTCACTCATGATGGTAATGACTAGGTCTAGGATACTCTTGCCCCTAGTGGGGGTGTGGATATGTTGATCCAGGACATTGGAGTTTATGAACTTCAGAAAGCGTTGAGCTAAGGAGTTGGTACACGAGTAGTTTTCCTAACGGTGGGGTAGATGAAGTCGACCATTATTAGGGTGTTTGGTTGAAACCTAATATTTTCCAGTACATCAAGAAAAGAGGAGTGGCAATCCTGGAGCATGGTGGGGGATCTGTAGCAAGCTACAATTTGGACTGCAGTTTTGCCCAGAGTTAGTTGCACTTGGATAACCTCGGATGCATTATGCTGAGTAACTAGCCTGGAGGTGTGGATATCCTTAATGAATATGGACACACCTCCACCTTTGATGTTTTGGTCCAGGTTACATGGCCGAAAAGTGTGGCATGAGTTATAGCCATGTAGTGCAGGGGTGCTCTCTGGAGCTTTGAACCAGGTCTCAGTCACTGCACAGATATCAATGTTCTCCATTTTAAGGAGTGCCTCAAGTGAGTGCATTTTGAGATTTAGACATCTAGCACCGAGTCTCATTACCCTCAGTTTTTGCTTGCCTGTTGCTGTTACGGTGGTGAATTTGTCATTTAAACCTTGCCTAAAAAAGCACTATATTGGAGGCAAGAGCCTTAGCCAGTATCAGGAATTCCAGGGGTGACAGGTGCAGGCCATCTCTGGCAAAGCATCATGGTCTGTCGACCATGTCATCCCAAGTAGACAGATACTGGATCCCCTTATAATGACACCAGAAGCTTAGCCAATTGTTGAAGTCAATCAATTTCTCCTTGTACTGCAGTATCATTCTGGGCAATGGCAGAATGCTACTCAGAGCTAGGGTCATACCTGCCTGGGCTACAAGATTGGAGAGCTCTTCCATGTCTCTCTTCATGTAATCCAGGGAGGTATGCCTCAGGTCATTCACACCAACATGGACAATGACAGTGTCATATCTGTACTTGTTGTGGAGTGACCTGAGTGCGTGGGTTATGCAGAGGATTCTGGCACCTGACATGCAGCTGACAGTAACCTTCTCCTTGTTTAGCCTGGTGAGTGGGGCATCAGTTTGCCTGACTATAGTCACCTATGACTAGTGTGTTGCGTATGTTGTTTTGCCTAATTGGCTGTGGTTGAGTGGCACACTGAGTCTGTGGGCTATGTGTCATTTGATTTGTGTTGGGGGATGGAGGTTGCTTGCGTTTCTGCTTTGGATGTCTCTGTTGCTTAGACAGATTTTTACTGAGAGCCTCCACAAATGTTTTTGTGTTACTATGTGTGGATTTTGGTGGTGTTGATTCAGTGAGACTATGTGATGAGTGTGGTGTGGTGCAAATGTTAACCTTCTCCTCTTGACTGTCAAGTTCAGTCTTGGTTGGAGAGAGCTTTACCTCCACTTTGGCTAGATAAGTGCATCTCTCACAGGTTGTAGTGTTGGGTGGTAGGAGGAAAGGGTTGTCTGTGTACATCAGGCAATTTCTACATTGCCTCAAGATGCCCAGATTCATCAGATAGACAGGAAAGAACACTGGGAGCTGACCCTTGGACATGCCTGAATAAAAAAATATTTTCCGCTAGATAAGTGAGGAAAGTAAGTACAAGAGCTGTTTTTCTCTAAGCGAGTGAGAAAAGTAAGTACAAAAACTGTTTTCCTCAAGGTAATGAGGAAAGTCGAGTGCTATAGTAATTAGAGCTTATTTAGTGCTTACAAGTTCTGAACAAGTGCTGAGCAAGAATGAGCAAATTTAAGTGCTAAAAATAAGAATCTGTATCTGCACTACATGAGTTACAGGACAGAAACAAGTGCAAATGCAGGCTTTCAAATCAGAAAGTTGAGAGAGATGGAAAAGATTGTCCAAACGGCCAATAGCTACAATTTCTGGGCCATAACCACTTCTTATGTGGTAGACAGGTGACCTAGTGCTTGCCACTCCCACTGATAAGCTAGAAGGCTTCCCTCCAACACAGAAAGGCTTGTGAGGCTCAGAAGCTTACATATAGTCCTGGATACAGCAAATCTGTATCTGGACTACACTAGTTGCAGGAAAGGTAGGAAACAGGCTTACAGTATTTTTTTTTTACAGAAAAGTAGCTAAAACAGCAGTTAAAACAATTCACATGCAGTGCAAGCTAGCACACTTGAGTATGTAGCAATATTAGACCAAACACAGTTTAAAAAATGCAATTAAATTAAAAAGGACTAAAAGCAAGTGCAGAAGGACTTTATTAGGTAGAATGTGGTAAAGAGATGGGACGGGGGGAGTGTCCCAGATCAAATCTGCAGTGGGGCAGGTAACTGCAAAAGCCACCAAATTTAAACTACAAGCCAAAAATAGGGTGGGTGAGTGGGACAAAACACTTTCAGCAGAGATCTGAAAAACTATAAGCAACAATTAACAGTACAGACTCTAAAACCAAAAAAATATATACTTAGCTCTGTATTTTTCCAGACAGATTGAAAAGCAGTCTCTCAGAACACCAACAATTTTGGCTGACAATGTTGGCTGACATTCCTTGTGGAAGTATAAGACACCCTGGCAATGATCCTCACTGCATGCTCTTCAATCAGTTACTAAATGAGCATGCTCAGGGAAGCTAGGGCAAAAAACAGTCTTTCATGAAGATGATAGCACAGTCCCTAGATGAAATGACCTTTGTCCCAAGGAACAAAAGTGCCACAGGCTCTCATCAAGGGAAAAACAAATGGGTCAATAAGGTGATAGGGAGGGAGAGCTAGACAATCAATACAGCAGCACAGCCAAAGAAAGATAAAAGTAAAACGTTAAAAAGGTATAAGCAGTGTGGCTTCACTTACATTACTGAATTGCTCTAAATACTCCAGGTTTTATATCTGGTAAAACTGGCAACCATGTCACACGCCGCTTGGTCTTTAATATGCATGCAGTGCAGCTTAGATCCATTTACTTAACGGGATCAGGAAGAAATGCATGCCATTTCTTATCATCACTTAAAGGTGTGACCACAGATGTGTGAGTGATGTGATTGACACAGCAACATCTAGAATGCGGTATCTCACAGATACTTCTGGTTCCTAAACCTTTCGGTACCTCAGTGATTTAATTAGCACAGTCACTTAATGATGGAAGGCTCCTAGAAATGGGAAAGATTAAAGAAAAGATCCTAACAAATTTCATTGATCAGTAATCACCAAAGAAACTGAGAAATGTTTTACTTGATGCACAGAATGCCAAAACAGTGCCTCTCACTCAAGCTTTAAAAATATTTTGATTTCAATGCTTTTATATAGTTGATGTTTGAACATATTGCTATAGTCATTGTTAAGCTATTGGTAAACTCCAACAATGGATTTCAATACGTTTTGGTCATTCTGGACTACTAAATATTCTGAAGCTATTTCCTTATATAGGTTAATGCTAAATATATGCAAAAGGAGCTAGTGTTAGCATTTTAAATATAGGTATCAATAAGGAAATACTCACTGATTAGGGAACTCTATATCAGGAGTAATGCACCAAGCGTGCCCATGCTTTAAGGTCAAGTAATTAAAAACCTCAGTACTCCATTCCCAAATAAATGGGCTAGTGGAACACTGTAACTGAACATAAAAATCCATGCTGATAAAAGTAAATGGGGAAGATTGTGGAAACTGGGACCAGTTAATAACATACCTACTGTTTGCCAGTACAAAAGTACAGCAAGCCTCAGTCCTCAACAAAGTTCAGTTATTTTGAGCTATTATATTGCAGACACCTTTACAGACTGTTAGATATTGCATAAGAAATTTGGTGAAAAAAGAGAAAAACCTATTTAAAAGTGTCAGCGAACACTATACATAGTTAGAAGATAAGCTGAAAGTAATAATGCCTGTTACAAGGGAACACATGGAAAGGTCCCAGTACAATGAAGAAGGGATGTATAACATAAGTACAAGGACCAGAGAATTTTGAGCTGGAGACCAGGTCCTAGTTTTGGTTTTCTCTGCAGAAAATGTTTTTATTAACAGCAATGAAAGATTCATCAGAAATAGCAGAGTGCTTGGCTTAATTATTCTGATCTCCCAAGTCAGTGAGGGTCGACAGCAGTTACAGCTGAAACCTCTGTATAATGTGACATCAAACAGCACTCTCTTGTAACTGAATTGATTGTTTCAGAACTGGAATGGTCAAATAAGCAGTCCTCTGATAGTTGACAAGTGGCAGGAATGTCACGCTCGGTTGAGTAGGTTGCCATGCCCCCGTATGGCTGGATTTGTACTGATTAATATATGTTTTTGGTGCTATCAAATCACTCCCTGGTAACATTGTGGACATGAGGGTGCTGACTATTTTCATTTAATAAGGGCATACTGTGTAGTTTGGCATATATGACCACACCTCATCACCCTTACTGAGTGATTATTGTACATCCCTGTCCCGCATACTCTGACTTTAAATTATTGGTTGTTTGGTATTGGTAGTTCCACTGGGCCAGAGTTTACATAGCTTACAAATGTAATTTCCATTTGCCAGTTCCAGTGAGCCAGAGTTTACATGGATTAGAACTGTGGTTTCACTTTATTCTCATTTCTGGTTCAGTTTTGGACGTCTTACCTAAATGACTAGACATCCCATATGTAAAAGACTGGCTATGAGCTCAAAGCCTGGAGTAAATGGTTAGACATGAAAAGATGGAATGACTATGAGTGTATATTATTATACTATATTGCTTAGGATATTCACTGTATATGTTTGCTCTTGACATGTCACTGCTGTTGTTGGTCATGTGTTATTCTCATATTGGGGACTGGTATGCCACTTGTTCTTACTGGGGCAGTAACCTCAAATTACTGTTGTTGCTGTTATTATTATTTATGTTCTGTTGTCAGTTTGATAAAGTATTGTGTAACCTTGCCTTTTGTTTTCTTGTATTGATAGAATATTCTTCTTCATAAAGAGTTTGTTAAAAACATTTTTCTTTACTAAGTTGCTGGGTCCATTTGAAATAGTAAAAAAATTAAATGATGTAAACTACAGTAAGCAAAGTCTGAAACAGATTTACAATAACCACAGAAAGAAGCACAGAGCTCTGTAGTTAGTTTATCAACAAAGACTACTAGACCTGGTGAAGAAAAAAACTGACCTCTGCTCCTGGAGTTCAGGTAGTTGTTACATTATGTACAACACAGAAACAAGTTCATTAGATGTTAATATTTCTGAAAGCAAAATAAGTATGACACAGGTAACATATTTATGCTGTGGACTGGCAGGGGGATGTTAGGCTCTAGCAAGAAAAAAGTGAAATGGAGAGAAACTGGCCTTTTCCTGGCACTGTGAATCAAGTGAGGGAATTCTTGGGGGCTAGCATTGTCCTGTCAAAAATTCATACCCCACTATAACTCATAGACTAGTCCTAGGCGAAATGTCCTCGGGGGGGGCATTTTAAGCCTAGCCAATTACCCCATGGGAGTATCAAACCCTGCACCTTGTGTTTCTAAGATAAGCACCTTAACCATTACGCCAACCTCCCATCAATAGCATTTTCCCTTACAGAGTTGACAAAGGGAAAGCTATCTCTTAAAGTTAAGTGGACCCTAGAGGCAGACAATGCTTGCAACCAGTTGAGAATACTTTGGTCAGAGAACATTTTACCTTCTGAAGATTTCAACAGGCATTTTATAGTATATACTGATGCATCAGAGATAGTTCTGGGGAAGTGTTAATACATTGGGAAGAATATTCCATATGTTTTTAATTGAACACTGAATAGAGCAGAAATCAGGTATTCCACCACTGAGAGGAACTGCTTGACAATCAAGCAGCCACTACAGTCACTAAAGTATTATTTTTTCAGCTATGAATTTACACTTAATACATACCATACCCCAACGGTATACCAAATAAATAACAAGATGGGAACAACAATATGTACATATGTACTTCCCTGGCAGCCTTTCAGACCAAGGTGATACTCATAGCATGATTGATCCAACATAATATAGATAGCCTGTCAGGAGTTTACATCCCATCTGTTGAATGTGAAATTTAGGGTTTCAAGCTGGGGGTGGGGATCAATTTACCACAGTAAAGCAGTTCATGTTAGTGGTAAAACAATGTTTCAAATGATGTAAGTAGTGTGAACAGAATGCTGTAAATAAAATGATTGTTTTAAATAATTAGGTATCATAATGTATTAGGCAGAGGGGATTCTGGCATGGTTCAATTAACAGGTGTATTAATAGGTGTTCAGTAGACTCATTTTGCAATCAGGTAGTGTATACAAGAAAATTATGTAGCCCTACCAATTCAGGGAAGTTTGTCTCTTGTACAGGACAGATTATGTGCCTGGAATAATTGTTGTAGGTAGTGTGTTACAATAAGAAGAAACTTTCTGTGGTTTATATACCTGACAATATCTGGCCATCTTCCAGCAAAGGAATCCCTAGAGAAGAGGACTTACCTGGAAACATTGTACATTACTTTGTGAATTATACCTGACTTACCTCAAAGCACCTTTGTGCTGTGGACATTACTTCTCACACAAGAAAGGAATTACTGGATTTTGTATGACAGACTATACCCATTTGCTTACATTGTTCCGAGACTTGGAAAGAAAGTCGTTACTTTGTATTGTTTTCTTCGGATATCATTACCCAAAGTTATCTTTGGTGCATTCGTCTGTGAAAAATCTGCCCCACTGATGTCTCTTTTATTTTACAATAAAACGGTGGTTATTTTAAGAACTTGTGGATTTTAATCCATTACTAGAATACTACTGCTACTACTACCACACACACACACACACACACACACACACACACACACACACACACACACACACACACACACATATCTATATCTGTATCTATATATGTATATATATATATATATATATATATATATATATGTGTGTCTGTGTGTGTGTGTGTATATATATATATATATATATATATATATATCAATATATATATATATATATATATATATATATATATATATATATGGGTTCACTTCAGTTCACTGAACTTTCAATTCACTGACTTTCATTTCACTGACACCATTTCACTGAAATTCATTTCACTGAAACTTCATTTCACTGAAAGTTCATTTCACTGACAACTATCATTAGCAATAAACTGGAATATTCCCCCTTCCCCACTGTAGTGCGACCCTGGAGTTAGAATATATAGTTGGGGGGGTGGGGGGCAGAGCCCCCCACTTCATTTCATATGATATTCTTGCGTTTTGATATAATATTGCTTAGTAAAAGAAAAGTAAGTGGGCTGCCCCACCCCGATGTGGGGGGTGTGCCCACACCCCCCTAACTATATATTCTAACTCCAGGGTCGCACTACAGTGGGGAAGGGTGCATATTCCATTTACTATGTAATAATACTTGTCAGTGAAATGAACTTTCAGCGAAATGAAGTTTCAGTGAAATGAATTTCAGTGAAATGGTGTCAGTGAAATGAAAGTCAGTGAATTGAAAGTTCAGTGAACTGAAGTGAACCCATATATATTTATATATATATATATATATATATATATATATACACACACACACACACACACACACACACACACGTGTGTCTACCATATGTATATGTATATGTATATATATATATATATATATATATATATATATATATGTGTGTGTACACTGACACACATACATATGTCTATAAAACAATAGGACCAAAAATCTTTTTATTTCATTTCCTGCCAACCATCAGCACTTCCCTGTTCCAAGCTCTCCCATTCATTCCTCTATGAGTGGGAGTCAGTCACAGAAATGTCATGCAGGGATCCATCAGGGATTTTTTTTTCTGTTATGGGCATAAATAGGGGATGCACGAGCCATATCAACTGCCAGGGTTAGTATGCCTTTCCAATGTGAGTGGATACTTCAGTGTACCTGCAGTGAATGTTACCTAATATGTAGCCTGTCCAGTCAAACACATCCCAGGTTGCATATGTACCTGACTCCTCTCCTTGAGGTAATTATGGAACCATCTTAGCTGAACATCCTTCTCCCCCAGACAGACACAGCCACTGTTCCCACACCATTTCCAACAGATAGCAAAGCCGTTAGTTGAACTCAGGCTGCTGGGGTCATAGGAAGAGCTTTTTTCCTCCAGGCCAACATAGCTGGCTAACAGGAATAAATTTTTAGACACTTAACTTCTGTATGAACATTTTTATAACACCTCTTACTACATACCTGAATACCTCATACCATGTAATTATCTCAAGTTATACACTGTAAACACTGGTACTAAAGTCCTTCTATGCACTGCACAAGCTGACCAGCTTAAGATACTTCTCAAAAGAGCTGATTCCTTTAATTTTAGTTGTCTAATACATCAGATTCTCTGGATGTTACTTATTTTTACACTAATGGTTCAAACAAGAGTAAAGCGTACAATGTTTTATAATGAAACAAGGCCAATGATAACAGGTACAAGTCAGGTGTGATATTTGTTTCTTTAGCGATCACAAGGTTTTCTGACTTCATTGTACAATTTTTCTTATATTATTTTACACTGTTTACTACTGCTGCCTCATGAAAATATTTAAAGAAAAAAGCAATGCCATTCCATAATGTAAAAATAATGAGCCAGAAAGACTATGAGTCACATTGTCTCTATGGCCATCACTAATTTACCTGCCTCAAGTAAATTACTTTTTCTGTTTTTATTACATTACCTTCTGATCCAGCTGGTTCAGCCTGCTCTTCTCGTGGTTTCTGTTTAAACTTCAAGTTCCCAAAATGCATTACAGCACCTGTCAGTTTATAGATGCTAGCTTTTTCCTCTGCCGTGAAGCCAAGGATGTCAATTGCACTCTGTACATGTATAAAACAGGTTACATTATCTTAATGCTTTTACAATATCATCCAGCTATCCCCCTCCCACAGTACAGTATATCATTTTTATACACAGATGCCTGGATATACATCTACTGCACCTCTCAAATAGAATGAGGAACCATTCAGGTTTTTTTGTTAAACATATGATTTAATTTTTAGGAACACAGAGACAGATATGAATGTGTTATTAAAGCACTAGGCAATGAGGTATTCTCCATGCAGTCTGAATATGTTTATAATACTTGCTGCTGCAGAAGTAAGAAGGCAACAAAAGTATTTTGACATTCTCCTTGACCTTCTCCTGTATTCCCTTCTGGGTGGCTTCTTTTATTAAACAGTTACATGCAACATGTTCATTTGACAGTATTAGCTTAACCCATCTTTCCAGTGACCTGCAATTACAGACATCTACTAAACTGCCAGATGAAAAGTACCATGCTCTTTACAGGAAGAGATTTAGTCCTCTCTTACTGCAGTGATATTTCCTCTTCACTGAAAAATCTGTATTTAGGTTTATATGTGAAGACATAGCCCAAACACAGTAGACTATGCAATGGTCCACGGATAGTCCATCACATGTGTACATCATGGTATTTTGTAGGCCTTTATTTCTCACAGATAAATAAACAATTAACTAATTGGATACTAACTTTGTGTTAATGTGGGGAAATTACCCTAATTTTTAATGTTTTCATTCTTTAGTACATAAACAAGAAAACATAACAGATTCATTTTCACTTCTACAGCTAACTTTCAGTAAAATAAGTTGCATGTAACTACCATTAGAATTTATGTTATCTTGTGCTTACTGTCGGTGATATAACTGCAGACAAGCCACATCTTTTGAAATCAAGTCAGTCCCTATAGATACTTCATCCTGCAGATAAAGCTAGCATATAGGACTGAAAACAAAGCCAATCATTTGTTTTATCTTGAAATAATCTTTATTAAATTTTCATAAGAATAGAACAGCCTTTCAACCAATAGCACTATACAAAAGCAACATTAATTAACCAACAATATAAGCACATAACATATAACTGAATTATTAATGAGTAAAAATGACTATTGTCCCCAAGTGAAATGAAAATCCCTCTAAGAAACCCAGTGCAGTGTTTTTAGAAAGCATTTGACTGAGTATTACATCACTAAACTTTACTCTGATCCTGCATTGCCTTATCCCCCCTTATTGACTTGTGCATCAAACATCCTACTATATGCCCTGACATTATTCACCACAATCATCTCTTTATCACATACCAAATCACCTTTCTATCCATTAACTATTAAGCTTCTGAAAAAAACTCATAAACAAAGGCTGAAGCTTTTCTCTCTCTTTCCAAGCTAAATTCTTGCCCCTACCTTCAACGATGTAAATGCCCAAGGACTCTACACTGCCTTCCAAAATATCATTTCTCATTCCACTGCATAACTCTCCTAAATCTGATGGACATTTCAAGACTGTCAAACTATGTGCTATAAACCAGTTCTATCCTCACATCTCCAATGTCTTCCATATTCTTCTTTCCATCTGAAATATCTGTAGGGTGTCTGGAAACATTTATGAATCTGTTACATATACTGATTCAATATGATCAGGAACACTTTAAGCTTGGCTATCCCACTCAAACACTCCTTCTAGATTACCTTAGACATTTGAATCATTTTATTAGCCTCCCATAAGACATAAATAATTTATTTCCTCCCCATATTTAATATAATCCAACCTGTGATAAAGTATACCACGTTTTAAGCTTATGACGACTTCATCATTTCCTTTTGATATGTCTATAATCTCAAGCATTTTAATGAAATAGTACATGTGTATGTGTAGAGTCTTAACTCTTAAAGACATTCTTTCTTTATTACACAGGGGATTATATAGATCATTATACTTACATCCGTGTTCACTAATTCATCTCTGTCATCAATGCTGGGCACTGTAACCTCCCCCTGGCTTACATATGGAATGTCATAGATGTTAGTAGTAATCAGAAGCAGGTCTGAATAAATGAAAATTAGATAAACATAAGACTGAGTTCAAGTGAAGAAAGCAAAAATTATAAAATAATCAGTAAAACTCATCTCTGTTGAACTTACCAATCAGCTCAGGTTTCTTATTACTTGTGATCTGGTAAAAGATGTGAAAACTTCTTTCAGCAGGGAGTTGGAATATTAATCTAGATTTTTCTAGAAGATCTGCAAATAAAAGTTTTAGGCATATCATTCATTTACTTTTATTTCTGTAAATTTGTAAATGAACTGAAGATTAAAGAAACTTTTTTATGCTAAACTTACAGGCTTCAATATCCGCAGAGGCAAGCTTTCCTGTAGTTCCAAAGTGGATTCGGATAAATTTACCCTTAAAGAGAATAATGAGAAAAGAGTTTGTAGCCGGCAATGATAACAAATTTCTTAGGATAATCTAGATCATGAAGGCCTAGTATAGATTCTAGTTTCAAAAAAATACGAACTTCCACTGTTTGGTACAATAAAGGCTGCCCTCCACCAGATATATTCCAAAGATAGACACACTGAGCGTATACGAATATCTTTTATTAACAAATAAACAAAAAAAATAAAAGATATTTGTATACGCTCGGTGTGTCTATCTTTGGAATATATCTGGTGGAGGACAGCCTTTATTGTACCAAACAGTGGAAGTTCGTATTTTTTGGGTTTGTGGTTGGTTGCAGGTATTGGTTCTTGCCAATACTCACTGGTCAAGTGTGGTTATAAATTCTAGATTCCTAAGCTTTTTATTTCTTTCATTTAAAACTGTAATACTTTTGAAATATATGTAAGGCATTTCTACATAAGGTAAGAATAAAATAAATTCCGCATTCATAAGCTTTTCATTTATTTCATCTAAAATGTAACACTTTTGACATACGTCTTTTTACAAAAGCCAAACATAAAACAGACTGTAACTCCATAAGCTTTTCATTTTTTTCATTTAAAACTTTAGCATCTTTTTTATAATATGTCAATTCATTGCCGCAATGCATTAGCTTGTGCAGTATGTACTTGCTGTTGATCGTCTCTTGATTCATTCTAATTACAAAAGTATCTTCCTCTGTTTCTTTTTACTTTAAATTTCATCTTGTTTTTATATTACATGATAATTTATGTGTTTACATAAAAGTGTAAACATGCTCCTAATCACTTTTTTGCTGTTATATGTTGGTTTCATTTTCTGGGTTATCTCCATTAATCGAATACATTTTTAGAGATAACTTAGAATGAGGTAGACAAGAAAGTCAAATGGCATCAAAAATACTCAGTATAGGTATCTAAACCTCATTTGCAACATCAACAGAATGATTTGGAGGGACAGTTATATCTCGCACAGAATACCACTGCTGTGGAACAGACTTGCAAAGTTCTTTCCTGTCCATATTCAATAGCAACTTAGATCTATAGACGGGAAACAGAAAATTTACCCAGAGACTGCCCCTTGTACTACTTATGGACAGAGACAGCACCTAAATGTTTTATTACATGCATGGATCACCTCAAATTATCCATGGTATGATTCTAGTTATTCTCATTAGGGGTCATTATATAATTACCAACTATGGGATGAGTAAAACAAATCTTTACCAAATGGGATAGGTTAAAAGGGAAGTTGCCTAGGCTTAAAATGATCCACAAGTATATCTAGCTTAGACTTTACCTATGAACCAATAAAAGGAATTCACTGCAGCAAATGAGTGAGCCATTACATACTATTTCAATACGCCATCTTTATCTAATTGTTTCTAATTCCCTTTTACAGTTATAGCTTTTAATAAATTTTATTTTCATAAATTTTAGAATAAGCATTGTCCTCATCTGTAAGGTACTTACTACAGATTTCTCTAAACTGCTTTGATCTTTATGATTAAGAATTGTGGGTCATTACTATTTTCATCTTAAGCAATGACTATTAACTTTAGTTCACTGACATCAATATCATTAGTTTCATTGTATGTCAAATTTCAACAGTCAACATTTTTTGGAAATATCACAAAGTATGCATAACATTCAAAAACTCAATTAGCATTTCTGTTTATCGTCTTTAGTATCTGTCTCAACATACCTGTTTTGTATGCATTATTACATACAGGTGGCTTTGCCTTTTACAACAGCTTTCCTATATACAGCTACATAAAATGTTTGGCAGAAACTAACGGAAATAATCAATGTGCCTTCCACACATCTGCATGCCTCCTGTGCAAATTATGTGTCAGAAATGGAGATGCAGTATCACATGCTTTTCTAAGTGAAGTAAGATGTTCAGGTCGAGTATGAATACTCAACCTGGGATTCATTAAAGCCTACACTAAGTGTACACTAATTGTACACTGTTATGAAAGAACAGACAGCATAAGCATAGCTCACGCCCTCATCTTCCTAATTTTAGTTTTCCTACTAATATTCTTGCAGACTTAAAAATCAATGATGATTTACAAAGGATACCACAAAGTGTAGACTACATGTACACTTAGTGTAATCATTCTGAGTGACTAGGAAGCACCAAAAGATGTGGGAGGCATGTTCTTGTACGTAAATTATGTACACTTAGTGGGCAGGCATTAATGACTAACGTGATTATTTGAACTCAAAATATTTTAAACTTTGGAAAGTTGCTTATCAAAACAGCACCACTCCAATGGTCTCAAAATGCAAAACATTTTTTTTTACAGGGAGCAAGCCCTCTGTACACCTGATATGGGGGAAACACGGTCACAAAACTCAAAATAGTTTTGCAGGGTGCAAGTCTCCTGCACATCTAATGTGGAGGGAAGCTCTACAACTCTGGCCCATATGATGCACATACCAAATCAAAGACCGCACAGATTCATAAAAGATGGAAAAAGTGAGGAAAAATCTGTACTCATTTCTTAACTTTCTTCAAGTTTAGCCACCATGATGGGACACATGATCATTTAGGTTTGATGTCCTGAGCATCAATCAATTATTCTGTGACAAACAGAAAGGTTCCTAGGATGTCAAGTTAAATGTAATATGGTCAAATTATAAATTCAGAAAAGTGGGCAAAAATTCATTTGGATGATGGGGATCACTACAAGAAAGAAGAGTTCCCCCAAAAGAATTGTACGAAGATGCAGGATTAATTATAACATCTAGGGTACAGGGGACAAAGTGCACTGCTTGGGGAAGTATGGATGCCAGTGTCACCCACAGTAAAGTAACCTAATTTAAAATACTCCCAAATGGACATACACATGAGTTTTTGGTCTGCTTGGGAAAGTTGCATATAACAAAACAACTTTGACCAATGTTTACTGAAAGTTTTATTGAAATTTATGCAAGAGTACAAGTAAAAAGAGGATAACATTATAATTTCCACTTTATTAAATTTCAAGAAAACTTCTGGAACCCAACTAACAACTCGATGATTATATATGAAAAAATGAAAAGACTACTCTTAAAATAAATAAATACAAAGGCAAAAATAAATTATCAGTAAAAAGTAAAACTATGTGCCATATCTGTGTGTGTGTGTGTGTGTGTGTGTGTGTGTGTGTGTGTGTGTGTGTGTGTGTGTGTGCATTTACCTATGTGTATATATATATATATATATATATATGTATATATATATATATATATATATATATATATATATATATACGGGTCTACCTGAAAATGCAGAAAATCCACAACGTCAACAACAAGAACACTGACACTGGAAGATCGACAATGGAGAAGATCGAAAGTTGAGAATCCCGACGCTGAGAACACCGACATGTTAAGGTAAGTGTGCGATAGGGACGGACATTAGGGTTAGGGTGTGGGTAAGGTAAGTGTGTGATAGTGATGGACGTTGCGATAGGGACGGACATTAGGGTTAGGGTGTGGGTAAGGTAAGTGTGCGATAGTGACGGACTTTAGGTTTAGGGGCATTTTAAGTGAGTTAGGGTTAGGGTGCGGGTCAGGTAAGTGTGCGATAGTGATGGACTTGAAGGTTAGGGGCGGACTAAGTGAGTTAGGGTTAGAGTGCAGGTAAGGTAAGTGTGTGATAATGACAGATTTAAGGGTTAGGGGCGGATTACGTGAGTTAGGGTTAGGGTGCGGGTAAGGTAAGTGTGCGATAGTGACGGACTTTAGGGTTAGGGTTTGGGTTAAGGTTAGTGCATAGATAGTTGTATATGTAAGGTTTAGTGTAGGTTTGTAAGGTTTTTGGTGTGCTTGTGTTGTGTCTGTGTTTTTCAGGAAAGGTATTTGTTTTGTTGATTGTCGGGATTGTGAAGTTTCATGTTTTTGAACTTTCGGTTTTGTTGTGTTGGCTATTTCGTTGTCAGTGTTTTGGCATGTCGGTGTTATCAGGTAGACCAATATATATATATATATATATATATATATATATATATATATATATAATATATTATTTGTTGATTGGGAAAGTCCAACTAGGAGAGAGCCTACTTTCAGCAGTGGCCTGGGGAGAAATGCTCTACATGCATGTCTTTGTAATGTGGGAGGAAACAGGGGTACCCAGAGGAAATCCATGCAAATGCAGGGGGGACATGTACAGAAGGTACCCCAACTGAGAATCAAACTGGAGAATCACTTGCTGTGATGCAACACCGCACTGGCCAATAGATATATAAATAGATATGCATATATATATATAAATAGATATGCATATATATATATATATATATATATATATATATATATATATATATATATATATATATATATAGTTTAGATAAGGTGATGGCAGAAATAAGACTGAAGAAATGAAATCTAAATGGATTACTAGAGTCAAAGGATTAGGCAAGTATGGATTAAATGATATGATGAACGGGAGTGCTCTCATTAACTAATCCTGTGGTTTTAGTGTTAATATAGTGTGTTGCAGAGTTGTTTTAATTTGAGAAAGTGCATTGAACATAAAAGTGCTTCTTGTTTGCTGCTTGATGTTTCAGTAAGTGTCTCCTTTTATTTATTTTTTTGTTTACAGATACTTCTGTTTGAATAATAGAGCATCCTTCATATCTGTCACAAAACGTGTTCCATGATAACATGCTACCTACTACAACTTAACAAAAGTTCTGTTAGTTAACTAAATGACAGCTAGCTTTCCAAAGCACTAAGACATCTTTCCTCTTAATGACACAGCTTGAGCTCTGCATGGAATATTCAGAAAAGTTCATAAAACACCATTCACTCACCTAATTTAGTAATGTGATCGCTGACTGTTGAAAACAGTCTGCAATGCTCAGACAAAAATGTACTATTTTATAAGTAAATTAATAGTTTCTGATAAAAACTGTATAGGTTCCTCTTAAAGACTGTACAGAAACATTTCTTGTTATTCTCAGAAACTTTATTTCCCTGTTGTAAGCGCTATTACAGATAGAGATACTTACTTGTAAACAGCCTTTGCACCTTCAGCCATAACCTTGAAGGATTTGCTTCATGCCACCTATTTAAGCCTACAGCTCACACTCTGCTTAGTGAGAATCTCTTGGTGAAATGTTACATGAATACACCAGAAGCACTACCACTATATACCACCCCGCCTTATATATATAAATACTCTGAAAATGATTAAACTGAGTGATAAGCAAGACAAATTATAATAAATTAAAAATGTACTTTCCAGTAATAGTGGCAGAAGTCTTGATCTGTCTTTTACTGAAGGAAAATGTAAACTATAAAGTTCCTTTCCTAAGAAGAGTAAAAAAAAATGAAAAAAATCATTATAAGGACATTTATCCCTTACCTGTAGTCCCTTATCATGAAACACGCAATTGCAATGGTAAAGCATGAATAAATCAAGACTCCTGCCACTATTACCAAACAGTACATTTTTTATTTATTATAATTTGTCTTGCTTATCACTCAGTTTTATCATTTTCAGATTATTTATATATAAGGCAGGGTGGTATATAGTGGCAGTGCTTCTGGTATATTCATGTAACATTTCACCAAGAGATTCTCACTAAGCAGAGTCTGAGCAGTAGACTTATAGGTGGCAAGAAGCAGATCCTTCAGGGTTATGGCTGAAGGTGCAAAGGTTGTTTACAAGTATCTCTATCTGTAATAGTGCTTACAGCAGGGAAGTTTCTGAGAATAACAAGAAATGTTCCTCTTCAGTCTTTAAGAGAAACCTATACACTTTTTATCAGAAACTATTAATTTACTTATAAAATAGTATAATTTTCTCTGAGCATTGCAGACTGTTTTCATCAGTCAGCGATCACATTTCTAAATTAGGTAAGTAAATGGTGTTTTATGAGCTTTTGTTAAGTTGTAGTAGGTAGTGGGTTATCATGGAATAAGCTGTGTGGCAGGTATGAAGGATGTTCTATTATTCAAATGGAAGAATATCTGTAAGCAAAAAATAAATAAAAAAGAGACACTTACTGAAACATTAAACAGCAAACAATAAGCACTTTTATGTTCAAGGCACTTTCTCAAATTAAACCAACACTGCAGCACACTGTATATTCTTACATTCTATCAAACAGTTTGCTACAGTTTACATGTTAGAAAAAAATCTTTTTTTTTTTGATGAAATCTGAGTGCTCCATGATGGCAGGGCATATACACTGTAGCAGCTGTTTGCTACGTTTATAGTAATCGGTTTGCTACAGTTCATAAGATGACATTCTTATGCATTTGTTTATTTGTTTACTTATGTATGTATGTATGTATGTCTTTATTTATTTTTAATAAAAGGCAGGAAGGTTGACAACAAGGCATAGAAATGGGACCTGAATGGCTAGGCAGGGGGAGGGGGCATTTTTTTTTTTTTTTTTTTTTTTTTGAAATTCACATGAAGAGCTCAGGGGTGGGGTGCTGTTTTATGGTACTGTCACAGGGTGCTAGCTGAGCTCTGGAACTTTCACTCCTCATGCCTTCTTCTGTTAACTTAAAGTCTTTTGACAGCAGTCACACCCTTCCACTTTAACTGGATATCTTTACACAGTCACTTATTTATGTTCTGTGTCAAAAGGGATTTTTTTCATTGCTTAAGGGGCCCAAAATAAAGATAAATGTTGCTTCGTAGTTATTCTTAATTTTGAAGTTACATCATTTTTGACTGGACAAAGACAGTAAATCACTATTGTTAATAATTTACTTTTGTTCACTCTCAGTTCGCCTGACCTTGATTTAAACTAATATCAGCTACAAATACTAGACAGCAGCAACTAACATCATAGCAAGTCTTTTCATACAAGGAATACTTCATTCATAAACTTACAAAACGGGATGAGTTGTCATTCCTTATGGTCTTGGCATTACCGAATGCTTCCAGCAGTGGGTTAGCTTGAATGATTTGATCTTCCAGAGTTCCCTGTAACAAAAAATGTCAGTATCAATATTTCAGTTCATTTTTTTTCATTCCCAGTGCATGTTACCCCATTTATTTATGCACCAGATAAACTGTGTACATACATAATTATGGAAACATAACTATCAATGATTCATGCCCTATTACTCAAAGTAGTATGTATAACAATATATTCCATAGCTACCATGAGATTTTGGGAGATATGTACTACCTCTGCCAACTAGTCTAAAACTATGTAAATATATGCTAATACAATAAATTATTACAATGCATGTTTGCATGTGCACTGTAAGTCAGTTAATAATGTCACTGTTATTCCAATGATATCATGATCTTCCTTACTCTTCTAATCATGCTGTATCATGCTCTTCCTTACTCTTCTAATCATGCCTCATGTATCATGCTCTTCCTTACTCTTCTAATCATGCTGTATCATGCTCTTCCTTACTCTTCTAATCATGCCTAATGTATCATGTTCTTCCTTACTCTTCTAATCATGCTTAATGTATCATGTTCTTCCTTACTCTTCTAATCATGCCTAATGTATCATGTTCTTCCTTACTCTTCTAATCATGCCTAATGTATCATGCTCTTCCTTACTCTTCTAATCAGGCCTAATGTATCATGCTCTTCCTTACTCTTCTAATCATGCTTAATGTATTATGCTCTTCCTTACTCTTCTAATCATGCCTCATGTATCATGCTCTTCCTTACTCTTCTAATCATGCCTAATGTATCATGCCCTTTCTTACTCTTCTAATCATGCCTAATAACTAATGCATTGAACAAGATCAGCTTTGCATACCACCCACAGAATACTGCTCAGCTATACAGTTTGGAACCAATTCTTATTACTATCTTTTTGAAAAATAAAATAACTTTTTCAAATAAATAAACTATTAAATGGAAAATGTTGTTTGTCTTTTTGGCTTTTCCTGGTTAGAGGTCGCCACAGCAGAACTCCAGTCCACTAATGATTGGCAGTAGATTTTTTATGGTGCCGAGTTGCCAGCCCGATGCCCAACCTTCAGTGAAGGCACACCCATTCACGCATGTCTTTCGGAGGTCACTTGACCACGGAGAGGACATGCAGGCTCCAGACAGAAGGCACTCCAGCCGTGAATCAAACAGGAGAACCTCTTGCTGTGAGGCAACAAAGCTACCACTGTACCACCGCGGCTTAACTATAAAATGGAAAATAATTAAACTAAAAGACCTTAACTGGTGAATTAAATACAGACAAAATAAATTAGATTACCTGCATCTTGCCTTCAACTTCTTTTTTTTTCTCACCCAAAGCTGCAATTATTGCAAAATATTGGATGACACGTTTTGTGTTTACAGTCTTCCCAGCACCAGATTCTCCACTATATGCAATAAATAAGAAAATTATTAGATTTTACAGAATAAATTTCATGAAAAATAAATACTGTGTCTTAAAGACTAGAAAGCTCTTACGTGATTAGGATTGACTGATTTTCACGATCTACCAAAAATAAAGAAAAACAAAATCACAGATGTGTACATATATGTCTATTTACCTATCTATGTTGAAAAAACTATAGAATACAACAGCTACAGTAGAAACACCTGATTTATTGTAAGTTAGTTTGTAATGGTTCAATTAAAAATGCCATGTATGCATTGCATAAGCCTATAAGCACAGCATGTGTGAATTGTTTTATATGCAATCTCTGTATTAAGAATATGACCCACTAAACAGAAATGTACAAGAACTGAGTTCCTTTAGCTCATCTATAAAATGAATTAAGTCTTTTTTTCGTCTGATACTTGACTTTAAATGGTCAAATCTGCAAGGCATTAATGATTTCTAAGCATGCAATCCTTGATCAGGGACTTTCATCAAAAAATCTTCTCATATTTTCGCTCCTGTCTAATGAAGGCCTCAGGATTTCTGAGAGACAGATAAGAAATGCTTTATTTTTGAGAATGAGCCTTTTTATGGAGTATTCATACTGTTCAAGTCAATCCCACATAGCAATGGTATCATCCATAACAGCAAGGGAAAGGCTTCAACATGCATTTGTTCCATAGGAGAATCAGTTTAAAATATCAAGAGGAATTTATTGCACTGAG
>NC_056748.1:557755269-557757769 GCF_019279795.1 Protopterus annectens
GTGTGTGTGTGTGTGTGTGTGTGTGTGTGTGTGTGTGTGTGTGTGTGTGTGTGCGCGTGTGTGTGTGTGTGTCTAGATATATATATATATATATATATATATATATATATATATATTTGAAAAGTAACAAAAATACAGTCACCTATTAAACAAGCCCTTGCTAGGCACCAGTTTGTAAAACCACGGGTACAATCTAGTACGGCCAGCACCAATAAAAGACGAACTTGAAATAAAATGAACTTGGTAAATACAAAACCTTAACGCCAAGTTTATTGAAAGTAAAAGAAGCGTTTTCACTGGAGCCACAGCTTCAGCTTCATCAGAGATTACAAAAACCCGCCAAGTCAGATTTAAATTCACACGTCATAGCGTGCTCCAAATACAATCATTAAAGAGCCATACTCATTAAAACAAAACAATAAAGTATAATACGTACAAAAACATTAAAATCAGACCCCTACATCAACTGAAAACTAGTGTTAACATTAAATTCAAATTATTAAAATGTTTATATCACTATATAGTTATTTTTCTTATAAAAGAATGCAACCCTTCACAATCTATCAGTTTTTCACGTAGAAGATAGTAAAAACCATCACATAAAATGTTAATTAAATGTACATATCATTATTAAAGACTTAAAATCAACTTAATATTATTGATTAACTTTAATGTCATTGTGTCAAACTAATTTTATTTAGACCTTAAAAAATTGTAAAATTAAACTTACAAAGTTATTGGGATGTTCGAAAAAAAGGTTATTACCCATATAAATTCTTTGTTCAAATCTTTATTCAGTAAAACCATATCTATACTGAATTTTTGCTAGTGTTACCACTCAACAACATGAAAAGAGGTGGCGGAAAACCTAAATTTTTAGGGCCAACTACTTCCATACTGTGGCTATTTCAATTATTACCACTAGGACCTAAAAAGTTAAAAACCTTATTTTTATTCCAAACTAAGAGTCCATAACCAATTTCAAAAAGCACGTTTTGTAAAATTATTTAGTTTTAACGTTTGAAATTGTTATGAAGTACAAACACCTTACTTGGAAATTAACGTTTATAACTTTTTAGTCTCAATATGCAGGCAATGTTGCAATGCTCGTTTAGGCCAGGATATGAGAATGCATCGAGTCTCAGTTGCCATTCTAATTCCTTGTTCTCAAGAATAAGGGATGTTGGACCACCTCTTCCAGTATTTAGTATTTGGTCAATTGCGATGAATTCAAAACTATGCCCCGGATTTTTTATAATGTGTTTCGCTAGGGCATTATCATTGTTTTGCTTCCTTATGGCATAGCCATGTTCGTAAACTCTGTCCCTCAGCCTTCTATCGGATTTCCCTATGTAGAAGGCTGGACAACAATTACACATAGCCAAGTAAATAATAGATCTTGACTCGCAATTTAATTTGTGGTTAATTCTAAATTGCCTCCCTCGAATACAGAAAACACTAGTTGTTTTCACGAGGTGGCAATAATTACAATGTCCACACTGAAAAGATCCTTTCATCTTAGTGGTTGAAGAGGGTGTACAGTACCTCTATAATAGAACTTTCAGATTGTTCCCTCTTCTATAAGTCACCCTTGGTTTTTTTCCTAGTCTTTCAAGAAGTTGGTAGTTATTGGAAATAAAATACCAATTCTTATATAAAATAAACTGTATGGTCTTCGAGTCAATATTAAAGGTAGTGATGAAGCTACATTCAAATTTATTAAGTGTGGAATTCCATTGATCAGTTGTGTTAATAACATTACTATGTGTTAAACTATTCATCCCTATACCTAAGTCCAACATTGAATTGACGAATGATGGTGATACTTGTTTTTCAGGCAAAAGTGGAGGGTAAAGTCCCAATGCCCTTTTACCATTGACCTCCTGGAATAATTCCTCAAACAGTTGTACCGGGTAATCCCTATTGGTAAACATGATTTTTAAGGAATCACATTCTTTTTGAAAGAGCAACTCAGTACTACAAATCCTAGACGCTCGGATCAACTGACCCTTAATTATAGCTTTCTTTTGCCTGTATGGGTGACAACTCTTAAAATGTAGTAGTGAGTTGCAGTAGGTAGGTTTTCTATAAATACTTGAAAAGTATTCGCCTTTTGTTGGATCCTTGCTCAATTTAATATCCAAAAAATCAATTTCCTCTCAGAAAATTTTGATGTAAACCTTAAAAAAGGTGTGGTATCATTAACACAAACTTCATAGCATCATCCTTCCCCCCTCAAACAGAATGAAAATATCATCCAAATACCTAGTGTAAAATTTTACCTTTGCTTTTAATAATTTGAATTTAATGTTAACACTAGTTTTCAGTTGATGTAGGGGTCTGATTTTAATGTTTTTGTACGTATTATACTTTATTGTTTTGTTTTAATGAGTATGGCTCTTTAATGATTGTATTTGGAGCACGCTATGGCGTGTGAATTTAAACCTGACTTGGCGGGTTTTTGTAATCTCTGATGAAGCTGAAGCTGTGGCTCCAGTGA
>NC_056748.1:557762769-557810269 GCF_019279795.1 Protopterus annectens
ACTCACATAAATCATCCAGGCTGCATAACGATCTTTGAGGTTATACAGCACACCTGGCTCATGTAAGTGTGTTAACATGGCCATGTCTTCAATTTTATCAAACTTGGGAGGGTTCTGTGGAAAGACTTGATCTTCCTTAACTGTTACAACCTGTAAAAGGAAAACAAAGCAGTTTCATTAATCTGTTAGGATGGTTTATGATTTAAAAGTTTTGGACAGTGGAAGTTACAAACTTACTTGACCATCACTTCTTTTAACAGTGACTTTGTTACCCTCCTTGCTTTGGATTGTACCTTTAACATACCCAACTTTGTCATCTACAACAAAAGTGGCTGATCTTGCATCAAATGGACGTGTCTGGTCTGCAATCCTTTCTTTCTCTGTTTTTCGGAGAAAGGGGGCTGCAACCCCAAATATTTCCATTTCTGCATCTGTGCTCATCGTTGCAGCTTGCTATGAAAACATAAAGGATTTGCCTTGTTTGTATCCTGACTATTAATTTAGTATGCGCAAAAAGCATGCATAATGAATACTAATGAGAAAATGAAACATAATGCTTTTTCTAAGCTTCTAGCATGTAAAAACTCTACATAAGACAAATACAAACCAATATCTACTACAGCATGGCTGAAAACAGACAGCTGCATGGAGGTCTCTGCTCCCATATGTCATAAATATAATGTCCATCTCTGAAAGAAACCCCTTTGGAGGAACCCAGCATAAATGCTACATCAAGGGAAAAAACTCTTTAGATCCTACGACAACAAACTCAAAAGAGAAAACAAAGAACTAAGACACAGGATTAAAACATGCAAGGCCACATATGAGTTGGGCATTATTACCACCTACAAAAAAAACACAAAATCTTGCTCATTTATGTCAGGAATCTCTTGGACAACACTTAACATTGCACTGAGATGATATCTGATAGTGCCACCCATTCATACCCTGGCAATATCACAAATATCCTTGTGGAAATTCTCAGCTCAACTTTCCCCCTCTATCTCATCCATGCTTTCCTTCAAACACCATCAAATCAGTATCCTCCCATAATTACCATAGAATACGTTTTAGATGCCCTCTTCAAAAAAAATAGCTTTGTGGGTCCAGACAACATACCAGGCTGTTTCTTTTTAACATGAACCACTGTTTCAATTCCAGCACTGCAGACCTTTTTAACCTCAACCTTTCAACTAGTTAGGTTCCTGAAGCCTATTTAATAGCAGTAGTGATGCCGCTACACAATGGTGGCCCAGTCACTCATGGAGCATATCATAATGGGATTTATAAACAAGTGTATCAGTAACCAATCATACCTTGACCCAAGCTAATGTGGCTTTGCAAAAATGAACAAGACTGGCTTCTTTTTAAGAGATACTGAAGCACTTGTTGACAGGTATATTGGTACTTAGCAAAGTACTTTGACACTAACCCACATTTCAGAATCATTGGTAAATGAAACTCTCTTAAATTAAAATCCTGTGTTATTCAAGGGATAGAAGACTGGTTAACAGACAGAACCCATTATGTTAAGGTAAGTGGCATGTATTCCTAAAAAAAAGACTCACTACAAGTGGCAGAATCTGTTTTGGGGCTGTTGCCTTTTGGCCTACACCTTACTGATTTAAAGGCTGAAGTCGAGGGTCACTGTCTGATGAAGTTTGCTAATGACTGCAGTCTCAGAGCTGTCATAAACCCCCCAGAATGACACACATATCTTCCAACAGAACCTAACTCAGTTAAATTCATGATGTTTTGACCACAGACTAAAGTTCTTCAGTATTAACCATAATTAGACCTTTTTTTTCCTAGCCCAGTTGATCAGTAAAGGAACATCCTCCAGGTCCAAGGAAGTTATAGGCCTCTACTCTATAGTAAAATAAATAGTAGAATTAACGTACCGTTGACTGTAGAGTGTAACAGTACGTTAATGTGCATAATAGGATGTGAGTGACATCACCTCCTCCAGCTATGTTGAATACATCAAACTACGGATGTCAATGTATTCATTTTTGCATTGGTTGCTCTTTCGAAATACAGAATTCAGCATTTCAGATCAATACTCTGAACAGTCAACCAAAGCAGACTCGGAATTTCAATAGTAAACCTATATATTTTATATATGAGAGTATTAAGAGAAAGAGGTTGGTGTGCCAGAGCAAGATGCAGAAGACAGGAAGAAATGGAAACAGTTAATCTGCTGTAGCAACCCCTAACGGGAGCAGCCGAAAGAAGAAGAAGAAGATATATATATATATATATATATATATGTATATATATATATATATATATATATATATATATATACACATATAATTATGCACACACACACACACACACACACACACACACACACACACACACACACACACATATATATGTATGCATACATGGATACATACACACACACACACATATATATATATATATATATATATATAAACAATATATATATATATATATATATATATATATATATCTATATATATATATAGATATATATATATATATACATACACATTAGCTCCAAGACTGTATAACCTTGGAGGAAAAGAATGTAAAATGAATCGCTCTCAGTTGCTTACCATTCTTTGAATCTAATACTGACTGCACCAACCTAGAAACAATCCATTTGTATTTGCAAACTGTAACTTTCAGCAGCAGGCATGTAGACTTTAGCCTCAGAGTGCCCTGTACCCAAAAAGGTTGACAGCATTATTCGCTAATATATAAACACAATGTATAATTCTTATAAGGCTGATCCTGCAACTATCCATGTACCAACATCAAATCAAAGGGAGAACTGTTACACTGCCATGTTTTGACAAGAGTTTGGGTTGTCAGATATATATGTAGCACTTTACTGGTTACAGCATTAAAATACTCGGTCCATCTATTTTTTTATCAGATTTCCATCTTATAGCAAATCCAGGAGAACCTACAGATTATTTTGAACAGTAATATTGCTCATACAATAAAATAGTTGTTACACTAGGCAAGCTAAGAGCACATACATTAAAATTTATAAACAGTGTGGATACTTCAGCAACAACTGCCATTTCAGGATTGTTTTAAGAAGTCTAGCTTGTCTTACAACAAAATGTCACAGTAAAAGTAGTAGATCAGGACATCTGAATCACAACTGACTTAAATTTTTGTTCTGTTAATTTGCCAGTGACATTATCGTTGGCTTTAGAAAGAAAGTCAAAAGGTCTTTACTCAGAGAAATGTATGTAATTCCTACTCTTCAGTTTCAGATGTCAGAACAAATAAACCCATTAAGGAAAATATAGTGCTTCAAATTAGCTTGGTCAGCATAAATAGTTCAAGTAAATTATCAAGGCTGCCTCCATGTCACAGTGGGACTAAAGTCCTGATCATAACCCAGATAATCTGGATTCAGTTAACATTCCTAGTTCTGTATGAGTCAGTTTGCAAGGGTGGGATTGTGAATACAGTGTCAGGTCACTCATCCTCAAAGAATGCAAGTAGCCAAGTCCTCTGTAGAACTGATGTTTCCAAGTAATTGTGAAGTGTGTGGAATGAAGTGCTCGGGATTAAGGCTGAATGTTCAGCTGTCACAAACCCATTCATCCACAGTAACCTCACAGCACATGTTTGGGAGCATGCGCAGCCACTGGTGAAGAGCCATAGCATGTCAAGCACATCTGCCACCAGACAAGGAAGAGCCAAACATGCAGAACAAAAACCCAAACCTCCCTGAATGATAGCCAACCCCAGGCTGTGTTACTTAAAGGTGTTCCTTCAGAAGCAGGATGCTCTTGCAAACATGTTCATTTGGTATGTTATGCCTAAGTGGACAGTACAGGAACAAATACGTTAATGGGGATGATGATGGGGCTAGATGGCCTGGGCTGTCAGGGGTAAAACTGATGTTCATATCAAAAGGGAAGAGAAAAGGAAAGGCCATTAAAATATCTATTACCCTTCTTCTACTTCTTTCCAGACACATCCAGGATCCATGGTTTAGAGTCTTTTTTTTTGCCTGACAAAGCACAACCACATACTAATGGATGTTACCATCCAAGAAGGTTATGTAACAGAACTGTACCTATTGTATCTAGCCCACGTTCTCTCTCAGGACACCAAGCCCTTTGACTGATACATCATGTTTTAGCAAATAAAGGCATTCAAAAGAATACTTTTCAGTTAAAGATTTAAAGTTTTTGATTCTAGATTATTTCTGCTTACAGAAAATCCCAACACCATTAGACCAGCTCTAGATTTGTCAGCGCTGAACAATTACATAAATGTGTTTACAACAGTGATCCAGGATAGTGATTGATGACTTTGCCCTCCTATCAGAGAATGGCTTTTTTGCACAGGTACTTTGGAGATGATAGGCAAACCTTAATTTACCTATTTTTCCTAGCTGGATAATTGCCTGATATGGAAGAAAAAATGGAACTGCAGACACAAAACATCACACAGGCAATTGCTTGTTTTGCTCTCTGGAGATAACAGTAAACTGCAAGAAATGTTCTGTGAATACCCCATTGTCAGTAATATTTCTAAGGCCAGTCAAATATTGACAGCCATTGAATGTCTTTCTAACATGGGACAAGCAAATGGTGATTCAGATGTCCCAAATATAGTTATATTAACAGTAAGGCTTAAAAACAAATCACACTGAAATACCTTTTGTTTTGCATTCCTCTAGTCTCTTGGACCATTTTTTTTATATCTGTTAACTGGGAAGATGGACTAGCTAAAAGGCTGTTATCAGCCACAACCATGGCTCTGTCAGGAGCATTGAGAAAAATAAATAGAATGAAGCATAAATATAGAATATAATACCAATATTAAAAAAAAAAACATTAACAGGAGGACAAAATTGTAACAGAAACAGAAGACAATGCATTAAATGTAAAAGCAGCATAGGATGATATGTATGTATGTAATGATTACTTTGTAAAAAAAACAACTGCATTCATTAGCTATGAAATGAAAATATTTGATGTGATTTTGAAAAGACATGAGTCTTCTGCTGACTAACTTCTGTAAGAAAACTATCATCTGGCTTGATTTAATTTTGAGAAAGCCTTTTCTCCAACAGTTGTGCTGAAATTAAACATTTTGGGGGATCTGTCCTTCTTCACAACTTTTATAGTCAGTCAGTAATGCCAGACATAATGTTTCATACTTATTGTTCAGAATATGCTTGGGTTGCAAAAACATAAAGTTATATTAATTGTAATATGAGTATGAGTAATATTTAACAGTCTCTGGTGTCTATTGTCCCTAAGTATAATAAGCTTTGCTCATTAATCTAGTGGAGTTCAAAGATATGGCAGCCACCACATACACACACACACACACACACACACACACACACACACACACACACACACACACACAAACGCAGACAGACAGCCCCCTAAAACACACAGATGCTAACTGTTGGGAAGACACATGATCATACTCATGGAAACACTCAGCCATCCACACATTTCACCCATACTCACGCACCTATCCAATAACTAATACCCCTATTGCAACCACTCAGGCAGACAAACAAACATACAAACTTACCTGAGACCACTCATACCTGATATAAACACACTGCCCCCCCACACACACACACACCACTACCTCTCCACTAAGCTCCTCAAAACGTACCTCTAACACAGTCTCTCCCATTGAATCTAATAGTAAAAGTGGGTGGTGTTTGGCATTGTTAATCAATACAGCTGGCAAGGGTTGATTTGCACAGCTGAGTGGTTCTTTGAATTGCTTTGTGGTGTAAACCACTTATCACAGGCATTTTACAAAGGAGAATGCATGACTATATGCTGCCATCCTGAAATCCCAAATTAACATTTGTGGTAAGATGGGGTAGCAGTCAACTACAGTAGATTGATTCTGCAGACTGCATACAATCACTGCAGAAGGACTGCCTAGGAACTGAAAAGACCTACTGCTAGCTGTAAAAGGTTTGATTTTGGGCTTACCGCTAGTGGAAGAACTTTCTAAACCCCAGGAATTGTCATTGCTAGTCCTGATAACATATGAGGTAGTTCTTGTGAAACATTTTAAAGATAAAGGAGAACACATATCTAGATTAATTCATTTGAAAAGGAAAATAGCAGGAAGCCATGTTGTTCTGCCTGTTTGGATTCTGAATTCAGCTTAAAAAAACATAAAAGTGGCATATTTTGTTTGCACTGGTTTGCAACATTGTGGTATTTACTAAAGAATTTAAAGAAATACCATGCTGAGCATATTCTTTGTTGTCAGTAACATTCATTTGCCACTGCCATTCAAGCTTCCAGACACGGCGACTCAAACATTTTGTTGCACAGTTTTAACTGATGAAGTACCTTACTCTACAATTATATCTGTGTTGTTTGAATAACAAGGATTGGTCCATGAGAAGATTAAAGATTACATACAACAAAAATTAAATAGTATCTCAGGAACATTTGGAACAAGTCTACAGTTCCACTGGATAGGATGAATCCTGTGATAATGAATGCATTCATGTAGTAGGCAGTGAAGGACAATTTATCCACAGGAATAGCATTACATACAGCATACAATGTTCAGTTTTCCATTACATATTCTTTGGATTATGCTTCAGGAGACAACTCAAAAATGTTCAATCCATGGCAGTGTGTCTCAACAGAAGAAATCAGTTCAGATTAACATAAAGATGATGAAGGCTATCAAGACACTGACAGTCTTCCAAAACAACTTTTAGCTGAGTCACATTCAAATCAATACGAACAACAGAGTGAAGTAGTAGAGAAACAAACAAAGTAGAATAAGATTTTCATGACTGAGACATCTCTACGTTGGGCCAGTAATCAACTAACCTAAATCCTTACCACTGACACTGGAGAGGGATTTTCACTTGGTATGCAAATGGATACTTTCAGTATTTCCAGATGCAGATCTCTCTGCATTAAGCACAAGAGCACCCAGGGGAACACACTCAGTCCAGGGACTGGTTTGTCTCTATATCTGTCCAGACCCCCAATAAGACTCTCCAGTGGCACAGCTTACAGTTGAGTCTTTAACTGGGCTTCCAACCTAAGTCCTCCCACACCCTCTCTGTGAAACCAGTGCTTTGTGTCCCTGCTCCAAGCAGGTGATGCACACAATTTTTGAGATTTGATTTGCGCACATACACACACACACACACACACACACACACACACACACACACACACACACACACACACACACACACACACACACACACACACACACACACACACACACACACACACACACACACACACACACACACACCGGGGAAAGGCTGGCACAGATTCACCTGCTGTGCCCCGTTCTCTCCAGACTATAATTTAGCCAGCTACTTTAAGGCTCTTACAAGGGTACCTAATTATACTGAGTGAAATGAATATTAATACAAATGGTAATGTTGACCAAACAGCAAGGCTTCAGGAGTGGCCAGAGCTGTCACCAAGTAAATATACACAAATACTCTCAAAGCTTAAATATTTTCTAAAAAGGACCAGCCACAATGAGAAATTTACATATATTTAATGATAAATAGTAAAAGAACAAGACAATACTAAATATCTATTTACAGTAAACACCAGAGTTTCAGACACAGAGAATATTAAAAATAACACCGATGGAAAGTTTCACACAGTTACAGAAAAACACTATTTAGCTAGTCTCACTATCTATTCCTGATTGACTAAAAAATTACTGTTCCTATTTACTGAATAGAGCAAGACAAGATGGGTGAGGGGTTCTTGTTGTCAGATCCAAGACAGAACACAGAATGTTGCTGAGACTTCAGTCTCCTTTAATATTAAAGCATTATTTCTTTACAGAAAGACATCACATACATCTGGTCATCTGACTCTGTTTTCCGCACTATCCCCCATCACTAGAAGCTACCCGGATTAGCACCTATGTGCTACAATACACACAGACAGAGCTTTGCTCAGATGTGGTGTAGCTGCTGGAAGTCATAAAACTATAAAACCATTTCACTCTTCCTACACGAGCTACCAGCTATTCTCTAGGGTGGACATTGCATCTCTGGCTCCATTCAAAACTCTGGGATAACATCTTTATGGCTTAACCCATAAAGTAATTTAATTTCAGATATGTTTTCCAAAGTTATGTAGACTAAGATTAACCTCTTCACTTCCAGTATATGCTGTTACAACGTATACATTTAATTCAATTGCAATAATACATGTACATTTCTTTTCCTTCCAGCAGGACACACTGCTGATATATTTTAAAACAAGTAAACATCACAAATACATTTTCAGCAAAATCATCTGTTCAAACCAGCTTGATATACAAATGACATATAATTATTTACAAAATTCCAGCTAGCTGTGCTGGGATAAGTTATATATCCACTGCCCTACTTCTCCTGGCATGGTTGGCAGTACTTCCTATTGTCACAACCACTTCAAAGAAACAAGGTTGAATTTGTAATGGGTTCTGCAACATGATATTCACTTATTAGTAACTCATATGACAGTCTTAAAAAATACAAAATTAGGTAGGGGCTGCTCTGAGCAGAGAAATGACTTTGGTTCAGTCATGAATGGAAACTGGGTGCAAGATTTTTTCAGCTCTGAATAGATGATGAGTCTCCCACAAATGGATCTAGCCACCACTCACAACAACAATTAAAATCAAAGTCCTTCTCTCCTTTGTGCCTCATGAGACAGATTGGAAGATTTTGTTTTACTTTTAGTTTACTCAGGGCTTAATGTATTTCTTCCCTCCTGATTCTATAACTTAGACATTTCTACTCAGAAAAAAACAATAACGACTAACCTAAAATTAATATCTTGCCATTACTATTAGTCAAAAAACCTTGGAATCATCTGTTAATAAGCTTGATTTCTCTTCCATTATCCCATTATCTTTGCGCAAATCCTTGCTGATCTGATAAGAACTAAAAGAAAGTAAAAGCATTACATCTCATCTTCAAATGGGTGACTCCATCAGCATGAAAGTTAATATTCTGATTCTTAATTGTAGCTCTTTTACAACATAAGTTTTAAATATTTAAACAGAGCTAAGAGGTCTAATACAAGAAAACTTTACACACATAAATGGAAAACATTTGTCCCTTAAACGGCTTCACAAGATCTGGACCCACTGCATTGTCCCATGCCAAAGACTCACAAGTACTTAAAAACTACCTATTTGTTCCTAATCTAGCTTATTCATCAGTCATAGTTTATTCTTCTGCATTATCTGCTTGTTATCCAACAAACCCTCATCCCCTCTGTCAAGATCTTTCCTAAAGGTTTTTTTCTCTTAAGGTCTCAAAAAAAGACATCACTTCATCTTGGTATTTAACCTTTATATTGAAGAAATTACTTGTATCTCCATTTCAACCTGCAGATATTGTAGAAATTACTTATATCTCCATTTCAACCTGCAGATGGACTGGAATTAAACATTTTGCATGGAAAGCACTTTTACTGGTTGCACTAATGTCTTGCAGAAGAATTTAAGTTACAAGGTGTCAAGTTTAAGCCACTTTACTTAATGCATCACAGCAAAAAGGGGTTACTGAAGATAAATCTGTGTTACATGCCAAAGTAGTTTTAATACTTTCTCTTTATCAATTCATTCATTCAAACAGAAGTGTTTTATTCAGACTAACAGAAGGGTAGAGAGTATTGTGTGTAGCCATTGAACATGGATAAACAAATTAGATTTATACATGAATTCATAATTATAAAAAGGCTGACAGACTTTTTGCATCTCTAAATAGGAAAATAAGAGTACTAGCCAACAAGCAAACCCTTTCTAAATAGCTGAGCCATTGCTTTCTCTTTTGTATAAACATGATAAATCTTTTTGTGGCATAATAAGAGTTTGCCAGCAGTTACATCAACAGCATATTTTAGAAGTGTTTCTACACAAACCATTTTAGAAGTTTTAGAAGATGCCACATGGTTTACTGTACGTGCCTTCATAAACCACTGCAACTTAATGTACTATGTAGTCATAAGACAAGAGTAGGGACAGCTGAGCTACAAAGCAGTTTATAAATGTCCACTTCTTCAGGGTATCCATATACTGCTTGGCAATCTATCCATATTTTAAGATTGGCTGTTGCTGTGACTCACCTATGGACAGCCAGCACACTGCAGTAAGTACATGTTTATGGTACACACATTAATGTGTGTCTGGAGAAATGGCATTTCATCAAAAGTACATGTTTGGGATATGGGAAGAATGCAGATTATCCATTAAAAACTTGTGAACAGGGGGGAGGATGTACAGGCTCCTCAAATAAAGCACCCCAAAGAAGAACTGAACTGGAAAATCAAATGATCTTAAGCAATAACATTAACTTCTAGTTCTATAATTGTAGGATATATATATATATATATATATATATATATATATATATATATATATATATATGTGTGTGTGTGTGTGTGTGTGTGTGTGTGTGTGTGTATAACGTTTAAACTGTAGTTGCTAGGTTGTATTATTCAAAATATTTCTTCTACGCATACTGCAACCATTCAAACTGAACATAAAAATAAAACAAAGTGTTGATACAATGTTGCTATAACACAATTATTCATATTTAAAATATTTACTTTATTATAGTAATAATAAATATAGAGTACATAACTATCCTTTAATGAGTTCCATACATAACAGAAGCAATGGAATGGATAATTTTCAGAAATGTTTTCAGTCAGTTACCTTTGTATGCATTTTTCTGAAAGCTAATTTCTAAAATCCAGCATTCTGACTAGTGCCATGCATAAAAAAAGATTTCTTCAAAACATCTAGAAAAAAATTATGGTTGATATAACAATACAACATATAGGCACCAGACTACACCCAGCTGCAAACCACTGGTACCATTAGCACAATATGTACACTTTAATAACAGATTTGGACTAATTAAACAGTCAAGTATTTTCCATGTAATATGGCGGTGTTGTACTTTATTTATTTAGTTAGTTGTTGTTTGTTAACTAGGTGAGTGAGCTGTTCCAAAGACCCTTTTCAGTCAGGACCCAGGACTGAGTCGATAGTACATAGAATTTATATATCACAATCACAAAGATAAATGTTTGTTTGTGCAATTTTGAATGCATACCATTGAATTTGAGCAAAAATCATACAGAGAATTGAAATACGTAAGCATAGTTGGCAATAGCAAGATTAAACAGACATTGCATTAACATTAAGCTTGCTGATTGTTGAATATACTCAATTTAACAGACATGCTATGATAGAAATTATATAACAAAAATCACACTGCCTGTAAATAATACATACCGAGGCAACAGCAACCTCATTCTGCAATTCAGCCCTTTTGTTAAAGAATGCTATATATATATATTGGATTTTAATATTGATAATATTTAAGTGAAATGCATTAGGTAACAGTATGAATTACAGCTCAGAATTTTGCATTTTACTTCAGTACATTTGGTAACAGGTTAAGTTACATTTCAGAAGGGTTTAGTTTAGTCTGTGCAAAATTATGCCACTAACCACTATCCCTGAAGTACTTACAAACTGTTTCACTGTGGAGATGTTCAGTGAGAACTAATTTAAAACCTTGGCTAAAGTTTTGTCTTTCGTTTTGTCTTTTATTTATTTATTTATTTTTACCTCTGGAGGAAGACTGCTGCAAAGTGCCAGGTCCAATATGCAAATGCCTCATTTTCCTATAACTGTTTTAAATGGTGACCTACTCAATTTTGCTTATTGTATAATATCCACTTTTGTTGATTGTATATTACTTATTATCAGCTCTAAACAATCTTTTCTTTGAATGATTTTAGGACAAGCTCTTTGTCAAGCTGTATTGTAAGAATAGATGAAATCCCCCACTCATACAGATAGCATATTATCTATAGTACCTTGCTTCCATAGACACATACCCCACTTTCCTGAAGGATGTCCTATACAGTACTGGTTTCCATGGATTTGCTGTAGCCTATTGATGATACATACAATACTCTTTACTGTGTGTGAAAAATATATTTTACTTTATCATTTTTACACATATAGCTTGTAGATGTCCATATTTCATACTAGAACTTTTGCTGACGTAGTGTGGGGTGACACACATACTCTGAAAGCAGTCCAGTTGATAATTTTGCTGTTAATTGTGACTTTGAAATATTTAGAGAATAACTGATCACATTTATTTGGAACAGGATCACCTGTACTTGTACAACATTGCCATAAAGTATTTAAATGTTAATTTTATTACTGTATCATCTTAGTAGATGAATAAATGTTGCAGCATTAATAGTGGTTGAATTTAAATAAGCATGTTCCAGAAAATATATTGTTGTATTGTAATATTATTATTGTTGTATCTGCCTGCCATAGTATATTTTGATTCAGTTCTGTGCTTTTTTTTAAGACAATACAACCGCTTCATATTTTTGGACTTACCTGAAGTATTGACTACAATAAAGATATTAGTAGCTGAGAATGCCTAGAATACAAAAATACAGAGTACCATTAATCAGTGCAGACATGTTTAATAATAACAAATAAGCTTATCACTTCTTTAATCTATTATTTTCCCATATATATTTAATTAAAACATTTGTAAAGTTGCAATTTGTTTCCTCTAATGCATTTAGCACTGCAAATATGAAATCAAACATGCAAATTTGAACAAGAATTTATTTAACAACCATGAAATCATGCTTAGAAAAAAAAACTCGTTACTTAAAACACCTTTTCTTTCTCAGGTCTTCTAACAATAGTGAGAAGTATCACATAAGAATAGGTATAGTTCACTATATTTAATGTTACAGTTCTTTTTCCTGGTACACAACAGAATTAAGTGTTAAGGTTTTGTGAGGTCAGTGGCAAACATGTCATGGGGTTGGGAGGGTGGCCTAATGGTTAAGGTGTTTGCCTTACAAACACAAGGTGCAGGGTTTGAGTTTCACAAGGGATAATTGGCTAGGCTTAAAATGGCTCGCAAGGGCAGTTAGCTTAGTACTAATCTATGAACCTATAACATACTGCTCTTTAACTTAACAGGTCCAGAGTTCTTATTAATCCCTGAGGACTGATACTAAATATCAGCAGAGCTCACATCTCTGAAGTTGGTGGCAAAGGTGGTGAAACAGCTGAGGACATTTTGTTTTCATTTTTCTTTGATTGCCAGGGTCACCCAGCAAGAAAAAGTGTTCATTTCTGCTACACCCCACAGTATTGGCCTCATTTAGTAATTTGTTTTAAGTCATACAGCATACAAAAACAGACTGATGGAGTCAAAGACAAAGCCACAAGATCTAACTTACTTGGTTATATTGCTATAACCATCTAAACTGCACTGACAGGCTAACATTCAACAAAACTTAATTTAATTCATTTGAAAGTTCTTGGGTATTCAATCTTCTCACAAAACTGATTCAGTTGTCTGACGTTGAAATAGATTTGTTAATATGAACAATGACTGCAGCACTATGATCTGTTACTTCACTACTGTGCATTGTTTCGTTGTTACTTAGCAAGGTGCTTCCAAAAGCAGTAGGAATGTTTATATGAAGATGAATGCACTATATAAACAATTTCTTATCTTCTGTTTAGCAATAAGTCTGTATCTATACATCTGTGTCTTTTTCTGTATGTGTGTGTGTGTGTGTGTGTGTGTGTGTGCGCACGCACGTGTGCACATGCGACTGTGTCTGCCTGTACAACTAAGAACAAAAACAATTACCACATGACTGCATAAAGATAAAATGATAGTAGTAATTTTTTTATCAGAAAATAAAATGTACATAGCTGCATAAAGCTGAAATCCTGGAACACAATAGAAATGTGTTGAAGCCTTTGTAAGGTCAGTGGCAAACATGTCATAACACATTGCTCTTTAACCTAACAGGTCCAGAGCTCTTATTCATCCATGAGGACTGATACTAAATATCAGCAGAGCTCACATCCCTGAAGCTGGTTCTGTGTTGATTGACATTGATTTTGACAATGTTTTTTATCAGAAAATAAAATGTAATGAGGTACCACGAACTTAAACACGTACAATATTTTGCATTTTATGTGGTCCTATGTTTGAAAAACAGCTTCTTTTATCGCACACACACATACCATCCATCCACAATCCCTTTTCCCATTTTTACAAGTGGTGTCACTTCAACAGTGGCAATCATCTACAGTCAATATTTAGACCGCTGAGTGGCAAGCCCTGCTGCAGTTGTTCTTTCATGCAACACACTTGCATGCAAACTCACAGCTATGGCCAGTTTAGAGTGTCCAGTCCACTTACTGCATGTCTTTGGAATGTGGGAAGAAACTGGAGCACCCGGGAGAAACACACGCAAACACAGGGAGGACAAGTAGACTGTGCACAGAAGGTACCCCAGATGAGAATCGGACCAGAGAATCTCTTCCTGTGAGTTGACAATGCTATCCCGTGCAGCAGCATGCCACACAAACACATATATATCTGTGTGTGTGTGTGTGTGTGTGTGTGTGTGTGTGTGTGTGTGTGTGCGCGTGTGTGTGTGGATATGTGTGTGCGCAAACGTGAGTGTGTGTGTGTGTGTGTGTGTGTGTGTGTGTGTGTGTGTGTGTGTGTGTGTAAGTATATTTGATGTATAAGGACTAAAAGGACTAACATACTGAAATGTTCTGAACCTGCACTTAGTCTAAAAAAAACACACATTCATAATGTTCGAGATATTTGTTTACTGCTTGGTTTTTCATCTTCTTTTTCACTGCTAGCCCCCACACACTAGCCTTCTAAACATCAGCATTTTAATACCTAAGTGATGACCTGAACATGAAGGTTCTTGCTCAATGGGTTCTGGACCCACAACAGTGTCACAGTGAACAGTCATCTTTGTCTTGCTATGGGATATGATATTTAGTAATATGTGAATGCACTTCTCTACAATTAGGGTGTTCAGTTTGAACAAGGAATCAGTAACCATAAGGATAGCATACTACTGCAGCAAAGGAAGATGTGTATTATTTCTCCTTGCTGAATATCCACAATGCAAGCTTATTTCCCAATACTGTACAACAGCACTCCATAAGCTGGTCTGATTCTTGACATTATGCAAAGATATGATACCTCAAAGCCTGGTGCCCCTAATAATCAGTAAGGCTTCCCAAACAAGTAATGCATATTAAATAAATTTAAAAAAGTTCAATATATTAAGGGAACCTACCTCAACAGAGATGCTCCTTGATGGACAAAGCTTATGCTTGTTTAGTGGCAGCTTTTATAGAAGTTGATTGCAACAAGCATCAGCCTTATTTGCTATATTAGGGCAATAAAACATTCTTCTGAGACCTTCTTGGCTTCCATTTTCGTAGTTCAGATACAACTGGCATTTTGACAAATCCCTATTCACAGTAACCACAATCGCAAACCTTTCCTACTTAGGCGATAATAAGCGTCTGTTTAATGTTTGTGTTGTTATTTCAGTTTAGTGTTGCTTCACTAAGCGGGGATTCAGTTACAGCTACTGTCTTTACATATAAACATATTGCAGCATCTCCCTAAAAACAATGCACATTACAGGTCAGTCAGTCGTGTGGCGCAAGAGATGCCCAGTGGCTGACTAGGTAACTTGCTTAAGTCGCTGAGTAACCACTACAATTTTGTCACTGACTATACATGTCCGGAGTAATTAATCTACTTCTAGAATGGCTGCTCAAATAAATCATGACTGTTGGATGAATGGTATATCCCGTCACTAGGAGTAATGTGAAAAGTAACTCGGTACACGTATCACGAACTGAAATAAGAAGGCGTTCATTGTGCTTGGATCCTGTGAAGGGAGCGTCGAGCACCTACATGACAGACTTTCTTTTTCCTTTGTTAGTCGGTCATAATAATATGACAGGTGTAACGTTCAAACTAAGCACAATGTAGTTTGCACTTCCAAGAGTAAGTATTCAATTTTTGCAATTCGCCACCTCCGTCTAAATTGCTGTTTCCCTTTCAGCATAGAAGTCAAGGGGAGAACACACTGCTGCATCTCCTACACTTGTTGAAATTTTGAACAAACTTATCAGGGCCTCTTAGCAGGAGGCAGGGTACTTACTACATGACCTGAGCACGGGCTGAGCGTGCATATGTTTGATAATTTAAATAATATTTAAGGATTATTATATAGAGGCTGGGAATGAAAAAGTAAATTAGGTAATAAAATATATAGGTCGACAGTGGCCTGGGACACATACATGTCAAATAAATGTCCAAATTGTTGCTTATTTTTGGTCAGTTCCCTCGTAAACTTTGTGGTTCGCCGGCAAATCATTCAGAAGTGAAAGTCACTAAATAACGATAGGCAGTTGAGTTTCAAACTTTATTTCCTTTAGAAAATGCAGGACAACGCAAAACATGTTTTCTATCAACATTCTGAATTTGTAAGACCAGTGTTCAAAATCTGCCTCTAATCTTGGGGGTACTCCACCCCCGCCCTCACACAAAACACGCACACCTGCTTTATTGTTTACTATATCCAGATTTCTTGAGCCAAGAATGAGATGGGTATTATGGGAGATGCTTAAGGGTTGTTGTGTCTTTTGGCTTTTCCCGGTTAGGGGTCGCCACAGCGGAACTCCGGTCCGCTAATGATTGGCAGTAGATTTTTACGTGCCGAGTTGCCGGCCCTGACGCACAACCTTCAACGGAGGTACGCCCATTCACGCATGTCTCCACACGGAAGACGCTCTAGTTGAGAATCGAACAGGACAACGTCTTATTGTGAGTCGACAATGCTTAAGGGTAATTACTATTAATACTGCCTGCCTGAGAAGTTGCTAAATTATAGCCAGAGGTTATGATCCCAGTGTTCCAAATTGTTGTGTGTTAGAGCTTTGGGATATCGAAAACATTGTCTAGTTTTGTATCAGTTTTATCTCAAAGCTCATTTCCTGTTTGTACAGAACAAATTACTGGAGACTGGCATGGTGTTAATAAGTAGGCTTTGTTCTTGCTAGTTTTTCTTCCCTAAGATTTCTGTGAGACTGCAAAGGGCTGTAGGCTGTACAGTGACTCCTGCATTTTCCAAATAAGTTACTGCCGATTTTCTTACTGAAATGTGGGATTTTGTAGTCTGGTCAATATAATTCAACAATAATAATAGTGTTTAACCTTATTACAAAACTTAAGACTAACTGCTAGATAGCAATAGATCCTCATACCATTCTCAATCATAATAAAGTGTTTCTCATGCAGTATCACAGTTTCTGAAATTTACTGAAAAGTTGGGAATACTTTTCTTTCAAAGCACCAGAAATGTTGTCATTTTTCTCCCCTGCATAAACGCACAGTCAGACACACAGAAACACCACACAGACACATCTACTGAAACCATGATGGCCTTGCCAAAAGGCAAATGGTAATCTTTGTTCTCATAGAAACAGGCTTTCTGCCAGGGGTCCAAATGGAGATGTGATAAATCAGCAAGCAAAGGAGAGTAGTATTGCTGGAAATGAATTCATTCTCAAGTCTTGGTGAGTACTTTCACAAGGTGGGCCCTGTTTTCACAACATCTCACCAGGACAACACTGATATATAGACTATTTTATATAGCATATACCGTGGACAGAAGTAGGTTTTGGGTGCACAAGACACAAGATAAAAAAGTGCCCAATCTTGGTAGGTGCACTGGTGCCAGGACTGGAAAAAAATAACGGTAGAATCCTCAAAACAAGGAAATATTCTTATAATAGGGCTAGGCCAGGCCAGGGGGAGGATGGACCCCCCCTGTTGTACAAGGAAGTAGTAGTCCACAAAAATGACAAGAAATGATAGGCCAAAAAAGAGCCATAAAGATGACAGTGTGGACTATTGAGAATAAGAAAGAAATTATGTAGTGTTACTGTTATGCGAGAAAAGCAAAACATTTCCAGACAGAAGATATACAGAAAGATTAAGAGAGAAATTCGAGGAAAGAAAAATACTTGCACAAGAAAAACTGTCAGAAGCTTCAAATAAAAATTTGTGTTCATTAATGCGCCAGATTTATGGAAAACAATACGTAGACCAAGAAACCTTGGGCCTTTTGGAAAAAGAAGCGATAGCGGAAGTTCAGAAATATAAAGAACAAAATGTAGAGAGTTTTGAAAGGTATAAAAAATATGGACATGAAAAAGGAATAGATATCTCTTATGGTGCAATATTTATCCAAATGAGAAGGCCAAATTAATCAATACAAAAAAGCAGCCCCAAAGCTATTCAAAGAGAAATACAGGCAAAGGCATCCAGATATGGAACATTTCAAAATACAAAAAATAAGATCACAAAGAGGGAGCATAAAACAGAATATTAACAAAGTAGAAGTTGAAGTTATGGAATACCTGCAAAATGAAGGCTTTAGTGTAGAATGTCCAACAGGTTACATCATAGCATGATGGAACGAGTTCAAATAAGGAGAAACAGGAAGAGTAGGAGACATCTGAAGAAGAAATATGGATATGGGAAAGAAAAAGATTTAATATGGTGCAATATGTATGCAAAGGAGAAAGCAAAACTAATCAATACAAAAAGAGCAGCGCCAAAGATATTTCAAGAGAAATACAGGCAAAGGTATCCAGATAGGGAACATTTTACAATACAAAAAATAAGAAAACAAAGAGGAGAAGTAGAAAAAAGGATTAGTAATGGAGAGTTAAAGAAATAGAAATTAACATTATGGATTACCTGTGAAGAGAAGGATTTAGTGTAAAAAATCTAACTCCAGTAACATCACAGCAGGATATAGCAATGGATCCCCAAATTAAGTAAAAACCAGTAGAGTGGGAAGCGTCTGATCAGTTGCCATATAAAAATACATCTGGGCCTTCCACAGGAAACCTGTACAAAAGTTCAGTTGGAGTTGCACAGTGAGGGAAGGAACACGAAACTGTGGCAACTCTGATACAGTCAATGTTGTGAAATGATAGGAAAGTGAATTCCCATATGAAAGAGCAACAGATGACACAGGATGAAATTGAAGAGAAGGTGGTATAGGAAGATACTCTGGAGCTTTCCATAGAATGCCCACAGGAAATGTAGACCAAAGAATGTGCCCTCATTTTAAAAGAAAATGATCTAAGAGTAGAGTTGGTTTATTTAATAGAGATGGACAGACATATTATGATCAATGAAAGAAATAGAATACAGAAAGTCAATAAAACCCAAAACAAATGAACACAGTAATTAGGACTGTTTATAGATATTCAAGTGATATAACAGAAGTAAATAGGATATATTAGTATGCAGCTAAATTAATAACAGTAAGAAAAAGTCGTGGAGAAATCAAATGAAATAATAGAAGTATCAAACTGAGAAAATTATAAAGCAATTAAGACAAGACGTGTCACAGTTAGAAGATTATAGAAGAGGGAACATATCAACAAAAATTCTCAGAAAGACAGATGTGATAAAAGCAATGCACAGTATCAGGACCGATCAGGATCTATCGTGCACTAATAATAAACTAAAAATATCAGCATAGGCAGAAAAACTTAGAAGATAAGCAGATAAATATAAAGGAAAAGTACTAAACAAGCAATTTAGTGATGATCCAAACAAGTTTTGTACAGAATTAGGAAACAAGGCAAAAGGAATTGAAACACTGCCAAGAAAGAAGAAATAGATACATTTTGGCCAAGTATCTATGAAGATCATGTGAAACATAACAAAGATGCTGAATGTATAGAAGAAGTCAAAGAAAGAATAAGAATTTCAAATGCATAGGATATGAAATGAGATGAAGTAATGGCCAGAGAGATTGAAACAATGTTAAGAAAAGGTCCTTATTGGAAAACCCCAGGTCCAGATGCAGTACCTAACTTCTGGCTGAAAGTATTAATATCTTTACTTGAAGATTTAGCCATGAGTAAGAATTATTTATTTGCACACCCCGAACAGACACCAACCTGGTTAACAACAGGAAAAACAATATACCTACTTAAGAGCAAACCTGCAAGCTATCCTAAATACTATAGACCAATAACTTGCCTTCCAACAACATATAAACTATATACTGGAATTGATGCAGACAGAGTTTATAGCTATCTAGAAGAAAACTCAATCATGGCAATAGAACAAAAGGATAACAAAAGAATGTCATATGGAACAAAGGATCATTTCTTGTTTAAAGTCATAATGGAGAACTGTAAAAAGAGGAAGAATCTAAGTATGGCATGGATAGACTACAAAAAAGCATCTGACAGTATCCCACATTCATGGATAAAAGAGTGCTTACACATGTGCAAGATACACCATACACTGATCAATTGCATTACAGTGACCATGAAACAGTGGCAAGCCACAGTTAAGCATTGATAAAGGACAAATTATTATTCCAGGGATAAACAATCAAATAGGGATATTCCAGGGTAATTCTTTGTCACTGCTGCTCTTTTGTTTTGCCCTTAACCATCAAGCTGTCTACTTAAGATATTAGGTTATGGCTATCATTTGGCTCACAGAAAACAACAAGGTTTAAAGACTTCTTGTCTTCTTCTTCTGAATGATTTAAAACTGTATAGTTCATCAGAGGAGGAACTGAAAACACAACTGCAAGTGGCCAAATCTTTTTCAGATGATATAAGAATGTCATTTGGTTTTGATAAATGTGCAAAAGCAACCTTTAAAGCAGGAATACTGCAGCATCAAGAAAACATCAGTTTGGGACAGGAATGTGATATAAAAGAACTTGAGCAAGAGGGATTGTATAAATATTTGGGAATTGATGAAGGATCAACAATGAAACCTGAAAAAATGTGAATAAAACTTAGTAAGGAATATTTTAGAAGACTAAAACTAATACTGAAAGCAGTGCCAACATCTGGGAACAAAATCCATGCTACAAAACCACTTTGCTGTTCCTGTCTTAATTTACAGTTTTAGAGGGATTGACTGTCCCTCAAATGTTTTGGATAGGTTAGACAGGAAGGATGCTTCATGCTCATCAAATGATTTATAAAAGTCATATATGCAAAGATTATGTATTCCCCATTCTGAAGGAGGTATGGACCTCCTTAAAATTGACTACATGTATAGATCTGCAATCATAGTACTGCATACGTATCTGCTGAAAATGCCAAGTGAAAACTCCAAACAACACCAAACACCAATAACCACATAGGCAAAAAGGTGAACTCACTCTGCACTTTATTGTCGTTAAAAACTAACATTGCACTTTATTTACATATCTGCTGACCTCACAAGCCCCAAGTGTCGTGAAAGTTTTAAAATATGAGGAGAATAAGTCAAATATGACATCCCTGCTTAGTTTAGCAGAAGCATATTCGTGTTAAGCAGGAATGGAAATCAAACCAGAAGCAGATAAAAATCAAGCAGCAACTGAATGTGCCAAAACACAAAAGAAAGAATATAATCTGCTTGAAACTAGCATTTACTAAATGTTCAGTGTGAATTATAATCTTGGAGCTTTTCTCCCCAGGCCTCTGCTGAAAATGGACATGTATCCATTTGGATTATCCCGGTCAACAAATGTAAAATAAAATAAAATAAATAAATAATAAGGTGAAGGATCAGATAAGAAGGCAAGAAATGTGGAAAAATGCATAAATATGGTTACAAGTATGGAAACCATTTGGAACAACCAATGCAGGAATGGTTAAGGAGAGGTAAATTTAAACCAAAAGATGAAGAGTTAATATTGGCAGCCCAAGATAGTGGACTACATACACATCGGTTTACAAAGTCCATTCAACATGTGGGAGAAACAGACAAATGTAGGTTTTGTAAAACAGAATTGGAAATAGTCACACATCTTGTTGGTTGTGACATACTAATGGCTGAAGGACTGTATACTGAAATATAATAATAATGTGGCAAGACTGTTGAATTGGGGATTGTGCAAACATTACAATGCTGAAGCAGTTGAAAAACATTAGAAACATGAGCCACAAAGCATTATAGAAAATTATAAAATTTATATCACGTGGGATTACCCATTGCCAACAGTTCAAAAAATAGATGCAAAAAAAAACAGATATAGTAGTCCATGAAAAGAAGACAAATGTAGCATTGATCATTGAAATTGCTACACCCAGTGACTAACTACAGTGTCTTATGTACAGAGACACACAGCCATAAAATACCAAGATTTACAGGCAGAAACAAGGGCAATGTGGAAGAAGGAAATCCAGACAGTTCCAATAGTAGTAAGAGCAATGGGTCTTATAAAAAATAATTTATAATTGTACTTCAATATGTTTCTAATTATAGCTGCGGTAGCGTTGTCGCCTCACAGTAAGACGTCCTGTTCGATTCTCAGCTAGAACGTCATCTGTGTGGAGACATGCGTGAATGGGCGCACCTTCGTTGAAGGTTGTGCATCAGGGCTGGCAACTCGGCACATAAAAATCCACTGCCAATCATTAGCGGACCGAGTTCCGCTGTGGCGATCCCTAACCGGGAAAAGCCAAAAGATACAACAACTTCGATATGTTTCTAATAATGTTAACTCCATATGAATTTCAGAAGGAGTCATTACTAGGCACATTGCAGGTGCTGCAAACAGCACTTCTGGCTAACATCCAAGACTGAAACAATACTAATTTCATGAACTTTAATCATACTTTGACTTAGAAATGGGGTACATTCCCATCATAGTATTAGAAACCCAAAAGACTCAGACAAATTAAAAAAAAATCAGAAGACAAGGATCAACTGGTACAACTGGTCAAGCTGTCTTGTCTCCCTTATAAATAACTGAAGATCCTAATTAACTAATGCATTATTTGCCACCACCTCTTTTAACAAATAGTATGCCTCTTCACTCCATAATTTCATTACAGCATTTGAAACTGTTACCTCCTCTAGACAGATATTTTTCCCAGACAGTACAGAAATCCAGTAGCAATATTATGTCAGTTCTAAGGAGTGCTGATTCATAATCTCTTTGTATATATGAGATTAAGACAACTGTAGCAGTACCTCATCCAGATTTAGCACAAAAAACCCTTCCCCTGCTCTTGGGAGGGGTTTAGAGAATGTTTATTACTTTACTTACAATTTGTTTTAAAAATTGAAAATGTTTTAAGCAGAATAAATAAATTCAAACATCTGTACATTAATGATAATAATAACTTAATCAGGCAATAGCCCTGAAATGCTTTAAATGACTTGTAAAAAAAGAGTTAGTTTTAAGTGTCTTTATAAGTATGTCAGACATTTGCCGTGTCACAAAACCTTTGCTTCCCACTTTTAGAAAATGAAACAAACTGACAGTCATTTGAGAGGCAATTGCAAATGCTGGCCCATCTCCCTACATGCTAATATTATTTTATGACACAATGCTCCCTTATTCATTTCATAATTATACTGTAAATGAGTTTGTCTGGTGGCTGTTATTATCTATGGCCTGAACCATTCCCTAGCAGTAAGAAAGTGTAAATAAATAAATAAATAAATAAATAAATGGTATATAAAGTCATGTCAATAATAAACATTTTTTAGGCTTTATGGCAGCTTGTAAAACCATTTAGATAATACAATGAGCAATATTACATCTAAGGGGAAAAGAATTGTGCGGATATTTTCACACACACACACACACACACACACACACACACACACACACACACACACACACACACACACACACACTCACATTTTATATATATATATATATATATATATATTATATATATAAAATATATATATATATATATATATATATATATATATATATATTGTGTTAATGGTATTTCATCATCTACAGTTCCCTTATTATCCCCAATTATTTGCACCTCATAAATGCAGAAACTACATTCAATATTTGATATATATGTCACACTGTGAAATCATTTTCACAAAGCAGACCAGCACACTGCATACTTTTTTATTGTGTATTGTTTCCTTCTACTTTAAACCACCTTCTGTCCTTATCCTATTGTTCATTCCTTATCCTTACATTTTTCCCTTCAGTTCTATAACTCTTTTCTGAATTATTCCCTTACTGCTCTTGCACTACTTTATAGCTTTGGTGTAGCTTCTGTGTCCCTAATGTAGCCTTCCCTGCCTCCTGTCCCTCTTTTTCTTCTTTTTTTTCCTATCTACTCCACTTGCATCCTTCATTACTTTTCACTGTCTTATGAACGATCCTTTACAATGTATCTGCTGTTATCCTAGTTATTTCCTTCTTTCTATTTCCTTTTGAGACACTTGCCACTAGTAATATTTCCCATCTCTGTCCTGAAAACCATTGCTCCATACCTTTTTCCCACTCTCTTGGTTTTAACTTTCTTTCTCCTGTATCTTGTCCCCTGCTTTTTTAGCCTTTTCTATATCCCTGGTCATTACAGTTCCCTCCTTCTCTTCCTTCACCCCCCCATTACTTCCTCCTTAGATATCCATGTTCCTCACCTCTTGTACTCTGTTCTGCATTAACCACAGTAATATATACTGCTTGAAATCTGTGATTCCCCATTCCATTTATTCTAATCCTCATTGCTGGATCCTCATACAGAGCTGTAACTCCTTTTAGAAAATGACTTTCTCCTCCCATCTGTTCAAATGTTCTTAACAGGAAATCCCAACTAAGTCAAAATCCTTCTAAACTTTGAATACTACTCTAGCTTTTCATAACTCTTTAAGTTTTATGTACTGTATAAAATTTAACAGCAGTCTCCACTGATCTGTGGATGACCTGCCTATAATGAACCCCACTTCCTTCTTTCCAGTAATTTCAGATATTACCTGCTCCAGTCTAACTAGAAAACATTTTAGTCAGAAATATTAAATCACTATTATATAAAGATATATGTCTATAACTTGTAGGCTCTTACTCATCCCATTTCCCTTTTGGTAACAACACAGTTACCTCCTCCTTAAAGAGTTAGGTATCCCCCCTCTCCATTATACCATTAAAGACCTCAGCTAAAAACTTTCCTATCTCCATAATTACAAGCTTATAGAAATGAATTGGAAAGCCATCTTGTCTCCCTGCCTTGCTACCTTTCACATGCCTTAAGGCAACAATTGCCTCCCCAACAGTTACCTGCCTGTGAAGCCTTTTTCTACCTTCATATCCTCTTAGTGAACTTCTCATTCTCTACACAGTTCCCATCCACCCATTTTTCTTTATATAATTCTAAAAACATACCCAATACTTTCTCTTATTCCTTTATTTTCTATTGTTCTTTTATAATTTTTCCTTTAATCCCCCTGATCCAGCATTATTTCTTCTGCTCCAAACTAAAAGTCTTACATCTACTTCCTCTTTCCCAGCCTTTTACCACTTCACCTCTCTGTTTCTTCTCTCACCCGAAGTACGTCTACCTCCTTCAACTCTTCTTTTACTAATATAATTTTTTGTATTCATTATTACCTGACTGACTAGCAATAATATCATGCTGTTGCATTTTCCTTAGCTTATCTTCTTGGATATTAACCCCTCTCTGATTATTTATTCCTCCTCTATAACTTATCATTTCTGTTGTCCATGCCCCTTAATACCATAGGTTCATAGATATTTACTAGGCTATTGCTCTGTAAAGATCTTAAGAAGCCTAGCCTTATTTTGCAATAAGAATATTCAAAGGTAGGCTGAACAAGTATATGTTGGACTAAATATATGTTTTCTGTATCCATAAGGGCCAATGACGTTAAATCCAAATTACATATGAATAGTGTATTCTGCTTTATGTGGACTGGAAGACAGTTCCAATGAAAGAATGACACATTCATAGGTTCATAGGTGTGAACTAGGCTAATGGCCCTGGAGCCTCTACAAGCCCAGCCCATAGAAATGCCCTGGCATTGTGCCACCTGACATTAGTTCCCAGTGCCTCTATCAAGTAGAGCCACTGGAGTGATCCCTGGGGTGAACTTTCTATTTCCCATCCACTCATCAAGATTTCTCTGGAAGAGGGTCAGTGAGGTGCTCTGCTTGACATGTATGGGAAGTGTATTCCAGGGCATGGGAAGTCTCTGGGTCATGAACCTGTCCCTCCAGCATATTATGTTGATTGTGGTAATGAGTTTGAGGTCTCTAGAGTGTGTGGTGTGGAGGGATTGGGATTTCTTTAGATGTAGCATTTCTAACACAGCTGGGTCAGACATGGCTTTGTAAGTCAAGCAGAGATCACCTCTTAGTAGACGATATGAGATAGAGAATAGCTGGAGTTTTTTGAGTCTCTCCATATAAGACATGTGTTTAAGGCCTAGGATCCTCTTCGTGAGGTACTTTTGTGGCCTCTCTAGCTGATGCAGGTGTCTAGTGAGGTACATGCTAAATGGGGCATTATACTCTATGATTGGTCTAATTTATTTTTATTTTATTTATTTTATTTTACATTTGTTTACCGGGAAGGTCCGACTGGACACAGGTCCATTTTCAGCGGAGGCCCGGGGAGAAAAGCTCCAAATATAACACAATACAGTACAGTACACTACAATACAGTACAATACAATACAGTAGTTGAAAATTCAATAAGGTTCAATAATAGTTGAGTATAATATAGTGAAAAACTTATTCACAGGATAAAAGCATGGAGTAGCTTGCTATAGTAGCTTGAGCATACTTAACAAACATACTTGTCTTGTTAAGGCATTGTTCTCCATATATCAGAACAATGTTCGATGATTCTGTCTTTTAATCTTCTACTACTTTTACCAAAATAGAATTTATCACATTTTTTTGACTGTGGCTAAATAAACAATATTAGAAGTATTACATAGTGCAAATTTATTGAAAACAAACCTCTGCTTAGTTACAGGGTGAAAAAATTCTATTCATGTTAATATGTATCTACAGCTAGAGCAATTATGGCAGGGAAATATACCACATTTCTTAACAGCTACCTTATTATTTTTATCCAAACTCTTATCCTTATAACATAAACATTGTTTAAGACTTGGAAAATTCTTATATGCAAACCCAGGTCTATTACCAATAATGTCCTTAAGTTCAGGCAATGCTTCTAAAATACCCCATTTATTAAATATAATATATTTAACAGCATTAGTTCTTCTATTAAAGGTGGTAGTATAATGCAACAAACCATTTTTTTAACATGAGCTGGGGTATTACCATCATTTATAAAATAAGGTTTTACCAAGTTATTTATTTCACTTATAATCTCACATCTAAGTTGATTCAAAAAGTCATTACCCTGACCCATTTGATGGAAATCCTCTATAGTGGCATCCGTTTTTTCATTACAAGTGCTATAATCAGTGTTCAATCTGCTAACCCTCAGCAGCTGACTTTTAGCAACACTTGTAAATACATGATCAGCATGCATGCTTTTTCTGTGTAAATACCTCTTTGCACTAACCTCCTTCTTAAAATGCTAGTATTAATAACATTACCATCTCTCGTTAGTCTAACATCCAGGAAACATATTTCATATTTAGAAAATTTCAATGAAAATTTAAAAAAATTAGTTATATTGTTCAAAGATTCAACAAATTCAAGCAGTTGACCCTCATTGCCTTCCCAAACAAGACAAATGTCATCCATAAATGCGTTCTTCAGTCAGTTTTTTGTTGTGTTTTGCTGGTTTTCTATTATAACAGTGACTGGGTTTACTGTGGTTTTGGATCATATTTGTTAATTTTTGAGTTTATAGTAGCACTAAATTTGCAGTCTTCTGAAAACTTGGCCAGCTACAAACCCTTAACATTAGCTTTGGCCTCTAGATTTGGCCTCCATGAAGTAAATTTCAAAGAGGAGTGACACAAGGAATGAACCCTAGGGTAATCTGCTAGTGACATATTTTTTGGAAGAGGTAGAATCACCACCCTTTACTTCCAGGGTTCTATTTGTGAGCCAGTTTGCTGCCAAACTAGCTAAATGGTGGTCGACATTTAGCTGGGAGAGTTTATCTATAATGCCTGAGTGTGGGATGGTATTGAATGCATTTGTGAGGTCCAGATATGCAGTGTACACTGATTTGCATCATCCATTGTCCCTGTGATTTTTTTTTTCAAAGAAACCAAACAGGTTAAGTAGGCAGCACCTGCCCTTGACAAATTCAGTCTGGGTTAGATCGAGAATATGTAGGTTACCTATATCCCTATTTATTAGTTCTATAATGATCCTTTCCATAGCCTTATAGATGAGAATGGCCAGGCTTATTATGGGTCTATAATTACCCAAGTTCATTTAAGCTACACATTTGTCCAAGAAAATGACTGTTGCTGTCCTCCATTCATCCAGCACAAAAGCTGTTTTGCTGCTTTTATTGAATAGCCTGTACTGGTTGTCTGACAAGTCATGTTTCAGACTAAATAGTAGGTATGTCATCTGGCCCACAGACGTAGAGTTTTTTGTCTTAGTCTCTTGAGAACGTGTTCTTAGGAGATTTGAAAGGGGTGTAGGTGCAGGTATTTGATCTGAAAATATTAGAGAGGACAGGGGATGAAGTTGGAGTTTAATTTATTGGCTAGTAGATTGTTTCTGTCCTCCGGGTCTGAGTATGTGGTATTATTTACTATGAGTTCTGCAAGTTACTGGCCATCATTTCTGGAGTTTCTAAAACAGAAAGAAAGTTTTGTGGTTACTTTTTACCTGGGTGGTCATTTTTACTTCATATCTGGCTTTGGCTGTTTTGATCAGGCTCTGGAGTTCTTTGTTTAATTTAACAAGATATGTTTTAGCTTTTTGAGATTTATATTTATTTTTGCATGCAATTATATATTTTTTGTTTATTGTACAGTCTGCTAATATTAGGGTTGCATCACAGGGGGTTATTTTTGAATTTGGCTTTGTATTTTTTTCTGATGTGGACAGATGTGTATATGTAGCTGTTTACATGTGTTTTTGCCAGTTTTTTTTTTTTTTTGTTATTACCTGCTTCTATACTTACTATAGTGTAAATGTCTTTTTTGCTGTTTTCTCTCACTTGTACTGTAATGGAAATGTGCTTAATTATTTTATTGTATTTTACTTTAATCATTGAATTTTCTTGCTTAGTTGTACTGTGGAGCTTTTCTTCTCGGACCTGTACTGAAAAAAGGCAATAGCTCAGTCGACTATTCCAGTCAAGAAATGTCAAATACATAATAAATAAATAAATGTACATTGAATTTGGCAGTAAAGGACTCTGCATAACTGGTGGGGTTGTAAAAGTGGAAGGGGCTTTTGAATTTATTCATCTGATCACTCAGTTTTTTGGTAAATTAGACTTTGCATAGTCTCTGAATACTGAAATATTAGAGGATATCTTCAGTTTTAGGGTGAAGAATGTGACTGACTTGTGGTCTGATTTGTCCAAGTCAGAGGAGGTTACAGTTGGTAAGGAGCAGAACTGCCCCCATACTGATAAGGACCAAGTCCAGGATTTCATCACTCCTGGTTGAAGCGTGGACTGACTAGTCCAGAGAGTTTGTATTGATGAAGTCCAGTAATCTCTGGGCATACATTTCTGAGGATGAATAAGTTTCCCAGTTTAAAGAGAGATAGATGAAGTCTACAAGGAGAGTGTTGTTTGGCTTAATACATAGGTTCATAGGTTCATAGGTTTATAGGTAGATACTAGGCTATTGGCCCTAGGGCCTATACAAGCCTAGCCAAAAAGGTACCCTGGCTTTCACCACCCAAGAAAATTATTTTCCTGTGCCCCTGTCAAGCAGAACCACAGAAGTGATCCCTGGGGTGAATTTCCTATTATCCATCCAATCATCAAGATTTTTCTTGAAGAGTGCTAATGAGGAGCTCTGTTTGACATAGATAGGTAGTCTGTTCCAGAGTATGGGAAGTCTCTGGGACAGGAATCTATCCCTCCAGCATGTTCTGTTTATTGTGGTGACAAGGTTTAGGTCCCTAGAGCATGTAGCTCAGAGGGATTGGGATTTCTTTAAGTGGAGCATGTCCAACAGCTCTGGGTTTGACATAGCTTTGTATGTTAGGCAGAGATCGCCTCTGAGTAGGCAATATGCAACAGAGTAAAGCTGGAGTTTTTTGAGATGGTTTGCATAAGGCATCTGTTTGAGGCCAGTAACCACATTTGTGAGGTATTTGTGCGGCCTTTCCAGTTGTTGTAGATGTCTTGTGAGGTACATACCAAAAGGGGCATTGTACTCTATAATGGGTCTAATGAGTGATGAGTATAGAGGAACAATTACCTCTTTTTTTTCTGGATAAGAAACCTTTTGTGATGAGGTGTGCCATGTAGAAGGATTTCCTGACCACTGTGGCAATGTGATTATCAAAGGAGAGACTGCTGTCCACCTGTGTCCCAAGGTCTCATCACACTTTCGGTGTTAAGCATACTACCGCCTATGTTGTAGTTCATGGGTACAGAGTTTTTACCAAAGGGGATGACAATGCACTTTTTGGCATTGAGCTTGAGACCATGGCTTTGACATCAGGCATCTGTCTCAGTGAGGCCCTTTTGTAGGATGTCCATATCATTAGGAGTTTCGATTATGGCTCCTAGTTTGCAGTCATCTGCAAATTTAGTTAGCCAAAGTCCTTCTGTGTTAGCCTATATTTCAGAGAAGTAGATACCAAACAGGAGAGGACCCAGGACTGAACCCTGTGGTACTCCACTTGTCACTGGTCTGAAGTCTGATTTGGAGTCTGCTACTTTCACAGTGTGGGTTGTGTCAGTAAGCCAGTTGGCAACCCATCATGTGACATAGAGATTTATACCTAGTTTAGTGAGTTTATCTATAATTCCAGAGTGGGGGATGGTGTCGATTGCCTTGGCGAGATCTAGATAGGCTATGTGAACTACCTTACCCTCATCTATGGCTTTGGTGAGTACTTCAAAGAAGTCTATCAGATTTAGGAGACATGATCTGCCTTTTACAAACTCAAACTGTGTGGGGTCCAGAGTTTGGAGATCTCCAATGTCTTTGTATATGAGTTCCATGCTCCATGGCCTTGCAGACCAGGCTCATCAGGCTAATGGGGCAGTAGTTCCTGGGGTCTGTTGTGCCCCCCCTTTGTGGAGTGGGATAACCATCGCGATGCGCCATTCAATGGGCACAAAGCCTGAGGTGAGGCTATGAGGTAAAGTTCGCACTGAACCTATCTGCCAGGATTTTGGCAATATCAGTTGGTTCTGTATATTTAGTGCCATCGTGCTGTAACTCAGAGCAGATCTGAGTGTTGCCATTGAGATTCTTGACATAGCTATAGAATGCTTTGTGGTTGTCTTTAGAATCAGTGGTGATTTTGTTTTCATAACTAGCTTTGGAGGATTTTATGAGGGATCTCAGCTTCTTATTGAGGCTGACCAGGGAGTTCCTCCAATCGTGGGATTTTACTCTTTTTTGCAACAGTTTCTTTCTTCTGTTGTAGAGTTTGTTTATGGCAGAAGACCACCAGATTGGCTTCCTTTTTTTGGAGGATAGCATCTTGGTTCTGTTAGGGATAGCATGATCCATGCACTCGTGTAAGTGCTTATAAAGTGCATTTGTGTAGGATTCAGCAGTCGTACCTCTATTGTCCATCTGCATAGGTGTCGTGAAGGTTGCCACTTTTGTCTTAAGAAGCATGAAGTTGGCTTTGGAGAATTTTTTTGCGGTTATTTTCCTAATGGGGGGTGGGAGCGGGATGTGGATGTCTAGGGTGATTAGCTTGTGGTCTGATCTGACCAATGAGGAGCTGACCTCTGATGTGGAAGCTATGGACTCCATACTGGTTAGGTAGGAAGTATGGGCCAAGGGGGAAAAGGGGAAAGGTCCTATAGTTAGTGATAATGTGATAAGAATCTTTGTTCGTAGTAAGTTGGGCATGGAGGAGTGCCAGGTCAATATCTTGTCTAATGTGTCTAGAATTGAGAATTCTTTTTGAGACTATGGAGTCACTTCTACCTTTGGTGTATTTATCTAATGTAGAAGGCCTGTAAAAGTGAGACATTGAATCCCTGCATTGATGGAGTGGTTTCAACGGTCTTGAACCAGCTGTCAATGATTAAATCAGTGTTTTCCAGGTTGACAAGTGCCTGCAAGATGTGGAGTTTTTTTGTTTAAGCTTCTTGAATTGAGCATCAATACCTTAATGTTGTTTAGATTTTGTTTAGTTATGTTATAAGCTTTAGAAGACCGACATCACCTGAAAAAGGTAGTATGGGACCAGACTACTCCTCTCTACCTATTCTGTTTAATTCAGTCATCCCTACTGCCATTTCTAGCCTACGTTCTCAAACTCCTTTTAGTTACTCCACTTCCATCCAAACTTACTATCTTCTTTCGTACTACCCAATTTCATAACCACCAAAAAATGACCAGACAAACCTCTTTCAATAATATGGACTCTATCTACCTCTCTCCCATCCCTTCTACTCATCCACCAGTATCTTACCCAATATGCTTGTCTGTTTGCATGCATCTCTTCTTAAAGTACATTGCCTTTGTTTTCCCCATTTTCTCCCCAAAGATATAAATAAGCCCTAACCTTGGCGCCTAGTATGGAACTCTGTTACTATATATCTGATCCATTTCTGAGTTCAGCACCATATTCATTTCACACCCCATACCACCTGTCTCCTTACTTCTTTTCTTTTCTGACTGTCTGCAAACAATGCGCAAGATCTAATGAACTGTCTTAATTTGACCTAGAGTAGCATGTCAAAATGATACTTTTTTTATTATTCTTGTTTCTACAGTCAGTCCATATGCCTGTATCCTAATATGCTCTCTTTCCATACCCATTTCCCTGTCTTCATATCCTCCTTTACACAATCCAGTCCTCTACAACTAAAACCCTTCTTCTGAGACTTGTCAGCTTCATTCTTACTGTTGTTCAACTCTTGAAGACACAGTGCAACTAATCTCCACCTCCTTAATCTAACTATATTTTTTCCTTTTTTATAGGGCTGTTTAACCCCCCCCCCCCACTTCCATGTACCTAATTCAACCACCCACACCCTCCCCTACTCTTCTGACCTACCTGTGGAGCTATATCCAAAGGGCTCTGGGTGTGACTTGCTAATGCTACTATACTCCGCACACAATGGTAGGTCTTGAACAGTACAGGTCATCTTTGCTGATAACAGCTCAATACCTGTAGCTATATTACTTGGTAATTATGCCCCCCCCCACCATGACAAATACTTCTCTCTCTCTTTCTCATACTCATCTGACTTTCCCTACCTTCTGTTCCCTCCTCCTACCCTGCCAACTCTTGTCCCTGGCAACATGTCAGGTAAATGTTTATCACTATCAAGTTTTATCTACATTAAACTGCTTGCAATAGCACTCTCCCTTCCGTTAGTCTTCTACTTATACTCCTTGGGTCGTCCTTTTTTTTTTTAAAGAAATACAGAGAATATAATGTGGGCAACAAGATATAATGTTGCTAACGTATCCCCTGTCCACCAGACAAGGAATGACAGTTTATAGAGGATATGCAACTAGATACAAAAGGCTTCTGAAATATATATAGGTTTTTAATGTGTGCCTTATACATTGAAGAGACTGTTCAATCATTTCCTAAAAAAAGTGCTCAAGACCAAGTGATTTCTCCATAGAAATATATTGGATTTTTCAAAGATCTTATTTTCCCTGAATTATTAAAAAACGTTAATTATATAATAAAAGCAGGTTACACAATACCAACAGCCATGACATAGAAAAGGGTAGATTTTATTAAGAAGGAGGGCAAACCTGGGTATAATGTAGATTCATATAAGTCTATTTGTTTATTAGATGTAGAATATGAAATTATAGCAACAATTGTTTATATAAAATAGTTCAGTCTTTGAATAATCTAATTAATTTCAGTCGGTATGCTTATATATCCAGTGGAAGAATGGCATATGCTGCATTTCTTCACAGACTATATAACTACAGTACAAGAACATCTGAATAAAGAAGAATTTTTTGTTTAAGGCATGGGTATAACCAAGACCTTTGACTATTCGAATAGACAGCTGATCTGCAAGGCCATGTAGTTTTATAAGATTCCTGAATAATGGTTGTCACATATAAAAATATGCAGGAAGACTCAACTGACCATTGCACTTAATGATTTCAGTTTATCTTATTTCGAGAAATCTGCAGTAAAGCATGGTTGTGTGCTTTCACCTACATTATTTATTACTTCTATTAACCTTTTGTTGCATAATAATTTTAGACAGTTATGTATATGGATACAACATAAAACATACACTTTCACCATAAGCAGATGACATTCTAACTGTGATTAATTTATATTTTATTTGTAATAAAGAAACATTAAACATATTTTTAAAGATATGGAACAAGTAGCCAGTTTTAAAATTAATTTTAATTAATTAAACAGTTTGGTACTTTCATCACATGCATTTCAAAAATATCATTATGGGTTGTAGGTTGGAGTAATACTTAAGGTGTTTACCTCATAGAGACAAGATAGAGGGTTTAATTCTCACCTTAAAGGGAAATTGCCTATGCTTAAAATAGCAGATAAGGGGGCAGCTAGCCTAGTACTTACCTATGAACCAATAAGAAGAAATATTAGTAGTTGACAAAGTAATATTCTTAGGTATGTTTTTTCTTTTTTTGCTAGCAATAATCATAAAACTATGAATATGAAGACTGAGAGTAGTACCCGATACTCTTAATTTTATTTCTCATACATTTGTTCAGATTGGTAACTATAACTTGATAAGTGTTTAAAAAGATTTTCACAAGTTTCTGTGGGTTAGAAGTGTACCTAGAATCCCTTACTGTTCAAATTTCAGCTTACAGGTTTGATTTTTCATAAATAAATGAACTCCAATATTCAGGCCAGTTTACTACAGGGAAATATGGGGTATCATGAATAGAAAACCTTTTTGACTAATAGAGTATTATATTCACTGTGCAGATCTGCAAAATTCTATACTAAAACAATGCAATAAAAGTTATCTGACACTGATGGGTTTATACTCTTTAATATAGTGTTGCTTGCATAAAGTTTAAATGTGACTTTGATTATTTTTCCAGCAGTTTAAAGATTACATAGTTATTTATATAATAATGCAGGCAGCTACTTTCAAGTGAGAGTCAATAACTTTTTATAAGCTGAGTGCAAAATAGTTCACCTTGAAAAAAATAGTTACAATTATGGCCTGATCCTGCAAGAGATATTGTCACTTAATGTCTTTAAAATAAAGGATCTCAAATTAAGTAAGCTAATGAAAGAACTATTCTTGCTTCATAATATTATCAATAGAGACCTGCATTTAAGGAATTGGAAAGCAGGTGTGTCAAATGATAATAACAGCAAGCAGGGTGATCAGTATAAAGGCATATTTCATGCTTTGTTTCAGTTAGAGATACCTCAATTTAATATAAAAGTGTGATGGCAGTATATTAACCTCCTGAAAGGTTGTATATGATGGGAATTTTGTTAAGGTTAAAATATGGTGGGAAAAACAACAGTATTAATAAGGAATGATTTGAATAAACACATTGTTTATAGGCTTGACTTATTACTCTATAGTGATTATCAAGATGAAAATCATTGGATGGAAGATCAAAACAAAATTACATTATATAATGACAGCAAATACATTGCATCTTCTGCACAGGAAGGTACAGTCATTACTCAATTTCCCATAGCAAAACTGGTGGAAGTATTTTTATAGCCTATAAAATATAAAATGGTCAATGATAATAATTATTAAGTGATATTACTAACACTGCTTTTCTGTACTCTGTTTTTTTGCTTTAGCCCACTCTGGATTTTAAAATAAGATGCAATGAACATAGTGCATCTGGTTTCTGATTCACAACATCATCATAAATTGTACTCTGCTGTAATTTTTATTTATTTATTTAATTTTTGTATTGTGCATGATGGAAATTTAAATGTAATTAGCATAGTACACCTCTTTCTAGATCACATGGTTTAATATAGCTTTCCTTTCAATTTCCCTGTTACAGTTCTTATTGTGTCCTTTATTTTCTCCATGTAACTTTTTTACCTAACCTCATTTTCCCCCTTTTCTTTGATTTTAACTAAGTTATCTTTCATAGTTAGTAATACTGTCCTAATTCACATTTATGGAAAAAAGGACAACCCTGTCACTTATCTTGTGTATTCAAATAAGACAATGAGGCTCGGGGGTTCATTTAAGTAGTTTATAACACACGAACACAACAGGATGGATGACAGGAACATAAAACTTAAACAAACTGACTGACTGACTGCTACATACGTACATACATGCTTTCAGTCCAGCTGCTCACTCAAAATGGTACTCCTGCTTGCATGTGTTCAGTATTTACGTGACCATAGACTGGAATGATTCTTAAAGGTAAAACACACTCTCTGATCTACATCCTATCTCTTTGACTAGTCTGTCTTGCAATGAAAAATGACAATTGAATAGACATGCAAATTATACAGATACATATAAACAATAACAATCATGTCTAGGTTGCCATGTATCTAGGATTAGAGCTTGAGATACGACCTAACGTCGTAATGTAATAATTAGAACTGGGTTTAGCAACAGGGACAGTCACTGTGGAATGTTCTGCTTAAGGAGTTTCAGGAGTTTTAGGAATACTTTCAGGAACAGGAACAGATGATGAAATGTTCACTGAAACAGGAATGTTGGACAAATCACTCTGAGAATTAGAGTCTCCATTACAGGCAAGATGCTCTAATACTGGATTGGACACCAGTAATAAATGTTTCCAATTCCACCTAAATTCCATCCCTTATGATTCCAGAATGTACGATCTCAGTTCTTCATGCAAACATTTCACAAGTTCAATCTGATCAAATTCTTTTCCTGTCTGCATCCTCACTATCTTTCCTTCTTTTAATGGATTCAGAGGTTTGTTGGTTTTGTCATAGTAGGACTTCTGGGACAAAAACTTTTGTAGGAGTTGAGCTTTTCCTGCTTTGTTGTTTTTAGCACATGAAACCAGCAAATTCTTGCTGACTGGTAATGTGGTTCTGGTTTGCCTCAACATAAGTCTCTGAGCGGGTGAACCAAGTAAATTATTGTGAGGAATGTTTCTGAGATTAAGCAAGTTTAGAAAAACATCAGTATTGTCTTGTTTGGATTTCTCTAACAGTTGTTTTGCACTTTGAACTGCACGTTCAGCCAAGCCATTTGATTGTGAGTATTCAGGACTACTAGTAACAATAAATAATAAATAAATAGAAAAATGTATTTATTATTATTATTATTTATCTATTTATTTATTAAGTAGGTCAATCTTGAACCAATTTGAACAAGAATCTACTAATGCCAAATAATGTAGATCATTCCATTCGAAAATATCTGTGGCTACTGTCGACCAAGGTAGTTCAGGAATCTGGCTTAATGCTAGTGGGGTTTTTTGATGATGAGGTTTAGTACTATTACAAACAGAAAAAGAAGAAAGTTTTTTCTCAATATGTTTTGACATAGAAGGTAAAAATACTATATGTCTCACCCTTCTTTTTGTAGAATCAGTTCCTGGGTTGCCATGATGCAAGATTTTAATATACTCTTGTTGCAAGGATGTTGGAACAATCACTTTTCATGATGATACCATCTCCCGTCAAAATCTCATCTCTGTAAGGAAAATACTGTTGCACATCTACTTGTAAACAAGATTGTTTTGACAGCTATCCTTGACTGATAAAGTGGTTGAGCTTCTGAAGAATTGGATCTGAAGCTGTGTAAGTTCTAAGCTCATTAAGAAGTGTGGAAGAAAAATTTCTCACTTCCATGACTTCAAAATCAGGTTTCTCATTTCCCATGCTGTTTAGTGTTTATTCTGGACAATCGGGATAAAGTAACAGCAAGATAAAGAAGTTTGGCTTTTGCGTAGATCATTTTGAAATTGTACTTTTGCAGTTTTAACATCATGTGTTGCAATCTTACAGGAGCTGTGTGCATTGGCTTTTTGAAAATAGTGACCAAAGGTTGGCGGTCAGTCTCTATTTGAATAGGTTGGTTATAAATATAATCATGGAATTTCGAACATCCAAACAGAATTACCAAAAGCTCTTTCTCTATTTGAGCATACTGTATCTCAGTTTGGGTTAGAGTTCTGGATGCATAGGCTACTGGTCTATCTTCTTGAATAATGACTGCACCAAGACCAAACTCTGAAGCATCACGGGAAAGAGTTACTGGCTTGTGAACATTATAATATCTCAAAGTTGGTGGACTGGCAATTTCCAGTTTCAGGACATCATATGCTCTTTGGTTTTGTTCTGGCCAGGACCAGGTCACATCTTTGCATGTCAGCTCTCTTAGCGGTGCTGAAAGTTTACTTAGGTATGGAATGAATGTGCCTAAATAGTTGACCATAGCAACAAAGCGTTGTGAGGCTTGAACATTGTCTGGAGCTGGCATCTCAGGAATTGCAGCTTGTTTGGAAGGATCTGGTTGTAAGCCTGAATTGGTAACAAATGACCTACATAAGTAACTTCTCATAACCTGAATTTACATTTCTAAGAATTCAGATTAAGATTCACTTCACAAGCATATTCCAGAACTTTCCTGAGGTTTCTATCATGTTCGATTTTACCTTTGCCTCCTACAAGAATATCATTTACTATAGTAGCACATGGATAGCCAGAAAAAAATTTGTTCCCTCACACGTTGAAAGACTTTACTGGCAGAATTTATTCCAAATGGCATTCTCAAAAATCTGTACCTTCCAAATGGTGTGCTGAAAGTGGTTAGCAATGAAGATTTTCGATCAAGCAAAATTTGCCAAAATTAACTTTTTGCATCTGTGACAGAAAAAACAGTAGCATTTGGCATAAGAGCAGCAACTTCTTCGATTGTACACATTAGGTGATGATGACGTTTTATTGCATTGTTAAAATCTCTTGGATCATTACTTATTCTAATATTATTTGAGCTTTTTTTATGAGCTACTCCCATGGAGGATACCCATTCAGTAGGTTCATCTACTGGACAAATTACTCCTAGCTGCATGTTACCCATTCAGTAGGTTCTTCTACTGGACAAATTACTCCTAGCTGCACCATTCTGTCTAGCTCGGCTTTGTCTCTGTTCTGCATAACCACTGTAACTTTCCATGCTGGCCTGACAAGTGGGCTTACCTCAGTGTCTAACTTCATGGAGTAAACAACTAGGAGTTTGCCTAGTTTGTCTTCAAAAATATCAGCATACTCAGAAAAAATAGTTTGGGTGAAATTTGAGCTGTTGTCATTCATGCTTACATGGTGGACTTCTTTATTAAATGAAAGCAGTCCCATTTTCAAACTCTCTTTGAGGCCTAATAATGACTGCACGTGTCTCTTGACTACATAAAACTGCAAGTCATAGCTGTTCCCAGCAGAGTAATATGAAAGCACTACTGAGCCTTCGGTTTGAATCTTTTCAGCACCATCAGCAACAAGCTTCACACACTTTGCCAGATCAAGTTTCTCACCAGCTTTTATGTTTCTGCTGAGATAACATTGCACTTTGAACCAGTATCTACTTTGAGCTCTACAGGTCTCCCATTAATCCAAACAGTAAAAAATACTTTGTTCTTTGCCCACAAAACTACTGCTTTGACTGTTTCACCAAACACAGACATACCATCAACATAAAAAGTAAGGTCACAGCTCTCTAATTGTTCAACTTGTCTCTTTGAATGCTCTCTTTTAATAAAATAATGTGCCCCTTTAGATCTACAAAACCTTTTGAAATGATTCCACTGTTTACATGTGTGGCACTGGTGACCAAAAGTTAAGCACTTCTCTCGTTTGGGCTCATGAGTACCACCACAATTATGACAGTTGACTATGAGGCTTGCTACAGGTTTTGCTGAGTCACCCCTGTGTTTTACTGAGTGTGCCCTGATTCTTACTGAAGTTGCTCTGGGTTTTTTATAAGAACCATGGGTTTTGCTAGGGAGGCCCAGAGTGCGGTCGTGCCCATAGGCCTATATCTCTTAACCTCATGTTGCATGCTATCAGCATTAGCACTGGAAGAAGTTGCAAGCATGCTTTTCTCATTTGTAAGCATATTTTTCTGTGAGCTCATATATCTGACAAATCTCTATGATCTTGTTCAAAGTTAGAATCACTGTCTTGATGAAAAATCTTTCTCACTGCATCATTGCTAACACCACACACACGCTTGTTTTTTATGAACTCATCTCTCAGATCATCAAATCTGCACATTTCCCCTTATTTCTCAAGTTGTTTATATATATACTGCAAAAGTTTCACTGGGATTTTGATCTCTTGTGTAAAATAAGTGTCTTTCCATTGTAACATTTGTTTGGGGGTTGCACATTTCTCTAAATGTATGTTTTAAGCACTTAGGGTCTTCCCGTGTTTCAGCCTATACCACAAAATGGTGGTCTTCTCCCTACCCTGCAAACACAGCAGGTGCATACAGAAATAGACACTGCCTTTCATTGGCTTCTGAAACAGCTAAATTAAGCAGAATAAATGCATTTGTACTGGTGTCTTTGTCAGAAAAAGCAGCCTGTATGAAAACATCATATTCTTTCTCAAACTCTGTCCAATTTTCTGCAACATTATTATCAAACACAAAGGAACTGGGTCTGCGAAATCCTTCTGCCATACCAACAAATCACTTTTAGACACAGTGCAAACATGGCCCTCGTAATTACATATGAACATTCACACACACACCAGGTACTTCTAATAATATTTAAATGCACAATAATATTTTCAAATTTATTGAACTTTGCAAAATAACTGTACTATAATAATGCACACACTTGCCAATACTTTGTACACTTCAGATACTTCAAATAGCTTTGGTTAATATGAAAAAGTAGTACATTGCAAAAAATATTGTCGTTTTCCCTTTTTTATACATTTTATGCAATTGGGAAGTTATTTTGAGCATTTCATAAGCATTTACAGTACTTTTATCAATATGTTGCAGGTTCAAAAATTTTGTTTAATTAGAAATTTGTTCTGAACTTGTTGAAAGCTTAGTTTTATATTCATTGTGTAAAAAAATCATTTAAGCGAGTTTTAGTACCTGGAAATTTGTTTATGACCTGTTTGCGAGTTGTTTGAGCTTTGGATGATCCATTACTGACTGTGCGCCTCATGGTTCTGAGTTCGGATCCCATTCTGACACCATGTCGCTCGTCTTGTGTATTCAAATAAGATGATGAGGCTTGGGTGTTCATTTAAATATAGAAAGTACAAAACTCCAGCACAGGTAAACAATCCAGTATAGACAGACCTAGGCATGGCAGAAGTGTATCCAAAGATTTAATTCACAAAATAGGACAACAGTGCAGGATTAAGTGCTTTTGTCATAAACTTCTTCAGAATTAATTACAGACTCAAACACCATCTTTAAATAAACCACCCACAAATATCACATGACCTTAAAAAAATGACAAACTAAGATTCATTAAAAAATTATTGCTAATTATGCATGCTAAAAAGCAAATCCTATTATAAAAAATACTTAAGGAACATGAATATTTATAAAATAACTGTTATACCATGTATGACCGGAGCCTTAATATGCTTCCAATCAACAAACTTTCATTAAGACCAGGGGGAGGGCATGGCATTCAATCTTAATTGCCATGTCAACTCCCTTTCCTCAATAACATCTTTCCAAGGCCCCCCTTAAATCTTTGAGTATATGCTCCAACACAAAAAACAGAAAAAAATGGCCAGGATGTTCTATTACATGCCTAGCAAACTCATTGTTTAAATGTCCTTTCTTAATGTCTGTGACATGTTCATATATTTACACCTTAAATTTTCTCTGTGTTTTGCCCACATAAAAATGTGGACATTTTTGGCATGAAGCTACATACATAACTCCAGGGGTACTACAATTACTAAAAGATTTAGATTTAATAAATCTATTATTAACAACTTCATGGCCCCCCTCCAGAACCTCTTTACATTGTTTACAAATACGGCATTTAAAGGTTCCTGGTCTTTTACTACTCTTGAAAGGTTCAAAATGATCAGTATGATGTTACAGATAGTTTTTAATTGTCTTCCTCCTTCTGAAGACCATTGTAGGTTGTGCACCTAATTTAGTAACTGCATCTTTAAAACAAGAAAATATGTACCAGTTTTTCACCAAAATACTCTTAATCAATACTCAGTAAAGAAGGCTACCTGTCCAGCCCTGGGATTATTTTTTTGCCACTTTTACCATATCAGAAACCACTGTATATGAGGATTTTATCAAGGGCACAATTTCACCCCCCCCATCCTTCTTTCCACTATGCCATTGCAAATGGTACACTGTTTCACAAGGATATCCTCTCAATTGAAACATATTGCCAAGCTGTTCACATTCATTTAAAAAAATCTTATGCTGGGAGACCATTCGGGCAATCCCAATATATTGGCCCTTCACAATCCCTATTTTTTGATGCAATGGATGGTTACTGTCAAAATCAAATGACCCATTACTATACGTTGGCTTCCTAAAAATAGTACTAGCCCAGCATTCCCTACTATAATCTTTAAAAATGGTAACATCCAAATAATTCATATAATCAAAATTATATGAATACTTAAACTTTAAGAAGGGGAGGTAGTATGATTAATAAACTCAATAAAGTTAGGAATCTCTCCTTCAGGTCTATCCCACACAATAAAAATGTCATCCAAAAATTGGAGGTACAACCTCCATGGCTTCTCTGGAAAATGCTTGAACAAAATATGCTTTTCCCATTGTGGCAGGACAATATTAGCAAAAATGTTGACACAAGCGGCCTCCTTTGCTGCACCTTTTACCTGTTTGAAATACTGACCTTCCAGAAACACAAAATTATGTTTCAAAATTATTTCCTTAGAAAAGACCAGAACATTGATTCCACTGTTACTTAATTTGGTACATTCACACAAAAAATCATGGAAGCATTCCACGCTGAGACCATGTGGTATTGCATTAAACAACTCGACTGCATCTACTGTTAAAAATATATAATCTTTTGAAAATTTCAAACTTTCCATTTTTAGTAAAAAGTCCTAAGAGTCCTTGCATATGTGCTCAAACATATCCAAACATTTTTTTAATTTTAAGTCTACATATTTACCAATGACTTCCTAGCATTCACAGTAGGCCTCATTGGTAGATCAGTGGTGCTTTTATGTATTTTCAGTATCCCAAATATAGAAGGTAGCACTGGAAATGACACATACAAATACTTATATAAATCTGGAGAAATTTCCCCTGATCCACCATATTCTGAAGCCAGAAATCAATTCTATGATATGTCAGGTTAATATAATTCAAAGAAATTTCCTCATAGAGTTCATAATTAGTTACATGACAACATTCTACTCATTAATCCTCTTTGTTCATAATAACCACCCCACCCCCATTATCAGGTTTCATGTATTTTCTGTTTGTGAGTGCTCTATCCGTGCTTTTCTGTGCATTTTTGATTTTTTGAGGTTTCTGTGTTCTAGTCTAGTCTGTTTGCAGTTAAAAGCATTCTCTAGAGACTGCTTGCTCTTTGATCTGTTTAAAACTTTCATTTAGTGGCTACAGCTAGTAGCTGTAATAGTTTCCCACCCCCCTCCCTATTGTTGTGGTGTTCTTTTACCGTTGCACACCCATACTGTATATTTGATCTCTGACATTAGTCCCAGTCTAGCGTCATTAGTTCATTCAATCTAAAAGAGAACATTTGTGAAGGCCAACCCACTCAGATTCTTAACCTTGAATTAACTTCTGTTCCAGCTTTCTCCATTTCCACTTTACTGAAAAAAATTTCTAAGTTTGTTTCCCCCTTTCCTGTTAACAAGTCTAGTCCAGATACAGATTTGCTGTATCCAGGACTGTTTGTAAGCTCCTGAGCCCCCCCCCCCCCCGCTTAACTAGGGTTAAACTATTCCTAGCGCCATAAAGTCTGCTCTTCAAATTGTCCCTTGCAACTAGCCAGCTTTTTAGTTTAAGCACTCAAATCTGTTTCTTTGAGCTCAGCACTTGTTCAGAACTCGTAAGCACTAAATAAGCTACAAATTACTACAGCACTCAACTTTCCTCACTTGTCTAGAGGAAAACAGTTTTTAGTAGTTAATAAATAAGCACCTATCCAGGCATATCTAAAGGTCAGCTCCCGGTGTTTTCTCCCGTATACTTGATGAATCTGGGCATCTTGGGGCAATGCAGCAATTGCCTCATGTACACAGACAACCCTCTCCTCCTACCACCCAACACTACAACCTGTGAGAGATGCACTTATATAGCCAAACTGGAAGCAAAGCTCTCTTCATTGAAGACTGGACTAGACAGTCAAGAGTAGAAGGTAAACACTTGCACCACACCACACTCATCACATAGTCCCTCAAAACCTACACCACCAAAACACACACATAGAAGCACAAAACACACGCCTACATTCATGGAGGCTCTCAATAAAAATCTGCCCAAACAACCAAGACCTCCAAAGCAGAAATGCAAGCAACCTCCACCCCCCGACACAACCCAAATGACACATAGCCCACAAACTCAGAGTGCCACTCAATGGGTTCTTATTACGAGATCGAAAACCCATTTACGTGAATACGAATATGATGACCCTTATTGTTCGAAGTACATGAACCTCAAATGTCCAAAACTGCGAATTCCAGAATGTCGATTTGTTTTGGTTGGCCTATCTGCGGTGTAGCTCCGTAAGGTAAGTGTGTCTTTAGGGATTGGATTTGGGTTAAGGTAAGTGCATAGATAGGTAATATATGTAAGATTTAGCATAGTGTTAGATGTAGGGTTTTTTAAGTGTATTTATGTGTATTATTTATTTTGTTTGGGTGTATGTCTGTAGGGGAAGTGTGCGGTAATTACGGACCTTAGGGTTAGGGAGGGATTAAAGATAGTGCATAGATAGCTGTGTATGTGGGGTTTAGTGTAGTGTTGGAAGTAGGGTTTTGTTAAATGTATGGATGTGGATTATTTATTTTGTTTGGGTGCATGTCTGTAGGGGAAGCGTGTGGTAGTTACGGACCTTAGGGTTAGGGAGGGGTTAAGGATAGTGCATAGTTAGTTGTGTATATGGGGTTTAGTGTAGGGTTAAAAGTAGGGTTTTGGTGCTTTACTTTAGGTTAGAAGTAGGGTTTGGTTAGTATATGTATGTGGTTTATTTATTTTGTTTGGGTAGGTACTATGTAGCGGGTGGTGGGGTTGGCCGACTATGATAGTTCGATATTTTTTGTGGTATAGTCCGTTTGGGATTTTCACGGTTTGCAGTATAGGGGTCGATGTTTAGGTATTCGCATAAACGGTTTTTCAATCTTGTAATATAGACCCCCACTCAACAACAGCCCATAATGCATAACGTACCCAACACTCTAGTCATAGGTGACTCTATAGTCAGGCACACTGATGTTCCACTCACTAGGCTAAACAAGGAGAAAGTTACTGCCTGTCAGGTGCCAGAACCCACCACATAATGCACACACTCAGGTCACTCCACAACAAGTACAAATATGACTCTGTCATTGTCCATGTTGGTGTGAATGACCTGAGGCATACCTCCCTGGACTACATGAAAAGAAAAATGGTGGAGCTCTCCGATCTTGTAGCCCAGGCAGGTATGACCCTAGCCCTGAGTAGCATCCTGCCATCACTCAGTATGATACCACAGTACCAGGACAAAATAATTGACTTCAACAATTGGCTAAACTTCTTGTGTCATTCTAAGGGAATCCAGTATCTGTCTGCCTGGGATGACATGACCGACAGACCACGATGCTTTGCCAGAAATGGCCTGCACCTGTCGCCCTTGGGATTCTGGATACTGGCAAAGGCTCTTGCCACCCCTATAGAGCCTTTTTTAGGCAAGGTTCAAATGACAAATTCACCACTGTAACAGATACAAGCAAGCAAAATCTGAGAGTAATGCTACTCAATGCTAGAAGTCTAAACCTCAAAATGCACTCACTCGAGGCACTCCTTAAAATGGAGAACATCAATATCTGTGCAGTGACAAAGACCAGGTTCAAAGCTCCAGAGAGCACCTCTGCATTACCAGGTTATAATTCATGCCACACCTTTCGGCCACCTAACCAGGACCAAAACACTAAAAATGGTGTCCATATTCATTAAGGATATCCACACCTCCAAGCTAGTTGCTCAGCATAATGCATCCGAGATTATCCAAGTTTAACTAACTCTGGGCAAGACTGCAATCCAGATTGTAGCTTGCTACAGACCCCCCACCATGCCCCAGGATTCCCATTCCTCTATTCTTGATACACTGGAAAATATTAGGGTACAACCCAACACCCTAATAATGGGTGATTTCAACTACCCCACTATTAACTGGGAAAACTACTCATGTACCAACTCTTTTGCTCAACGTTTTCTGGAATTCATAAATTCCAATACCTTGGATCAACTTATCCACACCCCCACCAGGGGCAGCAATATCCTAGACCTGGTCATCACCAACATGGGTGACCGGTGTTCCACACCAGAGGTCAATTCCTTGTTGGTCAGATCTGACCACAAGCTAATCACCCTAGACATCCACATCCCGCACCCACCCCCCATTAGGGAAACAACCATAAAAAAATGTCTCCATAGCCAACTTCATGTTTCTTAAGACAGAAGTGTCAAACTTCACGACACCCATGCAGATGGACAATAGAGGTACAACTGCTGAATCCTACACAAATGCACTTTATAAGCACTTACACAAGTGCATGGATCGTGCTATCCCTATCAGAACCAAGATGCTATCCTCCAAATAAGGGAAGCCAATCTGGTGGTCTTCTGCCCTAAACAAACTCTACAATAGAAGAAAGAAACTGTTGCAAAAAAGAGTAAAATCCCATGATTGGAGGAACTCCCAGGTCAGCCTCAGTAAGAAGCTGAGATCCCTCATAAAATCCTCCAAAGCTAGTTATGAAAACAAAATTGCCACTAATTCTAAAGACAACCACAAAGCATTCTATAGCGGTGTCAAGAATCTCAATGGCAACACTCAGATCTGCTCTGAGTTAAAGCACAATGACACTAAATATACAGAACCAACTGATATTGCCAACATCCTGGCAGATAGGTTCAGTTCTAACTTTACCCCCCTCTCACCCCCTAAAGGTCCCATCTCTATACCAGAAGAATGCAAAGTTCCTGTAACATGGCTGCACAGGTAAAAACCTCACTATCCAAAGTCAAGAACACAGCATCCATGGGACCTGACAACATCCCAGGCTGCCTTCTACATAAACTACAGAATGAACTGGCACCCAACCTAAGTACAATGTTCAGTCATAGCCTCACCTCAGGCCTTGTGCCCATTGAATGGCACACCGCACTGGTTATCCCACTCCACAAAGGAGGAGCCATGACAGACCCCGGGAACTACTGCTCCATTAGCCTGATGAGCCTGGTCTGCAAGGTCATGGAATGTATCATCATGGAACTCATAAACAAAGACATTGGAGATCTCCAAACTCTGGACCCCACACATTTCAGGTTTGTAAAAGGCAAATCATGTCTCCTAAACTTGACTTCTTTGAAGCAGTCACCAAAGCCATAGATGATGGCAAGGTGGTTCACTCAGCCTATCTAGATCTCGACAAGGTGTTCAACACCATCCCCCACTTTGGAATTATAGATAAACTCACTAAACTAGGTATAAATTCCTATGTCACAAGACGGGTTGCCAACTGGCTTACTGACACAACCCACACTGTGAAAGGAGCAG